>NW_028229514.1:17754102-18125352 GCF_053477565.2 Lygodium microphyllum | reverse complement strand
AGGCAGGTCATCACGCAGCTATCAATGGCGTTAGGGTCAAAAAAGAGTGGGGGGAGACCATGTTCTACCAGGGTGGGGTTCTACCTAAGTAAGATTTTTAATAGTCTAAGATAGTTGCATGTGGTAAGGAAGGCAAGATCAGGATAGGAGGACAAGTCAACAATAAACTGGGTCGTGGTGGCATCTAGGCTATCGGAGGTGAAAGTGAGGGCTTGGGCTAAGGTGGTAGTACATGGGTTATTATGATGGGAAAGTTGTAACGGCCATGGGTGTTTGCATCAAAGTCTAATCCTACCCTACAAGGATATGCCATGAATGTGGGTTTGTTTCTCTCAAAAGGGAGGGTATTACAAAAAGCCATCCATGGTAGCAAATTGTCATCGCAAATACGTCTCCACCACAGTAGCTGGCACTCATATCCAGACACGGACCAAGGCACTCAGAAACCTTATTTTTCCGATACTCGGCATCCTTGGTGCCTTAGAGGGTGGGATTCTTCTCTCTGTCTTCCAACCATTGTTGGCTTAGTTGGCTTCTGATGTCGATCACCTCGTCCACTATTTTAGGGGAAAGGACTCTGTGCAAGGCATTGGGGATGAGGAAGCTGAAGTTGAAAGGATGTTTCTCTTTGTCACATCTCTCCCAGACTATGAGCTCCGCATGATAATTGGTCGGCAGGTCATTTGGGCATGTGGAAGGGGTACAGACAGTTGTGCCATACGGTTAGCCCTCAATCTTTGTTTGGCTTCTTCCACCATTTTTCTTCTCTTCTCCCTCAGGGTGGTTTTTCTTTCCACGGATTTGTCTGTTGGCTCCCATGCTCTTCAGAATGGGGTGAAGGGGATTGTGGGATCACTTCTTCTTTGAATCTGCCCATGTCAAAATGCAATTCAGCATCACTTCCTGGGAAATCTTCCTGTTTTACCTCCTCTACAAACCCTAGAGCATCAATCTCCCGGGGGGCTAGGCACGCTAATAACGGGTACCTATGTTGTTCATCAAGGCTTAGCCCTCCAACAAGTTAGGGGGGCATGTGTAGCCCCACTTGCAGAGCTCTGCATGCTACGCTCAGCTTCTTCTTTACCACCTCCAAGGACTCCCCTTCCTCCGCGTGAGTGGCATCCATCACGGTATTCACAAAAGCTTATTGTTAAGTATTGAAACCCACTTGGGCTGCCTCTACTCTACTTTCTACTAGGAATTTCTCTTTTTCCATGATAGCTAGGCCATGCACCAAGGTCTTCACTCTTTGTTCATTTTTGCCTGCCCACTCTTTGGCTCTCCTTTTCATTTCATCCATAACTTCTCCTTGTCTTTGTAGCAGGGCCATGAGTCTTTGCTCCTGGTCTTCCAACTCCCTGCTCATTCTCTCACACTTCTCTCTTTCAAGACTCAGCTTTTCGGTCATGGTTTCCATTTCTCCGTGGTGTTGTTCCTCTTCTCGCTTCCTTCCTTCTTTCCTTGTAGAAAACTCTTTCATGCCTCGTTCGATCTAACCTATTTTTGCTACCAGATCGTCATGTTGTATGATTCAAAGCTTATAATCTCTTTGCATTTTCACTAGCTCTTGATTTTCATCTACAAGCTGTTGCCGCCAGCTTTGCTCCTTTTCATCTTTGGCCTTTAGTTCCCATTTCAAATCAAGGATTTCCTTTTGTTTCATAACCATTTGCCTCATCTTTTGGAGCTGGAAGGCTGCCACCGACTCCTTTTTCGCTTTCAACTTAGCCACCGCTATCTTTCTTTCCTCCCTTGCCTTCTCTAACTGAGAGAGCAATTCCGCAACATATTCATCATAATTTGCTAGTGGCGTCATAGTAGTAGGGATTGGGATGGTCAAAGCGTCCATCTTTTGCCATTTTGGATCTTTTCTAGACTCGATATCTCTGGCCAGCCTTTTCTTCCTAGTGGCCATAGTCTTCATCCTTGCCTTTGATGACCATAGGCAGCATGACTTCAGGTACGTGAGCACTTGAGCTAGGTATGTGAGTGCTTGAGGAGGAAGTCATCCCTAGGCGGACTTAAACCCCCTAGGCCATCGAGTCGGCTTTGTTGTTCTATGGACCGGCGAGTCGCTTCAGCCATGTGTTCCTCCTCCTTTATCCTCAATTCTGCCTCCTTTTTCACAGCTCTTCCTTCTCTCTATTTCTCTTTTTTCCTTGATTCTTTTGGTAGCTTTTCAGCTTCTTCCTTCTCCTTCTTCATCCTCTTCGCAGCCTCTCTTAGGGATTCCCTTTTGGCTCTCTCTAGATCTTCTTTTTCTTCTTCTTGCCCTCATTCTGTTACTTCTTTTGAGCTGCCTTTTTACTAGGCTTCTTTGTTTTTTCCCTTCTGGATTGAGCCTCCTAATCCTCCTTCTTTGTCTTAGTTTTTTTCCTGTCGCTCGATGGCTCTTTTCCTTGGCGGGTCAGCCATCTATCTGGAGTCTCATCTGCTTCTTCATTTTCATGTTGGGCATCTTTTACAGCCTCTTAGATGATGGCCGTCAGCACACTTCCATACTCAATGAAGGAGGCTTATGAGGAACGTTTCTTCCTCTCCATATTTTTAGAGGTTGGGGATTCTCCACCTGCCTGTCTATTGCCTAGGGCTAGTGCTTTGGCTACTTGGTCTATAGTCTTGCGCACGTAGTTGTTCCAATCCACCTCATCCAAGGTGTGGGCTACCACATTCTCCAGCACAGGCACACTAATTTGGTGCATGATGGAGTTATAGTGCTGACTGGAGAAAAGTGAGTGCACCAATTTGCTGAAAAGAAAGGCTTCGTGTTTGTTGAATTAAAATATTTAAGCTCCAACATGAAATTTTCTTTCAAACTTTTCATCCTTTATTTCAAGATTTTTGTGACATTTTTCCTCAATTGCAAATTAACGTGTTTCTTTCCTTCCTGCCTTTAAATGTTGACTAAGGTTTTCACAACAGTGTGTGTTTTTTTTAATGTGTTTATGTGTTTACTTGATTTTGATTACTTCCGATTTGACTCACTCACCTTATCCCCTTCCCTTTCGGATTTGGGTAAAATCCTTCCTAGGATTGAAGGCTAGCGGGCCCAGGGCATTGGGTGTACAGATTGAGTGTTTACTTTTGCATGAGCCAAGCATAGAAGTCTGGATTGTACAACTGAGCGTCATGGTCCAAATCAAAGGGTCGGCTACCTACGTGTGTGATGTAAGTAAGGACACCTGTCAGCACGTCACCGAAATCGATACGGCTAGCAATATGTAACTCTTTCTCTATTTGGAGGCAATCAAGGTAAGGGTGTCCTTTGATGTGCACTTCTAGGGGGTTGGTCATGAATAGTTGTTAACACCCTATACAAATTTTGGGCGACATAAGTTAGGTCATATTCCGATGTCTTGATCATGTGTCTCTGCTCAGCATTGGTCATCATTTGGCATCCTTTGAGTTCCCATTGCAATCGAAGAGCGTACCAGTTTTGTAAGAATGGGGATTCGATTTGAGCAAGCTATTTCAACTCCTCGACTTCTCAATCAGTGAGAGCGGAAGAGGCTCGCTTATCGTATGATGTAATGAGACGTTTGATGGTTGGCTCTGTAGATATCTCAATGCGGAGTAACTTTGCAGCTGAGTGGGATGCTTTGATGAATGAAAATTTGAGTGTGTCCCATGAACAAGGCATTGTACGAACTTCTCTCGCAAAGGGCTCTTGCAACAGGTCCAAGTCCAAGCGGTCATAACTCAGAGCCAATGACATGAATGTGGCATCTAAGGGTCTGAGGCAAGCAATGACCTCATCCCTTGTATCTTCCTCTAGATCTGCAGTGAGTATCAAGAATGATTTTTGCTCATAGGAGGGTCTAAGGCCTGCAGGGTGGTTGAGATTTGACAGAACTAGAGAGTTTGACAGCAAATAGTTGCAGGATCGGTTGTTCCTGAGATTGCAGTTGGGTCCCTTGCCTAGTGGACTGAGACAACTGGATTGCGAATGGGGCACCACTACTTGCGGATGCGGCCTCCTGAGTCTTGGTTGAGTTGCATGGGACTAGTTCGAGAGTAGCAAGCTGAGATTTGGGCTGGTTGACTTGGTCAGTCTTCATGGGCATAATCAGTTGTGAGTCAATGGGCTTGGTGTCTCAAGGCTTCTGCGCTGTTAGGCCTTGACACATTGTATGGTTGGGTATGGTTACACATGAGGTGGAATTTGATTAGTGCTCTTGGTTGTTTTAGACTTAGGGATCTATATCTAGGCATTACCCTCATAATAACCTTGCGCCTATAATAGGGTCTTAGGAACCCATCACCGCTTGACCACACATCACTCTTTGTAGCTCTTTTTTGGCCTCCTAGGTTTTGAGGTTGTGCTGTTAGCCTTATGAAAGCAAGGTTGATTGCATTTCAGTGGCAGGCTCTGACATTTAGGTACCCACCTTAACTGGGGCTGATGGGCATTGACCTTGGCTTCAGCAGAATGCTGGCAAAGAGGCTTGGGAGGGTGTAACAAATCACAACCCTCCTCCTTGGACTTGACTGAATGCGTGTTTATTGGTGGCATTGCGGGTCGTCTGGTGGGAGTCACGTAGCCCTTACTGAAAGGTGCCACTATGCGGACATTGCAAATGGCTAAGTGGATATGCTACGACTCTTAATTGACATTGTAGTGAGCTTTCTTTTTAAAGGTTTGATGACCCATTAGCAATTTGGTGCCTACATTTTCAGCATTTGTCAATACATAAAATGTCATTGATATGCTCTCACACTCGATAGAAACTGTAGCCCTGCTTTTTCCTAGGAGTGTGTATGACCGACCCCCATATGGGTCTAGTTTGGTGGTAGTGGTTTGTAGTTGTGGTTTGCCAATATGGGTTCAATGATCATGGGTTAAGACATTGATATCTGCTCCCTCATCAATCAAGGCGTTGACAGTGCGTGCTTGCTTGGTAATGATCGTGATGTGGAGGTAGGCAGGTTCTATGGTTTCCTCATCTTCATCATCAATGTTTGTGATTGTGGCTAACGGTACTTTGATCGGTGGTTCTAACATTGGTTATTCGTACAAAGGATGTGTGGGAGGATAATACTTCTTGATGTGACTACCATTGAAATTGCAACCAAGGCGCCTGTAGCTATGGTAGAACAATTGGCTATACGTGTTGGTCCAGCTCTTAAAGGTGATACTGTGGATGAATTAATCAAAGGCATGTGTGATTTGAGGCTGAATTTGATAGAAATCTATACAAAGGTCGAAAATTTGGATGTTAAGGTAGAAGAGAAAGCTTGGACAATAGCCCAAAGACCATACAAAGAAGGATACAAGAGGAGATGCATTTGGTGTGAGAGTTTACAACATGAAAATCGAGATTGTAGAACTTACCGTGAAGCAGAAGCAAAAAGGTTAATCTTTTGGAAAGATGGAAAAATACACGCAAGAGAAATTGGTCTTCCAATAGAGCCAAATTTTGGAAAAGGTGGCATGCAGAAGAATTTGGTAGATATGGCTGCAAGGATAGCATTTACTGCCATAGATGCAACCACATATGGGTTGAGAACTGAAAGGATTGATGAAGCTCCTAAAGGAAGCATGGCTAAAGAAAAATCTTGTGTTTGGATGCAAGCATTAGATTGCATGGAAAAGTGCAAAATAGCAAAGTCTGAATTGACTGATGCAAGTCAAAGTATACGAGGGAGAACATGATGGAGTGCACCAATGGACTCATATTTAGCCTATGCTTATTTGGCCGAGGTTCATAATCAAGAAGCTCTTGTGGAAGATAAGAGAAGAAGAGATGAGGACATTGCTGGTCCTTCCTCTTCAAGCCCATCTAAACACATAACATGAAGTAAAATGGAGCAACAAAAAGAGACTGAAAAAACCTCAGCATGTTATGGATGATGCATCTCAAGAGAAGAAAAAAGAAGGGAAGAAAATGGGCAAGTAGCCCGATTACAAGTTACAATCACATCTTGAGACTACCCCAAATCTTAAAAAAGTATTGGAAGGTTACATACTTGGCAGTAGAGTGGAATTCACACTTGGCAAAGTTCTTGGAATTGCAAAGTGTGAATTTCATAATGCAATCATTGATATGTTGAAATGAAAAAGAGAGTTTGATGGTGAAGTTTTGCAAGCATTGATGCACGTTGACAAAGACATAGAGAAATATCTTCAAAGGGAATATGATGATATATGTAATGTTGTTTTGGAAGAGACTGATGCTGAAAATGGGTTAGATGGAAGTATAGACAGCAAGCTTGTGGCCGAAAATGGTATTATGGGCAGCACTAAGCATAGAGAAAAGGCTATGTATAATAGGGATGTCCATCAAAAAGCACATGAAGAAGAAGATGCTTATTTTGTTCCAAGCACTCATTCTTCAGGAATGCATTAGGCTTGTGCTACAATAGAGACAATTGTTAAAGTGGGAGAAAGAGAGATGCCTTGCATAGCTTTCTTGGATCATGGTTCTGAAATGAATGTTATGGCACGCATTTTGTATGAGAATTGAGGTTGGCCAATTGATGTAGATCGAGGATGGTGCATGTGGGTAGCAAACAATTCATCACGGGATCTTTATGCAGCTTGTTCGAATGTAACCATGACTATTGTAGATGTTAGGGATGAATATCATTTTTTAATGCAAGATTTATATAGTTATCTATTGATTTTAGGACAGCCCTATATTTTAGAGTCAAGGCTAGAAACAAAAGTCTTGGAAGATGGTTCTTCATATGCTTGGTGTTGGATTATAGATAATACAAAGGAAGTATAGTCTCTCATTGTTTTTATGAATCATCCCCGCAATCGAGATAAGCTGTGGGATAATCCCATGCCACCTAATGCACAAGAGTTTAGGGTTTCTAGATAGCACTGTTGTAAGGGGAGGCTACGATAATGCCTCTAGGAAGATAATTATGCCTCCAAGAAAGGGGAAAACTGTGTTTGTGTTTGGATTGCAGGAATGGACAGCATGTAGTCTTGGCAGCTTTAAGAATGTTTCAGCCATATGCAGGGCTGAAAAGAAATATGTAGGATGGGTTGGAAAAGAGCTGAAGACATATGGTTTGATGGCTGCAAATGAAGGTATTTTAGGGTTGTTTCAGGGTTGATTGATGTTTATACAGTGGCTGACATTTTTGCAACAACTAATGCTAAAAGCATGGCAGAAAAAGAGGTTATTTATGTTGACACTTTAGAAATGTATGAAGTCATTCAAGAGTTTGCTAAGCATGAATGTTATGGGTTGCAAAACAAGGCTGAAGCAAGGGTGGATACAAAGTACAAAACAGTTGCAAAGAAGGTTAAGCCTGTGGCTTTGCCTTTACCACTTGAAAGTGATACATTGGCTGTGTGACTCAACAGCCTATTTTGCACGATCCACATGAAGTGGGACATAAATTTACAACTGAAACTTTACAAAAGATGAAAATTGGTGATACAAGCTTTCTTTTACCGGTAGAAAGAGCTTGTTTCTTGTAGATATTGGCAAGGCATCAGAAAGCCTTTTCATTTCAGCCAAATGAAATTGGATGTGTTTATCTGACCATAGTTGCACCTATGGTTATCTTTACAATACCTCATGTTCCATGCAATTTAAAGCCTATTCCAGTACCTCGGGCATATTTGCCTAAGTTACTGAATTTTTTTGAACAAGAAGATCAGGATGCAAATTTTGGAGCCCTCTTTAGCTCCATATTTAAATCAGTGGTTTACCGTTCCAAAGAAGAATGGTTCTTTGTGGTTTACAGAGGATTTGTAGCCAGTTAATAAAGTCACCATAAGGAATGTTGGATCAGGCTTGATAGTGGATGAATTTGTAGAAGTATTTGTAGGCAAAGCAATTTACTATTTGAGAGATTTATATTCACGATATGATCAGTTCCAGCTTGCATTAGAAAGCCAAGATATCACTACCATGAAGACACCACTTGGATTGGTTAGGATGTGTGTGCTTCCATAGGGTGCAACCAATTCAGTGGCATATATGATGAATACTATGCATAAAGTATTGAGGGAGTAGATTTCTCAGTTGACCTTACCCTTTCTTGATCATGTGGCGATAAAAGGGTGTAATATCCATGAGAAGAATGAAGAGTTGAATGATCAGGGATGTAGAGGATTTGTTGTTGATCATATTTTTTATTGTGACAGGATTTTGAGCCATCTTAAAGAAGTGCATTTGACTTTGTTTGGAGAAAAATCAGTTTTTGGAGTAGAGGAAATATTGGTTGTTGGGCATATGTGTGGACCATATGGAAGAAAGCCCTCACTAGTAAAAATTGACGCCATAAGTAGGATGTGGGAGACATGTTCAAATGTATCCGAGGTAAGAAGATTCTGGGGTGCATGTATCATATTCCTTAGGGCCTTCATATCATGCTCAACATCAAGAACCAAACCATCCTTGATTTTGTAAATGACATTGTCCAACAAATACCCCTTGTCGACAGGGTCATATGGGATGAAAGGAACTTACTTGGCAGAGAAGGTAGTAGGCGGCTCAAACAAACCATGGTGGCATGCATTGTCAAAGATGTTGTCAGTTGCCTTCTTTTTCCTAGAGGCCGAAGTGGAAGAGGTGAGCCTCCATGGGTGAGCAGATCTCACGAATAGTATTGTGTTAAGACTCCACCTCTTTTTACTAGTTTAGCTTTTAAAAAAAGTCAAAAAAATACTATTCACTAACTCTTCTTACTAGTTCTTCTTACTAGCTAAAAAAAATTGACAAAAAATATTATTCGTTAACTCTTCTTACTAGTTCAGCTTTGAATGGCAAAAAAGTCTCATGCGAACAAAAGCATAATACTTTAGTTGTGATTTACCATTGCACACCCTAGTAAAGCAAGTGAATGACCTTTGAATGGAGTTTGTAGCAGCTACAAACTTGCATTGGAAATTCTTTTGAGCACTTCCAAAGCTATGCGAAATGCAAGTACATCCTACACATGCATTGAAACATGAGCAAGGGAAAATTTTATTTTAGTGGTCCTAATGCATGAAATTATTTCAAGAGTGTATCAACCATCGAATGCACCCATCAGAATGGGAAAAAAATACACCATCCCACTAACTCATTATTGTGATAAAAGAAGCCTTTACACTAAAAACTTGTTACATTTATAGCTATTTGTTTTGCTTTGCAAGTTTCACATCTCTCGAGTGTTTAGATATCGAGCTCCACTCGTGATATGCCAGGGTGACCGTTGAGCATTTATGTCACCGACTTGTTAGCTGCAAATGCGGTTACTACACCGCCCATGAATAATAGCTAGATGATAGCTATCATTATCTACTCTAGTTCATGGCTCAGTTAGTATGCCACCTTAGTTAGTTGAGTTTGGTTTGAGACCCATATATAGGGTTCTTCTATTTCTTTGTACTAGAGTTCTTTTTGGCTTACACAACTAAGAAGAGGAAAACTGTTTTCAGCCTCCACCTTTCAGTGTATTCCCCCAGTGTGTAAATGAGAAAGCTACAAGCGAGACTTCTTCCTTCTCTCCCAAAATCTTGACATGGTATCAGAGCCTGGTTCGTGGTAAGCAGCTCAAGAAAGCAGACCAAGTTCGTGGTGTTCTAGTAAGAGGACCAGTGTTGCTTTCATTTTTTGAGTTTGGGAGCAAGTATCTGCAAGTAGCACAGCCGGAAAGTGCAAGAGTGCATTTTCTCAGATTGAGAGATCCTTCGCGGTGTAGTTTTTTTTATTCGAGGCCATTTTGGTGCCTGTTTTGGAGGCGGAAGTTTTCCACACACACTCAGGAAAAGGCCGTGTTTTTTGCTATGCCACCACTGTTCTACAGGTCGGTGAAAAGTTACTGTAGAAATTGCATCGTATGCCTGTGCGCAGAGACATTGGGAGTTACAGAATCATCATTGTTGCCTGTTGATGCAAAATCGTCACTAGGAAGTGACTGTGTGGTCAAATACCACTTTCTTCAGTTTTGCAGATTTGCCCTTGTGAGGCTGAAGCTGTGGTTTTTGCAGTGATAGAATTTTTTGCAGTGTTCTATAATGGTGTCTGATTCTCTTTCACAGATTGTCACTGAAAAGCTTGACAAGAACAACTTCCAAGCATGGAAGTTTAGAATGATGAATTTCCTTATGGGAAAAGGATATTGGAAATTCGTTGCAGGAAATGAAGAAGAACCAGTTCTTCCTGATGTTCCCAATCAACAGTAAATGCACGCATTTAAAGGATGGCATGAGAGAGCCAAGAAAGTTATGTACTAGTTGTCTATCAGCATTTCAGACTCTATGATTGTGCATATTCAGGATGCAAGTACACCAAAGGAGGCATGGCATACTTTGTCAAAAATGTATAGCACAAATACGCAAGCCAGGAAAATGCAGCTCAAGCAAGAGTTGCACAATGTGCAAAGAGAAAGTATAAGCATCAATGACTACCACATGAAGGTGAAGAAGATTGCAGATGCACTTGCTTCCATTGGGTCGCCAGTGAAAGATGATGATTTAGTTTCTGTGACCTTGAATGGTCTAGGAAAGGATTATGCATAGTTTTGAACATCGATTTCCGTCCATGAAAGATTTCCTGATTTTGAGGAGTTGATTGCTCTTCTAATTTCTCAGGAGCAGAGAAATGGTGGTGCATCTTCTTTAGGAGGAACTTCAAAAGAAGCTGTCTTCTACTCAAATGCTGGAAGAGGTAGAGGCAGAGGTAGAGGAGGCCGATCTAGAGGCCGTGGTAGAAATCAAAATATGTAGCAAACTCAAGAAAACCAGTCCTATGGAGGAGTACGTGGTAACTCTAGAGGCAGGGGAAGCCAAAGAGGTCATGGTGGATGGCAAAGAGGCCAAAATGCAAACAGCAATGTTGAATGCTAGTACTATGGTAAAATGGGTCATATGGCTAAAGACTGCTATAAAAATCAGAATGACATCATGAATGGAAAATTGCAGCAAGGGAACTATGCATCTTCTAGTAGACAAGGTGATGACAGAAATGAGCATTTATTTATGGTGCAACACATGACCAATTCTGGACAAGTGCAAAAGAAAGCAACGATGTGTGGTATGTTGACTCAGGTGCATCAAACCACATGACAGGTCATGCAGAATGGATGCAGGATGCAAGGAAAATGGAAAAACTAGGATTTGTGGAGATTGGTGATGATACTGCACATCCTATTGTGCAGATTGGAAAAATTCCTTTGTCTATGTAGGATGGGAAAAAGAAATACTTGTCGGATGTATTTCATGTCCCGAATATCACCAAGAACTTGGTTTCTGTTGGTCAAATGGTTGAGCAGGGTTTGCACATTAGATTTAATTCTCATGGATGCTTTGTTGAGAATATGAAAAATAAAGGTCGCTTGATAGCAAAAGGAAAGAATAAGGGCATAATGTTTACATTGGATGCAGACATGCTTGAATTGAGTGCAGCAATGTTTGCACATGGGACCGGTGTAGTTGCAGATATTGATATCTGGCATAAATGCATTGGTCATGTTAATGTACAGCGACTTAAATCAATGCAAGCTCAAAATATTGTTGCAGGATTACCTAAATTGAAGGTTGCAGAAATGCATAAGGTATGTGAAGCCTGTCAATTTGGAAAACAGGCAAGGAAACCATTTCTTAGACATATTCAAGAGAGTAAGAAGCCATTGGAATTAATCCACTCTGATGTGTGGACTACTAAAGCTACATCTATTGAAGGCTGTCATTATTTTGTCACTTTTATTGATGACTATAGCAGAAAAGTTTGGATGTATTTTATGAAAAAGAAAAGTGAAGTGTTTGGGCATTTCAAAACTCTTAAAGCTATGGTTGAAAAAGAAGCAGGACTGCAAATAAAATGCCTAAGGTCAGATGGAGGGGGAGAGTACCTCTCAAATGAGTTTGCAAGGTTCCTGCAAGAGCATGGCATAAAGCAGCAATATTCATGCAGTCATACCCCACAACAAAATGGAATTGCTGAAAGGAAAAACAGGCATATTGGAGAGGTATCTCGTGCCATGCTCAACGAAAAAGACTTGCCAGATTTTTACTGGGCTGAAGTAGTTGCTACAACAGTCTACATAATGAACAGGACTCCCATTACAGCAATACATGGGATGACTCCAGAGGAGAGGTATACTGGTAGGAAACCAGATATTTCTCATTTGAAGATTTTTGGTTGCATTGCCTATGTTCATGTGCTAGATGAGTTGAGATCCAAAAACTGAGAAGTACATCTTTATTGGTTACTCTTTGCAGCAAAAGGGTATAGATGCTATAAACCTTCCACTCGTAAGTTTATAGTGAGCAGATATGTTATTTTTGATTAGATGAGTAGCTGGTATAAACCAATAAATGTGATTGATGATGTAGATGCACAAAATGGTAATGCTGCACAGAATTCACAGCAGCAGTCACAAAATATTAGTGGACCTGGAGTGTCCTCTAGCAGTGGTTCACATTCTTTGCCATGGACAGGCAGATTGAGATCAGGAGAATATCCTCAAAACAATGCAAATAGTGGTATGCAGGTTTCACGGAAAGGAAAAGAGAATGTAGATCAACCCATGCTTGATGTGAATGCAGGTCACTCTTATGTAGATGGTGAATCGAGTGGCTCAGAACAGAGCATTGATGATGAGTTGGGTATTCCTTCTATTGTTACACCTGGATTAAGGAAGACCAGGGATGTTTTGAGAGCACCTGGGAGTGAACCTACTTTGCGTAAGTCTACCAGAGCTAGGTATCCTGTGGATAGGCTGAAATATGATGGATTTATAGCCATTCACTATGCCTATATGGTCAAAGTGATACAGGAACCAGAACCCACTTCTTTTGAGCAAGCCATGGGAAAAGAAAAATGGGAGAAAGCCATGGATGAAGAAATGGATGCCTTGGAAGCAAATGCTACATGGAAATTAGTACCTTTGCCTAAAGATAAGAATGCAATTGGTTGTAAGTGGGTTTATAAGGTGAAACACAATGCAGATGGTTCTCTGAATATATACAAGGAAAGATTAGTAGTCAAGGGATATGCACAAACATATGGCATTGATTATGAAGAAACATTCAATCCGGTTGCAAGGATGGAAACCGTAAGAGCAGTCATTGCTATGGTTGCATCAAAGGGATGGTCTTTACATCAAATGGATGTAAAGAATGCCTTCTTGCATGGTGATTTGCAAGAAGAGGTCTATATGGAGTAGCCACCAGGTTATGTGCATGCTGTTCATCCTGAGTTTGTTTGCAGGTTGAAGAAAGCCTTGTATGGCTTGAAGCAAGCACCTACAGCATGCTGTCCAAATATGGGATGACAGGCTGTAAGCCTATTTCAATTCCTTTAGAGTAGAATGTGAAGCTGAGGGTAGATGCATGTGAGCTTCTGGAAGACCCTACTATGTACAGACGCATAGTAGGAAGTTTGATTTATATGACTATTACCAGGCTAGATTTCAGCTATGTTGTTGGATTGGTAAGTTAGTTTATGCAGGCTCCAAGGAAACCGCATTTAGATGCGCCTAGACGCATACTCAGGTATGTGAAGTCCACATTGTAGTATGGACTACTTTATGAGACTAGGGTTCAGATACAGTTGGATGGATACACTGATGTTGATTGGGCTGGTAGTATTTCTGATAGACGATCTACCAATGGATATGTGTTCTCTTTTGTGAGTGCTGCAGTCACTTGGAGCAGCAAGAAACAGCCTACAGTTGCCTTGTTGAGCACAAAGACTGAGTACACGGGTGCAACAATGGCTGCATGTGAGGTAGCTTGGTTGCATAAGCTACTTTATGATATGCATCAGCCTACACATGGGCAAGTTGTCATTTATTGTGACAACATAAGCAGAATACACTTGGAAAATAACCCGATCTATCATGCTAGAACAAAGCACATTGAGTTGCATTATCACTATGTGCGGGAGAGAGTTTTACTAGGTCTTATTGATCTAGTTTATGTTAGCATAGAGGATCAGGTAGCTGACATATTCATGAAGGCATTGGGCACAAAGAAGCTGCGCAAGTTCACATACCTGCTTGGTGTGCTGCAGGAATTGGGATTGAGCTCGAGGGGGAGTGTTGAGATATCGAGCTCCACTCGTGATATGCCAGGGTGACCGTTGTGCATTTATGTCACCGACTTGTTAGCTGCAGATGCGGTTGGTACACTGCCCATGAATAATAGCTAGATGACAGCTATCCTTATATACTCTAGTTCGTGGCTCAGTTAGTATGCCACCTTAGTTGAGTTTGGTGTAAGACCCATATATAGGATTCTTCTATTTCTTTGTACTAGAGTTCTTTTTGGCTTACACAACTAAGAAGAGGAAAATTGTTTTCAGCCTCCACCTTTGTGTGTATTCCCCCATTGTGTAACTGAGAAAGCTACAAGTGAGACTCCTTCCTTCTCTCCCACAATCTTGACATCGAGTCCATCTTACATTCATTTTCTTCCTATTTCAAATCACTACATACAATGATACAACATCTAACAAAAGGCATAGGAATTGATGAGCTAGAATCTCATAGATGTGAGAGAGGCACAAAAAATAACATGATACATGTGTTGCAAAGATTCCTAGTGGCATGCCTAGTACATTTCATGGTAAACCGTAGGTGTAGTCTCAATAAGAACCCCTCTTGATTAGGATGTTCTTATCAATCACACTGACTGCCACTATCCTCAATGAAAAAAAATCATACATGTGCAATTACTAGGCCAATTAGGACTAAAAAAATTAATTGAATATTTCTTACAAACATAAAAAAAGTAGTCACCATACTAAGGTGTTTTGGTCCTGCAAAAGGTTATGTGCAAGGACCATCAAGGTGGTTGTGTTTATTCTTCACATGTTGAGATTTAGGGTGATGTGGATGTATTCTAATCTTGGGCCCTCTAGATCAAATAGACCCCACTCTAGCAATCATAGAGGATCTAATTTCTTTTGTTTTATTTCTTTATATATTTTTAGTTTAATCTGTGGTGGCAAGTTAATGATGCAATACTATTCATTGGCTTTGGATTTTTTAGAATGAAGGTATTGTAACAAGCTAAATATATTTGATAGCAATAGCCTATGGTCATACTTTCCATGATAATATATATCTAGCTTCACAATTTGTTTGTTTAATAAATAGGTACCACCAAATATAAAAAAGCTTACTATTTATGATGTGAATTGAATGATTCTATGTGGGTGGTTGAAATAAACAAAGCCATTGCTAGTCCCTTCCTCGAAACTAGGCAAATAGTGGCTTATCATATGACTATTGATTCTGAAGTTCCTTGGATATAGTCATTACTTTTTCAATATTAATATCTAGAGATTGGTTATGGACATAAACTTAAGGAAGCGACTTTGACTTCTAGAGAGTGAGTACAGAAAATGCCATGACTGAGGCACTAGTGTTATTCTTTGAATGTCGAAAAGAAACCCTTCGCTTGGCTTTAGACACAAGATATATTAGAATATTAAGAAGTAAAGCTATTACAAGAATAAAAGGCCTATTTAAGATCATTTTCTAGTTTATCAAATTCTCATCCATTAAGTCACCTAGTTTGGAGACATCCATTGGAGGATTTGTTTGCTCATCATTAGTTATCTAGTGGAGTGGTTAATGTGACCACTAAAGTGAAGCTTAAGATAAAAAATTTCCATATTTCCTAGACTATGAGCACCAAGTATCTTATTTTTTATTCATAAGGAATACCATTTCCATTATCTCCTCCTCAAACGATGGCCAATTAAGGAAGGCATTCACTCAAGAAAGTGATTGTGAGAGCTCTCGCTTGACCGCCAAGACCCACGGACTACTTATTGTTTAAGCATTCCAAGCAAGCTCTAGTGGCTACCTCTCACCTAGCTGACATGCCTCTAAACCTATGAATGTAGTGAGCTTTCCTCGATGCAAAAATGAGTTGCCTCCTCCTTCATACACACCGGTAGCTCCATGATCCAAGATGCTAGCTCAAGCATCCTCAAGCCTCCTCCTTCAAGCTCCATCAACCATAGCCGTGCGCGAGCAAGAAAAGAGAAGAGAAGAGAAGAAAAGAAGGGGGAATGGTGAAGAGCTTCACCCTCTTGATTCCTCACTCCCACATGCTCACTCCCTCACTCTCTCAATCTCCCTCTCTCTATACCTATCTCTATATCACACACACACACACACAAATAAGAGAAGAGAAAAAGACAAGGAGAGAGGTCTCTTGTTAGCCACACACCAAAGAATGACCTTCCATTCACTTTTTGAATTTTATATACAAGCCCTAAAATCCCATGGGCACCCATTTCTTTTACATGGCTGGACTTTGTGGCAAGGTTATTTTTCCTATTTCCCTTTTCTTGCCTCATGCCTTAAGCTACACCCATCTATTCTTTTACAAATGGCACAGAAGGGGTGCTCTTTTACAAGAGTTTTTTGAGTTTTTTGAGGCACCTTCTATTTATAATTGTGCTTTTCCCTTAGCTTAGATTTTATTGGCGGCCTCTGCACCTTTTCTATTTTTCTTTTCTTTTTGTCCTTTTTGCTTCATATTTCTACCATTCAAACTGAGGTTAACATTACTCCCTTTTGAGAGGGTGCAAGTCACATGGCAGTTCACGGTCTTTGTTGTGGAAGGGTGGGGTTTGGGCCAGTGGTGGCTGAGGGGGTGATGGGGCCGCATGTGGACTCATTTGATTGGGATGATTTGGTAATGATTTGGATAGAGAACCCAAGGTGTGTCAACTGGATGATAAGGGCCTCCGAAGTTGGTGGTTTGTAGCATCCTGTTGTACCTGGAAGGAGAAAGTGCTCGACCTAAGGGAAGTGTCTACCTTGTCGTGTGATGCTCTATGCTCATGCTGGTGGAAGAGGGAGTTGGGTCTAACCCTAGGTAAGCCTAGGTGATGTCCCACACTTGAGGACCCATTTTGTGCAAAGGGAGGTGCGATGTATGTAGCTTAGGTTGATAGGCCTAACCATACGCGAGTCTTATCTCCTTAGGTATGTCCTGCCCTTGGGGTGCCCTAAGCATGAAGTGGGGAGGAAAAAGGGTTAGGGGGTTAGGACCAGAGCCGACCGATTGAGGCCATCGCACGTGCCAAACTTGAGGATCCTTAGGTGCAGTGACTGGGAGCTATGTGCCGCGACTTGCGTTTGGACATGTCACGGGCTCCTTTCATTTTTTTTTGTTTACTTTTATTTTTTTAAAAAAACTTGTTGAGGTATAGGATTCGGACAGTAGCTAATTGCTAGTTCTTGTCATCAGAAGGTGGTGGAGTGACTCTAAAAATTGCAACTCTGCATGAAACCCTTAAGATTCAACCGGACCTAGAGAGGGGTGGTGGAGAGGAATGGATGGTTACAGTGAGTGAATTGGCTGTCGCTCATATCCTCAAGAATAGCGAGGCAGAAGAAAGGTAGAAGGCTGACTTGCAATATTACGCGGGTCATCGCGCAGCTATCAATGGCGTTAGGGTCAAAAAAGAGTGGGGGGAGATCATGTTCTACCACGGTGGGGTCTTGCCTAAGTAAGATTTTTAACAGCCTAAGATAGTTGCATGTGGTAAGGAAGGTAAGATCACGATAGGAGGACAAGTCAGCAATAAACTGGGTCGTGGTGGCATCTAGGCTATCGAAGGTGAAAGTGAGGGCTTGGGCTAAGGTGGTAGTACATGGGTTATTATCACGGGAAAGTTGTAATGGCCATGGGTGTTTGCATCAAACTCTAATCCTACACTACAAGGATATGCCATGAACGTGGGTTTGTTTCTCTCAAAAGGGAGGGTATTACAAAAAGCCATCCATGGCAGCACATTGTCGTCGCAAATACGTCTCCATCACAGTAGTTGGCACTCATATCCAGACATGGACCAAGGCACTTCAAAAACCTTATTTTTCCAGTACTCGGCATCCTTGGTGCCTTAGAGGGTGGGATTCTTCTCTCTGTCTTCCAAACATTGTTGGCTTAGTTGGCTTCTGATGTCGATCAGCTCGTCCACTATTTTAGGGGAAAGGACTCTGCACAAGGCATTGGGGATGAGGAAGCTGAAGTTGAAAGGATGTTTCTCTTTGTTACATCTCTCCCAGACTATGAGCTCCGCATGAAAATTGGTCGGCAGGTCATTTGGGCATGTGGAAGGGGTACAGACAGTTGTGCCATAGGGTTAGCCCTCAATCTTTGTTTGGCTTCTTCCACCATTTTTCTTCTCTTCTCCCTTAGGGTGGTTTTTCTTTCCATAGATTTGTCTGTTGGCTGCCACCACTGCTCTTCAATGGGATGAAGGGGGTTGTGGGATCACTTCTTCTTCGAATCTGCCCATGTCAAATTGCAATTCAGCTTCACTTCCTGGGCACTCTTCGTGTTTTACCTCCTCTACAAACCCTAGAGCATCAATCTCCTGGGGGGTTAGGCTCGCCAATAATAGGTACCTATGTTGTTCATCAAGGCTTAGCCCTCCAACAAGTTAGGGGGGCATGTGTAGCCCTACTTGCAGAGCTCTGGGTGCTACGCTCAGCTTCTTCTTTACCATCTCCAAGGAATCCCCTTCCTCCGCGTGAGTGGCATCCATCACGGTATTCACAAAAACTTATTGTTAAGTATTGAAACCCACTTGGGCTGCCTCTACTCTACTTTCTACTAGGAATTTCTCTTTTTCTACGAGAGCTAGGCAATGCACCAAGGTCTGCACTCTTCGTTCATTTTTGTCTGCCCACTCTTTGGCTCTCCTTTTCATTTCCTCCATACCTTCTCCTTGTCTTTGTACCAGTGCCATGAGTCTTTGATCCTGGTTTTCCAACTCCCTGCTCAATTCTCTCACGCTTCTCTCTTTCAAGACTCAGCTTTTCGGTCATGGTTTCCATTTCTCTGTGGTGTTATTCCTCTTCTTGCTTCCTTCCTTCTTTCCTTGCGGAAAACTCTTTCATGCCTCGTTCGATCTAACCTATTTTTGCTACCAGATCATCATGTTGTATGATTCAAAGCTTATAATCTCTTTGCATTTTCACTAGCTCTTGATTTTCATCTACAAGTTGTTGTCGCCAGCTTTGCTCCTTTTCATCTTTGGCCTTTAGTTCCCATTTCAAATCAAGGATTTCCTTTTGTTGCATAACCATTTTCCTCGTCTTTTGGAGCTGAAAGGCTGCCACCGACTCCTTTTTCGCTTTCAACTTAGCCACCGCTATCTTTCTTTCCTCCCTTGCCTTCTCTAACCGAGAGAGTAATTTAGCAACATATTCATCATAATTTGCTAGTGGCGTCATAGTAGTAGGGATTGGGATGGTCAAAGCTTCCAACTTTTGGCATTTTGGATCTTTCTTAAACTCGATATCTCTGGCCGGCCTTTTCTTCCCAGTGGCCATAGTCTCCATCCTTGCCTTTGATGACCATAGGCAGCATGACTTCAGGTACGTGAGCACTTGAGCTGGGTATGTGAGCGCTTGAGGAGGAAGTCATCCCTAGGCGGACTTAAACCCCCTAGGCCATCGAGTCGGCTTTGTTGTTCTATGGACCGGCAAGTTGCTTCGGCCATGTCTTCCTCCTCCTTTATCCTCAATTCCGCCTCCTTTTCCACAGCTCTTCCTTCTCTCTGTTTCTCTTTTTTCCTTGATTCTTTTGGCAGCTTTTCAGCTTCTTCCTTCTCCTTCTTCTTCCTCTCCGTAGCCTCTCTTAGGGATTCCCTTTTGGCTCTCTCTAGATCTTCTTTTTCTTCTTCTTGCCCTCATTTTGTTACTTCTTTTGAGCTGCCTTTTTACTAGGCTTCTTTGTTTTTTCCCTTCTGGATTGAGCCTCCTAATCCTCCTTCTCTGTCTCAATTTTTGTCCTGTCGCTCGATGGCTCTTTTCCTTGGCGGGTCGGCCATCTATCTGGAGTCTCATCTGCTCCTTCATTTTCATGTTGGGCATCTTTTACAGCCTCTTAGATGATGGCCGTCAGCACACTTCCATACTCAATGAAGGAGGCTTATGAGGAACGTTTCTTCCTCTCCATATTTTTAGAGGTTGGGGATTCTCCACCTGCCTGTCTATTGCCTAGGGCTAGTGCTTTGGCTACTTGGTCTATAGTCTTGCGCACGTAGCTGTTCCAATCCACCTCATCCAAGGTGTGGGCTACCACATTCTCCAGCACAGGCACACTAATTTGGTGCATGATGGAGTTATAGTGCTGACTGGAGAAAAGTGAGTGCACCAATTTGCTGAAAAGAAAGGCTTCGTGTTTGTTGAATTAAAATATTTAAGCTCCAACATGAAATTTTCTTTCAAACTTTTCATCCTTTATTTCAAGATTTTTGTGACATTTTTCTTTAATTGCAAATTAACGTGTTTCTTTCCTTCTGCGTTTAAATGTTGACTAAGGTTTTCACAACAGTGTGTGTTTGTTTTAATGTGTTTATGCGTTTTGCTTGATTTTGATTGCTTCCAATTTGACTCACTCACCTTATCCCCCTCCCCTTTCGGATTTGGGTAAAATCCTTCCTAGGATTGAAGGCTAGCGGGCCCAGGGCGTTGAGTGTACGAGTTGAGTGTTTACTTTCGCATGAGCCAAGCATAGAAGTCTGGATTGTACAACTGAGCGTCATGGTCCAAATCAAAGGGTCGGCTACCTACGTGTGTGATGTAAGTAAGGACACCTATCAAGACGTCACCGAAATCGATACGGCTAGCAATATATAACTCTTTCTCTATCTGGAGGCAATCAAGGTAAGGGTGTCCTTTGATGTGCACTTCTAGGGGGTTGGTCACGAATAGTTGTTAACACCCTATAAAAATTTGGGGGGACATAAGTTGGGTCATATTCCGATGTCTTGATCATGTGTCGTTGCTCAGCATTGGTCATCATTTGGCATCCTTTGAGTTCCCATCTCAATCGAAGAGCGTACGAGTTTTGTAAGAATGGGGATTCGGTTTCAGCAAGCTATTTCAACTCCTCGAATTCTCGATCAGTGAGAGCGGAAGAGGCTCGCTTATCGTATGATGTAATGAGACGTATGATGGCTGGCTCTGTAGATATCTCAATGCAGAGTAACTCTACAGGCTGAGTGGGGTGCTTTGATGAATGAAAATTTGAGTGTGTCCCATGAACAAGGCATTGTATGAACTTCTCTCGCAAAGGGCTCTTGCAACAGGTCCAAGCCCAAGCGGTCATAGCTCAGAGCCAGTGACATGAATGTGGCATCTAAGAGTCTGAGGCAAGCAATGACCTCATCCCTTGTATCTTCCGGTAGATCTGCAGTGAGTGTTAAGAATTATTTTTGCTCATAGGAGGGTCTAAGGCCTGCAGGGTGGTTGAGGTTTGACAGAACTAGAGAGTTTGATAGCAAATAGTTGCAGGCTCGGTTGTTCCTGAGATTGCAGTTGGGTCCCTTGCCTAGTCGGCTGGGAAAACTGGATTGTGAATGGGGCACCACTACTTGCGGATGCGGCCTCTTGAGTCTTGGTTGAGTTGCATGGGACTAGTTCAAGAGTAGCAAGTTGAGATTTGGGTTGGTTGACTTGGTCAGTCTTCATGGGCATAATCAGTTGTGAGTCAATGGGCTTGGTGTCTCGAGGCTTCTGCGGCGGTGTTAGGCCTTGACACATTGTATGGTTGGGTATGCTTACACGTGAGGTGGAATTTGATTAGTGCTCTTGGCTATTTTAGACTTAGGGATCTATATCTAGGCATTACCCTCATAATAACCTTGCGTATGCAATAGGGTCTTAGGAACCCATCACCGCTTGACCACACATCACTCTTTGTAGCCCTTTTTTGGCCTCCTAGGTTTTGAGGTTGTGTTGTTAGCCTTATGAAAGAAAGGTTGATTGCATTTCGATGGCAGGCTCTAACATTTAGGTACCCATCTTAACTGGGGTTGATGGGCATTGACCTTGGCTTCAGCAGAATGCTGGCAAAGAGGCTTGGGAGGGTGTAACAAATCACAACCCTCCTCCTTGGACTTGACTGAATGTGTGTCTATTGGTGGCATTGCGGGTCGTCTGGTGGGAGTCACGTAGCCCTTAGTGAAAGCCACCACTATGCGGACATTGCAAATGGCTAAGTGGATATGCTACAACTCTTAATTGACATTGTAGTGAGCTTTCTTTTTAAAGGTTTGATGACCCAGTAGCGATTTGGTTCCTGCATTTTTAGCATTCATCAACACATAAAATGTCATTGGTATGCTCTCACACTCGATAGAAACTGTGGCCCTGCTTTTTCCTAGGAGTGTGTATGACCGACCCCCATATGGGTCTAGTTTGGTGGTAGTGGGCTGTAGTTGTGGTTTGCCAATATGGGTTCAATGATCATGGGTTAAGACATTGAGGTCTGCTCCCTCATCAATCAAGGCGTTGACAGTGCGTGCTTGCTTGGTAATGATCATGATGCGGAGGTAGGCAGGTTCTATGGTTTCCTCATCTTCATCATCAATCTTCGTGATTGTGGCTAACGGTACTTTGACCGGCGGTTCTAACATTGGTTATTCATGCAAAGGATGTGTGGGAGGATAATACTTCTTGATGTGACTACCATTGAAATTGCAGCCAAGGCGCCTGTAGCTATGCCAGAACAACTGGCTATCCGTGTTGATCAGGCTCTTAAAGGTGATACTATGGATGAATTATTCAAAGGCATATGTGATTTGAGGATGAATTTGATAGAAATCTATACAAAGGTCAAAAAGTTGGATGTTAAGGTAGAAGAGAAGGCTTGGACAACAGCCCAAAGACCATACAAAGAAGGATACAAGTGGAGATGCATTTGGTGTGAGAGTTTACAACATGAAAACCGAGATTGTAGAACTTACTGTGAAGCGGAAGAAAAAAGGTTAATCTTTTGGAAAGATGGAAAAATACATGCATCAGAAATTGGTCTTCCAATAGAGCCGAATTTTGGAAAAGGTGGCATGCAGAAGAATTTGGTAGATATGGCTGCAAGCATAGCATTTCTTGCCATAAATGCAACCACATATGGGTTGAGAACTGAAAGGATTGATGAAGCTCCTAAAGGAAGCATGGCAAAAGAAAAATCTTGTGTTTGGATGCAAGCATTAGATTGCATGGAAAAGTGAAAAATAGCAAAGTCTGAATTGGCTGATGCAAGTCAAAGTATACGAGGGAGAACATGATGGAGTGCACCAATGGACTCATTTTTAGCCTATGCTTATTTGGTCGAGGTTCATAATCAAGAAGCTCTTGTGGAAGAAAAGAGAAGAAGAGATGAGGACATTGCTGGTCCTTCCTCTTCAAGCCCATCTAAACGCATAACACGAAGTGAAATGGAGCAACAAAAAGAGATTGAGAAATCCATACCTGAGCATGTTATGGATGACGCATCTCAAGAGAAGAAAAAAGAAGGGAAGAAAATGGGCAAGCAGCCCGATTACAGGTTACAATCACATCTTGAGACTACCCCAAATCTTAAAAAAGTATTGGAAGATCACATACTTGGCAGTAGAGTGGAATTCACACTTGGCGAAGTTCTTGGAATTGCAAAGCCTGAATTTCATAATGCAATCATTGATATGTTGAAACGAAAAAGACAATTTGATGGTGAAGTTTTGCAAGCATTTACCCTAAGGGATATCTTCCACGGCAGGCTGTCTTCTCGTACATAACCTGCTGCCACGAGGGAAATGCAGGAGTCTGCACAGCATGTTCAATTTCCTGTCATGATGGACATGAGGTAATAGAATTATGGACAGGAAGGCACTTTCGCTACGATTGTGGAAACTCTAAGTTTGGAATCGGGGTCTGTAGAAAGTTTAGCAGTCCCTTGTGAGGTAGCGGATCATGGCTCAAACTAGACCACTCTCAAAAGGGCCTCGAGCGGCCTGAGCTGTGTGCATTGTCAGAGAGCACAACCATTTGCTTTAGCTTCTTGTTTCTCTCTTCAACGTTTGAACCTGCTAGCTATTACTGTGGTTTATGGCTACAAGGATGGTTTCCAAACTCCATGACCTTCTCTTTCGTGACTTCACACCATAGGCAAGACTCCATAGTTTCCAGGAAATGTCAAGAGGAGGAAGAAGAAGGGGAACTTACCCTCAAAATTGAAGACGGGTTACCATTTTATCTCTTTGCCTCCAGATTCAATTGAGCCTCTTGCCATAGCTTGTGTCGAGTCCAAGAAAGCTGCCAGCACCTTGTGGTACTCCATTAATTATCCTTATAGCTCTTTACCTATTTGACTAGGGTTTCTCTTTCTTTTCTTTTTGAAAACTATAACTAGATGTGAGGAAGGAGAGAGAAGACTGGATCAAAGGCTGAAGCTATGATACCACTATAAGGGAGAGGACATGAGAGAGAGGAAGAAGAGAGAGAGAGACTGCAGAAGAGAGAGAAGAGGTGTAGAAAGAGAGAGATGTAAGGGAGAGGACATGAGGGAGGAAGAAGAGAGAGAGAGACTGCAGAAGAGAGAGAATAGGTGTAGGAAGAGAGAGAAAGATTGTAGAGAGGAGAGAAGGAGAGAGAAAGAGGGTGACGAGGAGAGAGAAAGACTAGGAGTAGAGAGAGAAAGAAGGGAAGAGGACAGGAGAGAAGGTGAAAGGATAGATGTATATTCATAAATTGGTACCATGCCAATGTCCTTCACACCTTTTATACCTAGGTCAGTGTGACACTAGGTATTTCCCTCCATTACAACAAAGTCACAAACTATTTGGTAGCTTCTTGAATCTTTTACATGTATTAATTAGAACCAATTGTAACTTGGAGATACTCCACAAAACCTTCAATGTGAGTCTTTGAGATTTAGGCTTCTTCAAATAGATTTTCTCTACTTAACTTGCATAACATTAATAAGTTACATCCGAATAAAAGCATACAAATTCAGGACTTATTGCATAGAACATCTACATGGCATCTTCCATACATATCCTAAATATTGAAGCTCGCTCCAAATGTGAGTAATAGTTTTGACACTCTCTATTGCATTCAATGACCACTAACAAAGGGCATCAATCAAGGCCTTCATCATCACAATAATCTTCATTGTGGCCAAAACCTATTACAAGAGACATATGAAAAAAATTGTGGGTACCTTAAGGGACATATGAAAAATTGTGCCACAAAGAACAAGCTCAACTTCCAATTCTTGTGCTTCAAGGCCCTCGATGTCCTTTGACATGGTCACTACATGAAAGCTTCCATTATGCCAGAAAGGAGATCCATGCTTAAAACTTTGTGCTCATCCTTGGACCACTTCAAGGAAAGAGCGCAAGATTGAAATGGACTTTTTGCAACTTGAATAGCAGCCACAATAGCTGCTCCATATGAAATGCCCACAAATATTCCCTCTTTAAGAGCAAGTTGTTTAGCCATTTCAACTACTTCATCACTAGAAACATGTACCACCTCATCCAAGATATCAACATCTAAGATGCCAGGGATGAAGCCAGCACCAATGCCTTGAATCTTGTGAGGACCTGGATTCCCTCCAGAAAGCACACTGCTCTCAGTTGACTCTACACCATAAATCTTAATGTTGGGATTTTTTCCCTTTAAGAAGTGACCAACACCTGTCACTGTTCCACCATTACCAATTCCAAATACCAAAATGTCAACCTTCCCAACTGTTTCTTCCCAGATCTCAGGCCCCGTGGTTTCAAAATGCACCTTTCGATTAGCAGGATTTTCAAATTGCTGAAGCATGTAAGAGTTAGGAGTCTTCATCAAGATCTCTTCTGCTTTTGCAAGCGCTCCTTTCATGCCTCTAGCTGGATCTGTTAGAACCAGCTCAGCTCTAAAGGCTTTCAGCAACACACGACGCTCCAGGCTCATTGATGCAGGCATTGTAAGAATCAAATTGTACCCTTTAGATGTGGCAATAAATGCTAGCTCTATACTAATATTACCACTAGTGGGCTCCACAAGAATGCTCTTGCCAGGTGTAATTAGACCCTTTGATTCAACATCTTCAATCATACTTTTCCCAATCCTATCTTTAACACTGGAGCAGGGCTCCATAGATTCTAGCTTAGCAGCAACATGAGCCCCACAACTACAAAGATACGATGGCCTCCCACGAGCAAAAATGGAGGCAGATCACTAAAGTTAGCAGGTCGTTTTGGGGCTTCTTGCACTGTCATAGCTTTGATTTGTTTGTTTGGAGCTCTTGACTTTCTGAAGGCTTACTATAAAGCCCAACTTCTTGATCTACTTCTTCACTACCTATCGATCTACTTCAAGGGTAGCTATACGCTCCAGGAACAGGCAAACAGATGTGGGTCTTTACTGGGCTCTTTAGTTTCACGTTGGCTTGGATGGCTCTTCTTGCCCCCTAAAGGATTCCAAAAGGTTGAATCCTAGGACTATAGGACTACATGATTCATCTCAACAAGGCACTCTTGGAAGGTACTTAAGTTCATACTATCTAGATCTAAATATTTTTTGGATAACTCACAAGTGCTACAAGTGCTATAGCTTCCAGATTATAGACATTGAAAGACCTTTCAGTTTCAACCAACAGTGATCATCTGTGTTGCAGCATAGCTAGCTGAAAAAGAGGTGTTCTGAAGGTTGTTGTTTTGAAAGCTCCTAGATTTGGTGAGAGGAAAAGTCAATATCTTGATGATATTGCCATTTTGACTAGGGGGACTGTTGGCAGCATAGCAATTGTATTTGG
Source organism: Lygodium microphyllum (assembly GCF_053477565.2). Lineage (NCBI taxonomy): Eukaryota > Viridiplantae > Streptophyta > Polypodiopsida > Schizaeales > Lygodiaceae > Lygodium > Lygodium microphyllum. Next base: position 18,098,855 of record NW_028229514.1, on the reverse strand, counting down.
ATAATATGTTGCACGAAGCTGCTTGATGTGTCTCATCATGCATCGAATCTGCATGTGCAAGCAAATGGCAGTGATGATGTAATATTTCCGCGTACCGTACCGTAAATATTAACTTTCCGTATACCGTGTAAACCCTGTGTAAAGGGTATCTCTTGCATTGAAATTGTTGACGGCGTAATGTGTGACCCGCGCGCGTGAAATGGGGTCCTCTGCGAATGGTAAATTGAACCGGGTGTTAAAAAACTGCAAGCCGCACGGAAACACCCTCTTGGGAGGGGCAATTTAATTAATTAAATGCAAATTTTTTTGTATGTTTATCCCTTCCCCCAGCCGATGCATGGCTGGAGGAAAGGGAGTGTGTGGGGGGAGGATGGCAAAGTGGGGGTTTGCATGGGGGAGTTCCCCACGTGGGTGGAGACCCCTTCCCCACCCCCACGGCCTATAAAAACACCCCCTTGATGGGGGTGTGCTTAGAGAGGGAGAGAGGAGGAGGGAGAAAGGTCTGTGTGAAGGGAGAGAAGAAGGGGAAGCCGCCAGCGTTGAAGATCGCCACCGTGCTGCCGCCCAGTTCCGTCGCCAGTCCGCTCTGCCGTCGCCCTGGCCGCCGGTCTTCTGCAGCTACCACCCCCGTCCGCCACGCTGATCGTCACTCGCCAGGCCGCCATCCCACCGCCACGTCGTCCACGACCCTGCCCACGTGCTCTCAGAAGCTCCTTTGGAAGCTTCTATAGAAGCTTCCATAGGGGGGCCTCCCTAAACCCCCTTCCCACGACCCCAATTTTTCCACCCTTTTCCACCATTTCAAAGGCACTTTTCCACCACTTGTCCCAAAGGACCTTTCCCACGGCATCTTCCCAAAGATCCATTAAATACCCCGGGACTTCTAAAGAAGGAGACGGTGAGGCCATAAAGACCTCACAAGAGCCTTCGACAAGACTTCGGACAAAGACATTAAATCCGCAAGCCGTCCAAATACCGCACCGATTCGAGTTCGTGGGAACTCCTAATCTTTTGTCGCAAGCTCTATCCCGAAGAGGAACCCAACCGCATACAAGCACAAAGGCAGATCGGAAGTCGAATTTACGACTACGATGGCTCCAAAAAGATCCCAAGAGGCAACCGCGGGAGGCTCGACTCCAAATGTGCAAGTGGACATCACCCCGACACCACAAGTCCAGGTTCTTCCGTGTTAATTCCGCATAAGGAAATGTTTAGGCGCGCTTAGAAAGGGAATTTCATGTTTACGTTTAAATTAAAAGCATATGGAAATTGAAAGAAATGCATCTTTTGAACATTATAAAAGATTGAACGATTAGAGAGTTAGATGCATGTAGATGGTACCTTATCAAGGTAAGGAATCTAATCCTAAGCAAGGAAACGGAATTTATATGTGCATTATTTGTCATCCTAGATATGGTAGAATAAGCGTATGCTGCACATTAGGTAACATACCTCTCATAATGATTTTATAGGGAAAGGATAGCACCATAAGGTTTCATTCGGAAAGAATTAATAGGGTACTAAAGTGAACTTATAACTTGCAAAATAGTTATAAGATGGAATAGAATAACACTAATTTCGCTTGAGTATCATCAACGACTTAGTGGCTAGGAGAATGTTAGGAATTGCGTAGTCGTCATGAGAAAAAGGTCAATCATTAAGAGCCGTAATTAGGTGTAAATGCATAAAATGAAAAAGGGTAAACAACAAGGTTGTAGGTACAACTATTGATGTAAGACCTAGAAGGTCCTAGGAAAAGCTGTAGCTAGATTATCGTGCACCAAGGAAAGATTGCATGGTTCGCCAATGCATAAGTTTCGAAAGCATAGACTACAAAGTAGTAGGCATGATTAATTGGTAAACCCTAGGGAGACTTAGGAAAGTTAGCGTACAGATTAGTAAGTAATTTTACCTTACCAAGGAAACGGCAATCAATCGCATGTTTATGCAAATTGGATCCCGTTAGATTTGGTTTATCACCCTAGAAGGATCATTCTTGTCGCAGAACAAGCCTAATTGAATTGACTAGGTAATATAAACATCAAGGATTCGTATAAACATGACTGAGTCAATATGATAGGAATCCTAAGAGATAACTAGGATTTAGTGCAAGGATAATTCGACCCCGCTTAAGACAAAAAAAAACTGTGAGTCTAAGGATCTTACACGCATTCACAAAATGTCGAAGTGATTGGTTGTTTATTCATGAAATGATCTAAGGTTTTATCCTAAGGATCATGATGGAACTCCGACGGAGTTGCATATTCTAGAATCATGAGCCAAACCTAATTAGAAATGACTTGGAGGATACCCCAAAATCCCGTTACTCAGCTAGGGTTAAAATCCGTGATCAAAACGCTAAGAAATGGATAGAAGGATTCCGTGAAATAGGTGCAATACTTGTGCACAAAGCTGCAGTATTGTATAGATTTGGGATTTGTCCGCAAAGAGTCTTGTCATCTCTCGAAATGAGATCAGCAAGTTATTGAAAGAATTTAACTTACAAGAGGATGAGTAATCATCCTGTTAACTCACTTTCCTTGGAAAAGTAATTGCCAAGGGAAAGGAAGATTAGGCGTTGCCTTGAAGCAAATGACCGACAATAAACTAAGGCGTCATGGTCGCTGGATCCTGCCACAACAAACCTAATGTATTGGAAGGGTATGACCCTGACCCTAAGAATGATAGGAATCTTGCCAAGTTGCAATTGATTCTGGATCGAATGCGGGTTGCATTCGGAGGAAAAGGAGTTACTCCTTGACAGTTTGCCAGCCAAACGGCCATTGGAATTTGATTGTGTTTGTAAAAGTTAGAAAGGACTGTTTGCATTGTTTGCTCAATGAACTAAAGGATGAAAATATATCTTAAGCTTCAGGTTGGTGCCTGAGAGGCAGCTTCAGTTACCCCCGACTGCTTGCCTGACCCTAACCAAGGGGGTTGTGAACCGCGCCAGGAACGTGGACCGAACCCGCCGTGAGAGGTCTCTCCGTTGAGTTCTGCTTGGAGCAGGAGGACGCTTGGGTGCCAGGGGGGGCTCTGGCTGTAAATCCCTCGCCTTCCGGGTCCTGCACAAGAGACTAACGTGACTCGGGATTGGATCTCGAGGCCCGCATACTAGTCTACGGGCGGAAACTTGGGATAGTAATCACAGGAAGGATTACTGGATAGCCTTCGGGCGGATTATGAATACGCCTACGGGCGGGAACTCCTTGTATTGCAAAGATAAAAGGATATAATGATAATAAAGAAGTTGTTTGGCACTGTTTTCTTTATGTCCTGTGATAAGATTACGTGAAGGAACCAGTGCTTAACAGGGTTAATCAAAGAAGCTGTTTGTATATGTCAAACTAATGTGGTAGGTAATTACATAACTAAAACAAACCGAGGAAAGTGCGGAGGATGGACCATGGGTCCGTCCTATGGATGGGTGGTCCCGGTTAGCCAAGAACTTTTCTCAAGGTCTTCAACGGACATCACCGAAACAAGAAAGGAGAACGATGACTTGGAAATACCAATTACCCGATTCAAGCTGTTTTAGGGGAACGGAATGGGACTATGCTTTTGGCAGAGAGGTCGAGCCTTGCATCCATCTCGTTTCCCATTCTCCTTGAACCAAGTGCAGTATGAATTCGCTTCAGACCGGGCGTTCTGCGTAAAGAAGTTCGATCAGGTCTGACGCTAGTCGCTGTTAGCAAACGACCAAACAATTCCATTCGATCCTAAGTGGAAAGCGCCCAGGACACTTCCGTTACGGGGCAGACGCGGAAAGTCCTAGATTACGAAACCCGCAACATTCCATGGGAGTGCCGGGTGGAGTCTTCTAGACAACCTTTTCGATGGACTGCTAAGACGTGTCCTAGAGGATGTTAGTGGACACGTTACAGTTGGTATCAGAGCCGACTTACAATGGAATTGTTTTCATAAGATTTCATTAGAAGTGAAGTAAAGAATTTGTTCCTGTCCAAACATTTTCTCATCTTCAATACTGTCTTCCAGAATTACGAGGCGTGGAATAAATTTCTGGTGTTCCGGATCATGTTCATGACTGCGATGCATTCTCCGCATTATAGGCAGAGAATTGAGATGATGAACATCTTGGAGCGGATTTATAACCCATCACCTCTATATATAGAGCGAAGATGGACTGGGTCTTCAGGAATCTACTACATAGCTGCCCACCGGTTTGCTTATCTACAAACCAACTTGAAGAGGATCAAGTGGTTGGAAGATTTGAAAGTTGTGAAGCTGTTCATTTTTGTGGAAGCTCACGTGAATTCGACTTTGCATATTCAAGGTCGGAGGGTTGAATTAAACTCATATGTTTATGAGGAAGTAACCCGTGTAATTCCAGCTGATAGGATCAAGGTATTGGGACGCCATGGGAAGTATGGTTTCCAGCGGAAAGGATATCCCGAACTTCCGATGAATTATCGATTCCTAAAGATACATGACCCAAAACCCTACTATTACACAGTTCCTGTAGACAAATCCAATACTATGTTGTTCTCCCCAAACTAGATGTAATGACTGGAGATGTTGTATGAGGCTACGCCATATAAATATAAATAAGGACTTCTTTTTATCACTATCCGATTGTGCATCAGGGTTGTTGCAAAAAGTCTAGTTGCTTCATGAGTTACGAATTAGCTGAACTAAAGATAAGCTAATGGCAATTATCATATAATAACGTTAAGAAAACTTTTTACGCCAGGCACAACCCCAGGTACAGGTTCCAAATTCGCCCCCTACATCAAGTACTACTGTGATCCAGGAGAAGAAGTTCCTCCTCAAACAAATAAAGCCACCCGAGTTTGACGGGAGAGGCAGATCCGTCCAGTCAGACGCTGAGATTTGGATTGAATCTATGGAGGACTACTTCGAAGCCACTGGCACTGCACCAACCAATCAGGCCATGCTCGCCAAATTAAAACTCACCGGTGAAGCCAGACTATGGTGGAAACAATGGTGCAGGGATCAAGGGATTTCAGAGGGGTCCGTTACCTGGGAGAAGTTAAAGCAAGCCGTGCAAGGGAGATATTTGCCACCCGCATATCGTACACAGAAAATGAATGAGTCCTATGAGCTAAAACAGTTAGGACTCACGCTTGACGCATACTACTCTAAGTTTGTCTCACTCTTGAAGTATGCGCCACGAATGGACACGACACAGCAGGTGTCCAAATTTTGCGCAGGCTTAAATCCACCTGTAAATACCCGTCTCGAATCTATGAGACCATCAGATCTTCAGGATGCACTCATTTGAGCGGCACCCATAATTCAGGAAGTGCAAGCTAAACCAAGGAGTATTAAGAATTGGTCTTATAGCGACCCAAGCGGAGGAGCATTCAGACCCCAGGTTAAGAGAGTTCAAGGCCACAATCAGGGACAAAGAAAGAAGGCAAGGACAAATAACGTCAACAACTTTGTTCCTACTCACGGTAATGGCCGAAACATCCGATGTTTCCACTGCAATGAACTCGGTCACTTCAGAAAGCAATGCCCCAAGCTCAGCGAGGGACACCGTCAAGGTACTGGCCACGGTCAGGGAGGGACAGTTGAGATCTAGAACCTTGAGAGAATGCCTCGTCCAGTGGCAAGATTATTCCGAAGAGGATGCTACCTGGATGGATGAAAGCTCTCTCAATCTTCAATATCCCCAATTTATCTCGAGATGAGGACATCTCGATTCTTCTAAGGGGGAGAGAATGTAATATTTCCGCGTACCGTACCGTAAATATTAACTTTCCGTATACCGTGTAAACCCTGTGTAAAGGGTATCTCTTACATTGAAATTGTTGACGGCGTAATGTGTGACCCACGCACGTGAAATGGGGTCCTCTGCGAATGGTAAATTGAACCGGGTGTTAAAAAACCGCAAGCCGCACGGAAACACCCTCTTGGGAGGGGCAATTTAATTAATTAAATGCAAATTTTTTTGTATGTTTATCCCTTCCCCCAGCCGATGCATGGCTGGAGGAAAGGGAGTGTGTGGGGGGAGGATGGCAAAGTGGGGGTTTGCATGGGGGAGTTCCCCACGTGGGTGGAGACCCCTTCCCCACCCCCACGGCCTATAAAAACACCCCCTTGATGGGGGTGTGCTTAGAGAGGGAGAGAGGAGGAGGGAGAAAGGTCTGTGTGAAGGGAGAGAAGAAGGGGAAGCCGCCAGCGCTGAAGATCGCCGCCGTGCTGCCGCCCAGCTCCGCCGCCAGTCCGCTCTGCCGTCGCCCTGGCCGCCGGTCTTCTGCAGCTACCACCCCCGTCCGCCACGCTGATCGTCACTCGCCAGGCCGCCATCCCACCGCCACATCATCCACGACCCTGCCCACGTGCTCTCAGAAGCTCCTTTGGAAGCTTCTATAGAAGCTTCCATAGGGGGGCCTCCCTAAACCCCCTTCCCACGACCCCAATTTTTCCACCCTTTTCCACCATTTCAAAGGCACTTTTCCACCACTTGTCCCAAAGGACCTTTCCCACAGCATCTTCCCGAAGATCCATTAAATACCCTGGGACTTCTAAAGAAGGAGACGGTGAGGCCATAAAGACCTCACAAGAGCCTTCGACAAGACTTCGGACAAAGACATTAAATCCGCAAGCCGTCCAAATACCGCGCCGATTCGAGTTCGTGGGAACTCCTAAGCTTTTGTCGCAAGCTCTATCCCGAAGAGGAACCCAACCGCATACAAGCACAAAGGCAGATCGGAAGTCGAATTTACGACTACGATGGCTCCAAAAAGATCCCAAGAGGCAACCGCGGGAGGCTCGACTCCAAATGTGCAAGTGGACATCACCCCGACACCACAAGTCCAGGTTCTTCCGTGTTAATTCCGCATAAGGAAATGTTTAGGGGCGCTTAGAAAGGGAATTTCATGTTTACGTTTAAATTAAAAGCATATGGAAATTGAAAGAAATGCATCTTTTGAACATTATAAAAGATTGAACGATTAGAGAGTTAGATGCATGTAGATGGTACCTTATCAAGGTAAGGAATCTAATCCTAAGCAAGGAAACGGAATTTATATGTGCATTATTTGTCATCCTAGATATGGTAGAATAAGCGTATGCTGCACATTAGGTAACATACCTCTCATAATGATTTTATAGGGAAAGGCTAGCACCATAAGGTTTCATTCGGAAAGAATTAATAGGGTACTAAAGTGAACTTATAACTTGCAAAATAGTTATAAGATGGAATAGAATAACACTAATTTCGCTTGAGTATCATCAACGACTTAGTGGCTAGGAGAATGTTAGGAATTGCGTAGTCGTCATGAGAAAAAGGTCAATCATTAAGAGCCGTAATTAGGTGTAAATGCATAAAATGAAAAAGGGTAAACAACAAGGTTGTAGGTACGACTATTGATGTAAGACCTAGAAGGTCCTAGGAAAAGCTGTAGCTAGATTATCGTGCACCAAGGAAAGATTGCATGGTTCGCCAATGCATAAGTTTCGAAAGCATAGACTACAAAGTAGTAGGCATGATTAATTGGTAAACCCTAGGGAGACTTAGGAAAGTTAGCCTACAGATTAGTAAGTAATTTTACCTTACCAAGGAAACGGCAATCAATCGCATGTTTATGCAAATTGGATCCCGTTAGATTTGGTTTATCACCCTAGAAGGATCATTCTTGTCGCAGAACAAGCCTAATTGAATTGACTAGGTAATATAAACATCAAGGATTCGTATAAACATGACTGAGTCAATATGATAGGAATCCTAAGAGATAACTAGGATTTAGTGCAAGGATAATTCGACCCCACTTAAGACAAAAAAAAACTGTGAGTCTAAGGATCTTACACGCATTCACAAAATGTCGAAGCGATTGGTTGTTTATTCATGAAATGATCTAAGGTTTTATCCTAAGGATCATGATGGAACTCCGACGGAGTTGCATATTCTAGAATCATGAGCCAAACCTAATTAGAAATGACTTGGAGGATACCCCAAAATCCCGTTACTCAGCTAGGGTTAAAATCCGTGATCGGAACGCTAAGAAATGGATAGAAGGATTCCGTGAAATAGATGCAATACTTGTGCACAAAGCTGCAGTATTGTATAGATTTGGGATTTGTCCGCAAAGAGTCTTGTCATCTCTCGAAATGAGATCAGCAAGTTATTGAAAGAATTTAACTTACAAGAGGATGAGTAATCATCCTGTTAACTCACTTTCCTTGGAAAAGTAATTGCCAAGGGAAAGGAAGATTAGGCGTTGCCTTGAAGCAAATGACCGACAATAAACTAAGGCGACATGGTCGCTGGATCCTGCCACAACAAACCTAATGTATTGGAAGGGTATGACCCTGACCCTAAGAATGATAGGAATCTTGCCAAGTTGCAATTGATTCTGGATCGAATGCGGGTTGCATTCGGAGGAAAAGGAGTTACTCCTTGACAGTTTGCCAGCCAAACGGCCATTGGAATTTGATTGTGTTTGTAAAAGTTAGAAAGGACTGTTTGCATTGTTTGCTCAATGAACTAAAGGATGAAAATATATCTAAAGCTTCAGGTTGGTGCCTGAGAGGCAGCTTCAGTTACCCCCGACTGCCTACCTGACCCTAACCAACGGGGTTGTGAACCGCGCCGGGAACGTGGACCGAACCCGCCGTGAGAGGTCTCTCCGTTGAGTTCTGCTTGGAGGTGCCAGGGGGGGCTCTGGCTGTAAATCCCTCGCCTTCCGGGTCCTGCACAAGAGACTAACGTGACTCGGGATTGGATCTCGAGGCCCACATACTAGTCTACGGGCGGAAACTTGGGATAGTAATCACAGGAAGGATTACTGGATAGCCTTCGGGCGGATTATGAATACGCCTATGGGCGGGAACTCCTTGTATTGCAAAGATAAAAGGATATAATGATAATAAAGAAGTTGTTTGGCACTGTTTTCTTTATGTCCTGTGATAAGATTACGTGAAGGAACCAGTGCTTAACAGGGTTAATCAAAGAAGCTGTTTGTATATGTCAAACTAATGTGGTAGGTAATTACATAACTAAAACAAACCGAGGAAAGTGCGGAGGATGGACCATGGGTCCGTCCTATGGATGGGTGGTCCCGGTTAGCCAAGAACTTTTCTCAAGGTCTTCAACGGACATCACCGAAACAAGAAAGGAGAACGATGACTTGGAAATACCAATTACCCGATTCAAGCTGTTTTAGGGGAACGGAATGGGACTATGCTTTTGGCAGAGAGGTCGAGCCTTGCATCCCTCTCGTTTCCCATTCTCCTTGAAGCAAGTGCAGTATGAATTCGCTTCAGACCGGGCGTTCTGCGTAAAGAAGTTTGATCAGGTCTGACGCTAGTCGCTGTTAGCAAACGACCAAACAATTCCGTTCGATCCTAAGTGGAAAGCGCCCAGGACACTTCCGTTACGGGGCAGACGCGGAAAGTCCTAGATTACGAAACCCGCAACATTCCATGGGAGTGCCGGGTGGAGTCTTCTAGACAACCTTTCCGATGGACTGCTAAGACGTGTCCTAGAGGATGTTAGTGGACACGTTACAGATGACTATAACATCAATGATGCCAATGAGACATGGTACATCTCTATCGACTTTGATTTTGTTCTAGAGAACAATTGAAGGGGAATCATTCAACAAAACTTCATCAGACATATTTTCTGAAGACTGCATGCCCACCGCTGCCACTATCAACTACAACCACAGTCATGTCACTGCTAAGATCATATCTCCCTTTTTGCAAGCAACTATGTTTGTCCTACAACTCTTATGTCTTTAAATCTGCAGCAGCGCGACCAAATGCTAAATTCTATTCTTGTTGAAGTACAAGTAGATGCATATCCATTGCCCTGAGTAGCTCCACCTTGGATGCTTCAACTCCATGATCAAGATTATCAGGTGGGCATCTTGTTGGCTATTTTAAGCTTCCATCCTTCTCCTCAATTCCAAAGGTTTCCCCATCAGCATTCCAAGATTAGATCACATAGTGAAGGGAAGCACCCCAGGACCAACTTGGCTTAATGCTGGAGTAGATACAGGATATGGAGAATCATGGGCAGAAGCATGTATGCTGGAGTAGCGGCTGTAATAGCCAGCCTGCTTTTGTGCAGAAAGGAATGTTATATATAGGTAGCAATATGCTGCCAGATGGATTGGGAATGCATGAAGGGTATCTAGACCGTTATGGCTATTACGATGCTCTAGGAGCACCTTGTTACAGCACTATGTTTATGTTAGGTGTGAATGACAACCATGCATCACCTATTGCTGGTAATTTTGGATTGTATGGAATGCATGCAGAGAGCACAGGGCCCCCATATGGGCTTCAATCCATGCACAAACAACAACCATTATCTGGTTTTGGGCAGCACCATGCCTATATGTATGATGTTCATGCTTACTCTCATGGGCAGTAGTGTGCATATGGAAAGGTCATCAAGAGTACCATAGAGAAAATTATGTTCAGCAAGCTTGATACTGGAATGGTTGATATGATGGCTGCATTGGCACATGTGCTCATGATATTTGATGATACAATGATGGCTGCAAAAATAGTAGATGTTGTTCTGGCTGAGCAGGTACTTGTACAACAATTAACACTTAATACCCCTCAATTGGTACAACAATGTATTGTGGAGGCTCTTGTAAACCTCTATGGCAATATTGTTTTGTGAGAAGGCCTAGATCACGTACAACACAAGAACATGCTAATTGATCTAATTGCTAGGACTAATGCAGAAGTTCAAGGGGACTCTATGCAATCATTGATTGAATTGTGCAGGAGTGAGTGTGGATAGCCACCCTATTACGAGCAGTGTGGTGCATATGATCACAAGCATCATGCATATGATGAGAACTCTATGCATGATGTCGATGTCTATGAACAGTTCTCTTGTGATCAATATGTTGGGGGACAGCATGATGTCACTCGAGGAAAGATTCTCACCCATGCTGATATAAGACGACTGCATGCTCAAGAGCTATGCTATCGATGTGCTGAGCCTATGTCCTCCAATCACAAGGATACATGTAGGAAAAGGAATGCTAAACTAGCAATTGTTTTAGAGTTTTTGGATGATGAGAATAATGAAGAGGAAGATGAACAAGCGGATGACATAGTGGATCATGAAGATCATGACCAGCATGAGGAAGATCGTCAACATGAGGAAGGTCATGCATATCATGTAGTATTTGGTTCATTTGCTTATGATTTGGTGGCCCAAGGAGCACATACATATGATTTGATGGATGATGACATCTATGTCTTGGAGGACAATGATTCGATGCAAGGAGCACATACATATGATTTTATGGATGATGATATCTATGTCTTGAAGGACAATGATTTGATGCATGGCGGTAATGTCACTTTTCCCTTTGATCCAAGTGGAAAAAAGGGTGTTAAAAACTCTATGTAGGTCAGTAAGCATCTGTGGGGCTAATCCTCATATCTTCATGATGATCTTTCAAATGCAAAGGATGCAAGTTAAGTGCCCTATTTCACTACAGTCTGCTTCCTGCCAGCTCTCTGTTTTGAGCTCTTTAAAATTCTGAATTGCTTACAGAGATGTATCACTTGCATGAGTTCATAGTACACTGAAAGAGCTTTCTACAGAGCTATTAAATGCTTGGTTTGGTTCAGCCTACCTAGACTTATGGAAGTTTTTGTACAGCAGGGTTTGCAGGGACAGTATGGTTATTCTATCAGGTTGCAGTTCATGATTGAAGAAGAATGCATCAAGTCATCATCCCATACCACATCTATCTTTATAGCATTGTTTCCTTGGGCACATGTCCTTAAAAGGAATGAAAATGCTATCTTGTTTGTAGTATCTTTGGCCCCTTGACTACAAATATCTTGATTCTTGTGACCATTGTCTTTATGGTGATTTAGACATGTAGTACTCATAAGAAGTCTGGCATTATGCACATGGATGAAAATTTGGCTCTTATTCATTATGATGTATGTGGTCTTATGCCCTATCAATCTAAGTGGAGTAAAATATTTTGTGACTTTCATTGATGATGATTCATATAAGCTTTGGGCATATCCCATAAATAAAAAATCAAATGTATTGGCTATCTTTTAGTTTTTGCTTGATTTTGAGTATAGGCTGAAATGCCTAAGTTTAGATTAGGGGGGTGAATATGTCTCTAAATAATTTGAGAAGTTTTGTGATGGATAGGGTATTAAGCATTAGTTGACCACACCTTACACACCCACCCCAAAATGGTATTGCTGAGCATATGAATAGGACGATTCAAGAGAGAGTCTGTAGTATGCTTAGCCATATAAGCTTACCACAATATTTTTTAGTAGAGGAAATTACTACTATTTTACACTTGATAAGAGATTCCCATGCATTACTATTGGCATCATATGCTTATTTGCGTGTCTTTAGATGTGAAGCTTTTTGCCATGTTTTCAAGGAAATTTTCAATAAGTTGGATCTTAAATCAATGAAATATATATTTGTTGGTTATGGGGATGTAGTTGAGATAGGCTATCGCCTATAGGATATGCAAGCTATGAAGGTCATTCATAGCCATATGTTGTTTTCCATAAGGAGAATATGCATAAGTAGCTTAAGTAAATAGTTGAGGTATGCAATGTGATATTTTAGGAGGATTCTCTTGCTCCTATACAACTAGCTAGATAGCCTACAGTAGATGCTCTAGTGGGTCATGATAATGATGATAGACAGGATGTACATGCCCCCTAGCCTCTTTCTATTAGAGATAAAATAGTAGCCTAATCGGTTTGTACTCTCCATGAACTTCTCTAACATCTCCAATGAGTACTGTCTCTTCACTGACCAAACTCTATGTGGAAATCACCTCAATGCCAAGAAAGTACCTTAATAAACCAAGGTCCTTAATGTCAAATTCCTTGTGCAACCCATGCTTTACTTCAAAAATCTCTCTCTCAAGATTGTGTTTTATGATGAGATCATCAACATAGATGATCATGACAAACATTCAATCCTCTATATGTCTTACATAAAGTGAATAATTAGCCATGCTTTGTTGAAATCCCATGCTACATACAAACTTTTTGATCTTCTTACACTAATCTCTAAATGCTTGATTCAATGCATACAATCCCTTGCTTAACTTACACACATAATGCAAATATTTAGTGTGTATATACCCTTCTCACTAGTCCAATATACTTCCTCTTTCAATGTATCGTTTAAGAAAGCATTCTTCACATCCAATAGGTATAATTCTAGCCATAAATAGAAGCTAGTGCAATTGTAGATCTCACTGTAATCATCTTAGCCACTAGACTAAATGTCTCCTCATAGTCCAAACCATATTTTTGTGCATAACCATTCGCAACCAACCTTGCTTTATACCTTTTGTAGTTGACTTTATACACCCACTTGCAGCTAATTGCCTTCTTGCCATAATCTAACTCAACTAGATGCCATGTCTTATTCTTTATCAATACATTCATTGCCTCATCCATAGAATTCTTACAATATTTTCTTCCAACTACCTCTTCAAAGAAAGTAGAGTCTACATGCTAAATACTAGATACCCTACTTTATCTAATCTCCACAAATTAGGTGCATTAGGTGGTGTCTCAATCATACTCCCATGTGCTCGAACATACTTTCTTGAACTCTTTATCTTTGGATTTCTAACATGTGGTATGCCAAACTCATCATCCATAGACTCATCCTTAGAACTTTCACCCATAGGCTTCTTTCCTTGTGCATTTTGTGCCCTATTTTGTGCACTCCTCAACCTGCCATTGCGTGGACCATAACTACCACTACTTTATTCATGATCTTGAGGTCCAGACATATCGTTAGTATATTGATTTCTTATACCATTATTTGCTATAATTTTCTTTCCATAAGCATAATTCTCGTTACTCTCATATGCATCTATCTCAACTATAGCTTTCCATCTACAACAAGACTCATATTCACTGAATCTCAAATCCTTACTTATGTAGACCTCTTTATTGATAGGATCATAGTAGTTGTAACCCTTGTTCTCATTTGGATACCCTAGAAAAATGCATTTAACAGCCTTTAGTTCCATCTTTTTCCTCAAACCATCAAGGACATGAACATAACATACACAACCAAACACCCTAAGATATGCAACTATAGGTGACCTTCTATACATCTTCTCATAAGGAGACATGTGATGAGTCAAAGCTATAGGTGTCATGTTCATTATATATATTCCAATATGTACTACCTCAACCTAATAAGTCAAGGACATATGTATCTAATTCTTCACTCTTATGTTGCAAAACGTACACCCATGAGCAAGTGTACCATTTCCAAAGGATAACTACTCACTCTCAATCTCTTAAAAAATAGGAGTTTGGACTACTTGCTAAATCGATAAGCCTAACATACATGATCATAGTTTACATAACCAAACTATGGAAGCCCATGAGCAATCTATCTGGATTGCATCTATTTAAGATTTTGCAAATTCACATTTCTGATTCTTCTATGCAATAGTTGACATCTTTATCTTGTCCATGCCCAACTCAACATACATATAACTATGTGTGATGGGGGTTCTTGCATCCAACGCAAATAACCTATCTTTCTTTTGACCACAAGCTATGAGTTTGCTAGCCTTTCCATTCTTTAATTTCTCAATGAAGCAACAATACTTGTTAAACCTTATTTGCAACCCTTAATAAACCATTTGACCAATTGAAGCCAATTTTTTAGTGATATTAGGTACATATAAAACATCCCCAACTGTATTTTATGTCCCATCCCTAGTCACCAAGGGAACATTGCCAATATGCGTTATCTTATATAATGTGTCATCTCTTATAGCCACATAATCTTCAAATTTTTGCATTTTTTGAAGGGAGAGCAATGAAGTGGAGGCACAGAGTGGAAGCAGGAGCTATGATGGAAGGAGAGAGAGAGAGAGAGAGAGAGAGAGAGAGAGAGAGAAGATATGGGAACTCCAATAGTCATAATGTGTGACCATGGCCTTCCCTTTATTCAAATTTCACTGAAAGAATAAATAATAAAGTGGCAGTGATGGGCTTGCCACCTACAATGTACAGGTGTGTGGGTAACTAACACACAGTGTGTAGGTATTATCACTGTAACTAACACATGGGTGTCTAGGCACAAGCACATTTACCCCTAAAAACCTCCCACATAAAGGTGAATGTGCCCCTAGTGAGGGGAGAATAAGAAAAAGTAACAAAATACAAATGCACATAAGTATAATAAGAGGAGGAAAGATGTCATCCCATCCAACGCCCATCAACTTTCTAAGGAAGGCACGAAGCTCCACTGAGATACTTTCAATGAGTAGATCTATAGGATTTTGGTCAATTGAAACTCAATGGACTTTTCCTTATTAATTACCTCTCGAATAAAGTAGTCTTACACCTCATTGTGCTTTGTCTTTGCATGGAAGACCGGCTTCTTGGCCAAGTAAATAACACTCATAGAATCAAAATGCAATGTAGGGATCTCATGAGTAATGCCAAGGTCTACCACTAATTAGCCTTACTAGAGAACCTCCGTGCAAGCCTGAATGGGGTTGCAATATACTAGGTTTCATGCAATCTTTAGTATATGGTGTGAAAATGTAAAAAGTTGGTTGCCTTAGAGGTAGGCACAACTTATCTCTGTTGAGTCATATGACATGATCATGCAACACTTGGCTCTCTAAAAGTCTTGGTAAGTCTCGATATGCACTATGATAAGTATTGTGGTATATGACATGAGATAGAGAGTAGGAAGCCACCTAAGTGACTCAATAATCATTTGATCAACAAGAAGGAGAAAAGTGTAAAGAAAAGGAGGCTATTTCACTTAAGTCAGGGCCCCATACCTTAAGGGAACCATCTCTAACCATCAAAGAGAAGTTTAAATACATAAAAGCTCTTATTGAGGATTGTTATAATCTATTATTATTTGTCTAAAATAGGGTAGCAAGTTGCCATAAGCTAATCAAGGATTCTGCATGGTGCTTAAGGAGATCTAACTCTTGGAGATTGATTCGAAGTAGTCGTAGACATTGTCTGGATAGTCCAAGAATCATTTGTCAAGTTGGAGTTTGACCATCAAATGATCCATTTCTAACTGTTGCAATAACTAAGAATACATAGGGCAAAAGTGTGTTTGGATTTCCATACAAGGATTTTATTTACCTTCTCAAGTTCTATCATTACATAGTGCTTGTAGGAGAAGTACTTGATATGTGAGCATTGTCTTTGTCTTGTGTAAAGGCTTTGGTAGACTTGGTAGAAGGTTTTATTATTGATTCATGATGTATGGACATGTCTTTAAGATAACTTTATTTCTAGCATTCTTGGGGTTCATTTGGATCTCCTGCCTATTATTTTTCTCCTCTCTTGAAAGGTCATCGGAAGGAAAGGTAGGATGGGAGAATCTTTAACCATAGTTTTTAGTGATGTTTTGCAAAAACTAGTACATAATATGAACATGATTATGTAGGTACAATAATAGAAACATGTGATGCATGCTTTTGCTCAAACAGAAACTATTGTGGTGAATGTTGTATAGGTAGTAGAGCATGAGATGAAGTTTTTTAATGGCAGGAATGTATCTACATATTTGCATACCTATGAACAAAAGATGAAGTTCTTTGGGTGGCTCGACTTGCATAGACTTGGTATTTTGTACGGGTTATTGTGCATGAATTGAAAGTCTGAGTTATTGAATTGTACATGCAGGATGCTAATTTGGTAGCTTTTAAGAAAATGCTCTAGGAAGAATTTTACCTTGAAGACACCAATTTGATTAGCCAAAAGACTTTTCAAGACTGAGTTCTAAAACCCAATAAGGTCTTATGCTATTGAGTTATTAAGAGAATTTGAAAGTCAATTTGAGCAGTTAGATCTTGTAGAATAGCAAGCTTTTGCAAGTCAAAAAAATGAATGGTTTCTGGAATTGGTAGACCTTGAGCTTCAAGAGAATCTTGATAATTTACTAGAGGATTAGACTATAGAGACATGGCTTAAGACAAAGTGGAGACATGTTAAGGATGTTATTTCTACACTGATGAAAAAACATAAAATAAGAGCAAGATTGCATATATCTAGCTTACCCACTATTACAAGTAATACAATTGATGTATCTAGTAAGCCACCTGCTTACGTGGCTAACCATATAGAGTTTCACATATTGTTTCCACAATTAGGGGAGATGTATTAGATGAATTGGTTAAAGGTATGTGGGATCTTTAGTTGAAGGCCACAAAATTGGATGAGAAAGGATAAGAGGAAAGGGGATAGGTAGCAACCCCTAAACTAGGGAAAAGATGTATGTGGCGTGATAATTTGCAGCATCAAAGGGAGGATTGTGTTGCTTATCAAGAGGCCTTGGCATGCTAGCTCATCTTTTGGAAATATGCCAATGGCAAGATCCATGCACAAGAAACGTGATTTCCTCTTGCTTTGAGTTTTTGGAAAGGAATGTATGCAAAAGTTATTGGAAGGCTTGGCTATTTGAAATGCTTATATGGTTGTACATACTGCTACTTTCGGACTCTAATTGGATAGAATGCTTGGCCAAGTGTGGTTGGTCTGAAGGTTGCAATATGGATACATGCTTTGCATGCATTTGAAAAGAGAAAAGCTACTAATAGTAAAATGTCTCATGCATAGAAAGATATTCATGACATGACGAGTTGGAATCACCAATATATTCAGTGTATGCATATCACGGGGGTTCACTCATAGTAAAGAAGACTTGTCACCTGCATGCAAGGACTTCCAAAAAATCCCCTATTTATGAAGCTTGTAAGACTAATATATCCCCCTAGTTAAGCTTATAAGATATATACATGTATCACTTTTTATGTATCCCCTTTCTTAAATGTAAGTCTTCATAGAACATATACTAACTTTCTTTTTAAAAGTCGGAATTATCCTAAGAAATTAAAAGTATCAAAATGGTCATATCACTGTTTGCTAACGTTTTTTTTTTTGTTAGAAACCTTAGATTCAATAACCCTACTATGTGAGGGTTTAGGGTTTTAACCTTACTTGTCTTGGTCTCTTGTATGCCATGGAGAAACCAATCTATGGAGAGAGGTGATCAAATGCATCCCCCCCTTCTTTCTCCCCTCTATCCCCTCCTTAAATTCAAGTTCAATATAGGAAATTAAGAGGGGACTACCTCTAATGTATATACTTAAGTGTCCCCTTCCAAAAACCCCCCTCCCTAACACTAACGTGATACAATACAACATCTATAGTGAACCCCCCGGGATGCATATTTAGGAAAAGTGCAAAACATGGATGTACTTGTGAAATAGAAATAGAAGAGAGATGAAGATAATGCAGGGTTATCTAAGAGAGTGATAAGAAGAAGTTTGGATCAGCCTAAAGCTACAAATTAGTAGCCTTTCAAGCATGTTATGGAAGAGGTCGAATAGGAGCAAAAACAAGATAGTAAACAAGAGGGTAAAAAGAAGGACAAGCAACTAGGATACAAGCTTTAGTCTAATATTAAGATAGCCATGGATCTGAAGATGGTTCTTGAAGAATGGATTGTAAACACTCGAGTGAAATTCACCTCAAGAGGGGTGCTTGGCATCGCCGAGCAAAAATTTCATGACGAAATCATTGACATAATTAAGAGAAAGTATCATTTTCTTAGAGATATCACTAGCACATTGCTACAATTTAAAGAGGAAATTGGTTTGTTGGGCATTTCGGTTGAATATAAGCATGATGATGTAAGTGTTGGTTTATCAATGGATGATGTTGCTAATTAGATGTCAGAATGTGGAAAAGAGAAGAAAGTGGCTGAAAATGCATTGTATTACATCAATATGCGTGGTGGAGTAAGTCAAATGCAACAATATGGGGAAGAGACTCCAAGATTTATTCCTCAGATTCATTACAAAAGAAATCACTAGGCAAGGGCTACCAAAAAAACGGTAGTGAAAATAGGGGAGCATGAGACTCCTTATGTTGCTTTGCTTGACCACCACGGGTCTGAGATTAATATCATTGAGCCTGGATCGTATGAGAATGGAGCATGGCCTGTGGACAGTGATCATGCTTGGCATATGAGGGTTGCAGATTGTATTGCTCTATGTTCATTATAGTAGGAGAGGGTGATATCCTATAACTGTGGCTATAGTAGAAAAAAGAAGCGAGTTGCTATCTTGATTAAAATAAATGCAATGTTTGGTCCACATCTTTTTGTTGGCTAGATTTATAAATGAAATGTTTGGTTTTCCCAAAAGAAGGCTATGTATAACAGTCTCCATAGAGCAATGCTCACGAAGATTTGGTAGCTTTCTATATCAATTTTTTATGATACCTTACATGCAAGAGAAAGCTTAGAAAGCCATGGGGGAGGATCATTGCTTGTAAAATGCCAATGGCTTTAGGCTCACATGAACTGGCCATTAGGACATTTGGAATTATTCTTTGATAAAAGCAAAATTTTTTAAAAAATTTCCCCTCCTCCAGCGGATTGTCGAGCTGGAGGAAGAGGGGAATAGAAAGGTAGGCAAGCTCCTTGCTGGAGCTTGCCAAGGCAATGATACATGCCCATCGACATGCAAGGGGGGGGGGGAGGATCTTATCCCCTCCCCTATATAATTGAGGGGCCCCAGGCTGAAAAGGGGATGGGCCAGAGATGGGGATGAAGACGAAATGCTACCGCCATGACCTTGTGCCGAAATTGAGAGGGTGAGAGAGGGAAGAGTTGAGTCGCTGCGCCAACGGTAGCCTATGTGGAAGGAGGAGGGAAGAGTGACGCAACTCTAGTTGGCCTTTGGTGTCCCAGTCTGTGCCCCCCAGCTGTCATCCCAGTCCGCACACTGCCAAGTCAGCATTTGAGCTTCCCCCTCCCACGTGCCAGAAGCTTTAGAAGCTTCTTGGAGGGAAGCTTCTAAATGCCTAGATAAGCCCCCTTTTATCCCTCCGTGTCTTAAAAAAAAAACCCCCCCCTTAGGGCCCCTTCCTGTGGCCTTGGAGACTTTCTCCCCCTCATAAAAGGGTTTTGACCTTAAAGGTCTTGTCTCCCCGGTTTTTTTTTTAAATCCTCCTTAGGGCCCTTGTTCTTATAACCTTCGAGAATACCCCCCTTATATCTTCTCCTAAGGCCTCCTTAGGCCCCCTTTTCCAATAGCCTTTAAGGCTACTTTTCCCCCCCCTTGGAGTTCCTCCCTTAGGATTCTATAAGGCCTTTTTCCCCCAAGAAAATTTGTCCTTAGCCCTTTCCTTTTCCTATGCAAAATACCCTTGGGGCTTTGTTTTTTTTTTCCCCATTCATAAAAGGAAATAGGGTGTTGAGGGTCATTTAACACCTCTCTTTCCCACTCAAAAACCCTCGTAAGGGATTCCACACCTTTTTATTCCCTGTTCGTACGAGTCCTTACAAAGGCCATTAAGCCTTCCGCATGGCTTAATGGGTCGTAGTCATGAAAGATTCTGAAACACCCCTTTCGAATTCCCGACTTCAAGGAGGAAGCCTTCTAAAACTGCTTTCGACGGACAGTGCAAGTTATTGCAAAACAGAGCCACGGTGGAATATCAAAAAGGAGTTGTAAAGTTGCTTCCATGGCGGAAATGCATCCCAAGAAAGTCCAAGGCACAGCCGCGGGAGGGTCTAAAATAGTATACTTCGTTTAAGCCTGGAAGTATAAACTCTATCTCACACTATTAATCCATATCCTCTTCGCAATGAATCTTCATGGAAAGTGCAAGGCATGAAATGATTCTTACGATGCATAACTCTAGGAAATTATCGTTTGTCAACTGCATAAATTATCAAGAAAAATGTTGCTTATGTAGCATGAATTTTGTTTGCAAAGTAAAGAAAGATTAGTTGGAAGTAACCTAACCTATGCCTCACCTCAAATCGATAAGTTAGGGTTGAAAAATCAATTTATGCATAGACAACAAATCATGTGAAACTGATCTCGAAATTATCTTCTAGAGTTAAACAAATTGGCATAAATCTAAAACACCTAAACCGTGGAGTACTCATTTAGAACGAGTTAAATTCAAAGAAATTCACTAGGAAGTTAATACATGACTTAATTGTATGTATTGCAAAAATTGAAACTCCTATACCTTAAATACTTGCCCACTTTCACCGAAATGTAGGGATAGTGCAATATATTTGGAAGGTAAACTAGGGTTTATCCCTAAGAATCTTACAAGATGGAACTTGGAACCCTAGTTCTAACGACATCAACCTAATGTAATTAGGAACAGATTGTTTTTGTGACTCCGTTCAATGAGTAGAATAAGTCTCATAGTTCAATGCGACACTTGCGCAACAAGTGTGGAGTCATATGATCTTGTGATTGGATCACAAGGGAATGGCCAAATTCTCGCAATGAGGTTGCCAAGTCCTTACGCAAGTTATCTTGCAAGAGAATGAATAATCATCCTAATTTAGTATATTTCTTGAGTAAAGAAGATTGATTGGAAATTAAAAACCAGCCGATAAATTGAAATAACCAATGAACTTAAGGTTTGACCAACTCGGGCTAATAGGGTACGCCCTAACCCAGAATATAGGGGATCTTGCCAAGTTGCAAGTCATCCCGGATCGAGTGCTGGAAGCATTTGAAAGAAAGGATTCATTCCTTAGCAGTTTTCCAACAAAAACTATCAATGGAAATGTTTGTGCTTGCTACAGATTCTTGAGTACTGTTTGTCTTTGTTTGATCAATGAATTAAAAGATAAATGGATATCTATACTTCAGGTTGAAGGCATGAAGGGAGAGGCATCTTCAGTTACCCCCGACTGCTTGTCTAACCCTAACCAAGGGGGTTGTTGACCGCGCCGGGAAAGTGGACCAAACCTGCCGCAAGAGGTGTCTCCATTGAGCGCTACTTGGAGTAGGAGGATGCTTGGGTGCCAGGGGGCTCTGACCATAAATCTCTCGCCTTTCGGGCCCTACACAAGAGGCTAACGTGACTCGGGATTGGATCTCGAGACCCGCATACTAGTCTACGGGCGGAAACTTGGATTGGTAATCCCTGTGGATTGTTGGATAGCCTTCGAGGGGATTGTGGATAAGCCTACGGGCTGGACTCTTTGTATTTCAAAGATAAATATGATAACCTGTTAATAAGGAACTTATCTGATATTTTTTTTCTATGTCAAGTGATAAGATTACGTGAAGGAACCAGTGCCTAACGGGTTAATTAAAGAAGCTGGTTGTTACATGTCCAACTAATGTGCTAGATAATTAAATAACTTAAACAACCCGACGAAAGTGCGGAGGATGGGCCATAGGTCCGTCCTACGGATGGGTGGTCCCGGTTGGCCGGGAACTTTTCTCAAATCACGATGGACAGCAGGAAGATCGTCAAAGAACACAAATAACAAAAGCGTTGACCTAGAGCTATGATTGAACCCAATTTACGTTGTTTTAGGGGAACAGAATGGGACTATGCCTTATGGCAGAGAGGTTGAGCCTTGCATCCCTCTCGTATCCCATTCTCCTTGAACCAAGTGCAGCGTGAATCCGCTTCGGACCTGGAGTTTTTGCGAAAAGTAGTTCGCTTGGGTCTAACGCTAGTTGCCATCAGGAAATGACCAATAAGGAAAACCCTAATTCAGGTCGATCCTAAGTAGGAACGACCAGAATACTTCTACTGTGTGGCAAACGTGGAAAGCCCTAGATTGCAAATCCGGTAACATTCCATGGGAGTGCTGGGCAGAGCTTTCTAGACATCCTTTCCAAAGGATTGCTAAGACGTGTCCTGAAGTTGCCATCAGGAAATCACCAATAAGGAAAACCCTAATTCAGGTCGATCCTAAGTAGGAACGACCAGAATACTTCTGCTGTGTGGCAGACGTGGAAAGCCCTAGATTGCAAATCCCGTAACATTCCATGGGAGTGCTGGGCAGAGCTTTCTAGACATCCTTTCCAAAGGATTGCTAAGACGTGTCCTGAAGATACAAGTGGACACGTTACAATTGGTATCAGAGCCGACCAACAACCGAATTTTTTTTATGAAATCTTAATAAGATGAAGTAAAGCAAATGTTTTTATCCAAACATTTTCTTACCTTCAATGATGTCTTGTAGAATTGCAAAGCATGGAACAAGTTTTTAGTATTTCGAATCATGTTTATGACTGCAATGCATTCTTCGCATTATCGACAAAGGGTTGAGATGATGAACATCCTAGAGCATATCTATAATCCATCAACTTTGTACATCGAACGAACATGGACTGGTGCTTCAGGAATCTACTATATAGCTACCCACCGGTTTGTTTACCTACAAACCAACCTAAAAAGGATCAAGTGGTTGGAAGACTTAAAAGTCGTGAAGCTATTCATTTTTTGTGGAAGCTCACGTAAACTCAACTTTACATATTTGAGTTCAGAGGGTTGAGATGAACTCATATGTATATGAGGAAGTAACCCGTGTAATCTCCACCGACAGGATTAAAGTGTTAGGGCGCCATGAAAAGAATGGATTACAAAGGAAAGGATACCCTGAACTTCCAATGACTTACCGATTCCTGAAGATCCGTGACCTGAAACCATACTATTATACAGTTCCTGTAGATAAATGTAATACAATGTTGTTCTCCCCAAACTAAATGTAACAGTTGGCTTATCATCGCAAGAAATGTTGTATTCTGGAAGGGCTATGCCCATATAAATACAAATAAGACTTCTTTTTATCAATGTCTGATTGTGCATTAGAATTGATAAAAAGTTAAGTGGTTAGATTTCCTGGGTGATAGCGGAATTGAAGATGTAATATAAATCAATAACGTTTACCGTATAATGACAATAAGAAACCTTTATCCAGGCACAACCCCAGGTACAGGTTCCTAATTCACCTCCTACATCAAGTACTGCTGTAATCCAAGAGAAGAAGTTTCTTCTCAAGCAAATTAAGCCACCCGAGTTTGACGGGAGAGGCAGGTTCGTCCAAGAAGATGTTGAAATTTGGATTGAATCCATGGAGGATTACTTCGAAGCAGCCGGTACTGCACCCGCCAATCAGGCTATGCTCGCCAAGCTAAAGCTCACCAGCAAAGCCAGGCTTTGGTGGAAGCAATGGTGCAGGGATCAAGGGATCCTGGAGGCATCCGTTACCTAGGAGAAGCTGAAGAAAGCAATGCAGGGAAGATACTTGCCACCTGCATATCGCACACAAAATGAGTTCTACAAGTTGAAATAGCTGGGGCTCACTCTTGACGCATACTACTCTAAATTTGTCACACTTTTAAAGTATGCACCTCAGATGGACATGACACAGCAGGTGTCTAAATTTTGTGCAAGTTTAAATCCACCAGTAAATACCCGTCTCGAATCTATGCGTCCATCAGATCTTCAGGACGCTCTCATTCGAGTTGCGCCTATAATTCAGGAGGTGCGGGCTAGACCAAGGGGTAACAAAACTTGGTCTTATAATGACTCGAATAGAGGAGCATTCAGACCTCAGATGAAGAGAGTTCAAGGTCATAATCAAGGAAAAAGAAAGAAAGCAAGGATTAATAACGTCAACAACTTTGTTCCTACTCAAAGCAATGGCCAAAACCCCCGTTGTTTCCATTGCAACGACCCCGGTCATTTCAAGAGGCAATGTCCCAAACTTGGTGGAGGACATCGCCAAGCACCTTTCTAGGGAACGGGCCGTGGTCAAGGAGCCGCTACCTGAGGCAAAGGAAGAACCGCCTACATTGCCAATAGGCAAATGTGCGAAGAAGAAGAAGAAGAAGATCCAACCATGGAAGAAGAATTTGAAAGGGCGACAGTCCATGCCGCTCTACACAAGAAAGGGCCAAATTGCCAGTTCTCGGTGATTCGGACACCAGACTATCAAGGTAAAAGTTTCAAGACCTTGATTGATTGTGGTAGTATACATTCCTTTATCTCACCAGCTTGTGCAAAAAGATTAGGAATAGCCACAGTAGAAGCACCTACCTTGCTTGTGGAATTGGCAAATGGTCGTGAGGTTACTTGTACCAGGCAAATTGCTAAGGTGGAATTCTTTCTGGGAGGAAAAAAGACTTCGGTCAAATTCAGAGTCATGAATTTAGGTATCCACGAGTGTCTACTCGGTATGGATTGGCTTAAGCCTAATGACGCCCACATTCATTGTGGAAAGGGTCAAGTTTCCTTTCGGAACTCTGAAAGGGAATTAGTCACAACTCAAGGTGAGGCTGGAGTGCCAAGGATCCAATTGGCCAAAGTATCTCAGATCATAAAAGGAGCCAGAAAAGGATTACCTGTCTACTTAATTAAGCTTAACAAGTTAGATCAGAAGCAAGAGTCTAGTGAAGGACCTTCTTGGCTAAAGGAATACGCGGATTATTCCCTAAAGAGTTGACAGAGCTCCCGCCTCAAAGAGAAGTGGATCATGAGATTAAGCTAATACCAGGAGCTGCACCAATTGCAAAGAGACTTTATAGGATGTCTATACCGGAAGCAATTGAGCTGAAGTAACAACTCAAGAAACTACTAGATTAGGGCTACATCTGTCCTAGCAATTCACCATGGGGAGCTCCAGTATTGTTCGAGAAAAAGAAAGATGGGACACTTCGACTATGTATTGATTACCGAGGGTTGAATCAATCAACGGTCAAGAACAAGTACCCTATTCCTAGAATAGATAAGCTTCTTGATCGTCTTCAAGGTGCAAAGATCTTCTCCAAGATTGATCTCAGGTCAGGTTACTATCAGATAAGGATCAAGGAAGAAGATATCCCTAAGACGGCCTTCAATACAAGATATAGGCACTTTGAGTTCCTAGTTATGTCATTCGGACCTACGAATGCACTTGCCACTTTCAACAGGTTAATGCAGGATATCTTTAGGCTATATCTTGATGACTTCGTGCTTGTCTTCTTCGACGACACTTTAGTTTATTCCAAACGGGAAGAATATCATGAACCCCAACTTCGGATTGTCCTTAAGACAATGAGGTCATATAAGTTGTATGCTAAGATGAAGAAGTGCGCATTCTTCAAGCGTCAGATTGAATATTTGGGATTCATAGTATCAGTAGAAGGAATCTCAGTGGACCCAGCCAACGTCAGAGATGTGCTAGAATGGCCAATACCAACATCTGTCAAAGAGATACATAGCTTTCTTGGATAGACAAGATGGTATAGGGTCTTCATCAAAAACTATGCTTTGATTGCAGCACCTCTGATAGACTTACTAAAGAAGCGAACTTCCATTTCATGGTCAACTCCCGAACAAAATAGCTTCGATAGATTGAAGCAAAGTTTGGTATCAGCATCTATTCTAAAACTTCCAGACCTCAATAAAGAGTTCGAGGTAGTAACTGATGCTAGCATTCTTGCCTTGGGGTGTGTACTCATGCAGGAAGGTCATCCTGTAGCATACTCTTCAAGGAAATTGAAGAGTCGTGAAAAGAACTATGCTACGCATGATCTGGAATTGCTAGCTATCATCCATGCTCTAAAGCTTTGGAGACACTACCTATTGGGTAACAAGTTTACTCTAGTAACTGACCATAAGAGTCTCAAATGGATCTTTACCCAGAATGAGCTCAACATGAAGCAACGTCGGTGGATTGAAGTGTTGGAGAAGTATGACTTTGAAATCAAGTACCGACCAGGGAAAGAAAATGTAGTTGCGGATGCACTTAGTCGCAAGGCATTCCTTAATTCCCTAATCTTGCAGAACCTATTAATAGCGAGATCTCTAGCTATAAAAGTATCTATGCCAAACAATCCAATACTTGAGTTAGCTAGAGAGGATCTCTAACAAACAATGCTAAGGGAGATCTCTAACAAAGATCAGAACCAAAAGCTGTAGGCTAAGTATCATGAATTCTCTATTAATAGTGGACTTGTCTACTATAGAACAAGGCTGTGTATACCAACAAGTCAGTCACTTAAGTAGAAGATTTTGTGGTAAACTCATTATTCCCCTTTCTCAGGACATCCTGGCCAAGACTCTTAATGCAGTTAGGAAGAGCTACCACTGGGAGAGGCTCAAAGGTGGCATTCTCAAATAAGTCACCAAGTGTTTTTCTTGTCAACGTATCAAAGCTGAACATGTCAAGATGCCATGGAAGCTGCAACTGCTTGACATTCCCCAAATGAAATGGGAATTCATAAGTATGGAATTTGTTGTTAGCCTACCCCAAGTTCAGGGAGGATACAACTCCATCATGGTTTTGGTTGACATGCTTACTAAGGTTGCTCACCTTATTCCAATAAACACAAACTATAAAGCCTCAGACATTGCAAGATTTTTTATCAAGGAGATATTCAAGATACGTGGGTTACCCAGAAGAATCATTAGTGATCATGATTCTCTCTTTACATCACACTTCTGGAGAGCTATCTTTGAAGCCATTGGGACTCAACTCTGCTTTAGCACTGCTTACCATCCCCAAACAGATGGACAAACAGAGCGACTAAATCAAGTCATGGAGGACATGCTTAGGGCATACTGCTGTCGTGAGCCAAAGAGGTGGATTCAATACTTGCCTTTAGTTGAATTTGCCTACAATGCTTCTTACCAACAAAGCATTCAATTGACCCCTTTCCAAGCATTGTATGGTCATGACTGTCGAAGTCCCCTAAACTTCTCAGACCTTAAGGGTTGAAGCTTCAAGGCAGATGTTGGAAGAGATGGATGACCAAGTAAAGTCAATAAGACAGGACATCCAAGCTACCAAGGATAGACAGAAGGCATACGCGGATTTGAAGCGTCAACATAGAATCTTCGAAGAAGGAGACATGGTCTTCATTCACCTACGCCCTAAGAAGAGTTCCCTATCCTTAGGTGATTGCAAGAAGCTAAGTCCAAGGTATTGTGGACCGTACAAGATCCTCAAATTCCTAGGACCTAATGCTTATAAACTGTAATTCCCTGAGAACCTAAAGGTTCACAATGTATTCCATATCAGCCTATTGAAGAAATATGTACCTAATCCTAACCATGTACTTGATGACCAACAAGTTGTAATGCCTAGTCAAGGAGTCCTTGAACTTCTATGTCAAGTAATAAGATTACGTGAAGGAACCAGTGCCTAACGGGTTAATTAAAGAAGCTGGTTGTTACATGTCCAACTAATGTGCTAGGTAATTAAATAACTTAAACAAGTTGAGGAAAGTGCGGAGGATGGACCATAGGTTTGTCCTACGGATGGGTGGTCCCGGTTGGCCGGGAACTTTTCTCAAATCATGATGGACAGCAGGAAGATCGTCAAAGAACACGAATAACAAAAACGTTGACCTAGAGTTATGATTGAACCTGATTTATGCTGTTTTAGGGGAACGGAATGGGACTATGCCTTATGGCAGAGAGGTTGAGCCTTGCATCCCTCTCGTTTCCCATTCTCCTTGAACCAAGTGCAGCGTGAATCCGCTTCGGACCTGGCATTTCTGCGTAAAGTAGTTCACTTGGGTCTAACACTAGTTGCCATTAGGAAATGACCAATAAGAAAAACCCTAAATCCTAAGTGGGAATTGCCAGAATACTTCCGGTGCATGGCAGACGCGGAAAGCCCTAGATCGCAAACCCTGTAACATTCCATGGGAGTGCCGGGTGGAGCTTTCTAGACATCCTTTTCGATGGACTGCGTGTCCTGAAGATACAAGTGGACACGTTACATTGCTAATTTTCATTATTATTACATTTCTCGAAATCAATGTAAATAGCACAAAATAGGATCATGTCCTCCATCTCCATGTTTTGCAAGATGTAAGCAATATGGTACTTGCCTTGCTCACAAGACACTCCAAAGAACCAAGCTATAGAAGAATATCAATCCATAAGAGCTAGTGAGTAGAGATTTCTTGTTTTTACTGATTTTTCCAAGGAAGCCCTCAAGTATGAAGAAGAAGGAATCTCTTTTTAAAAAGTAATGACACTTAAACCTCTCTCCATGTCGTGTGAGCCTTCTTGAACTAGGAACCCCTAAAATTTTACCTCGAAGTTGGTAACGAGTCGCTAAAGATGATCTGTATACCTACAACTTTCCCATGGCTCTTGTGAGATCCCCAACAAATGCTACTAACACCTTGTGATACTCCATCACTACTCCTTAAAGGTTATGTCCCACCTACTATACCTATCTAAATTAGGAAAGAGAAAGAGGAAGGGCCAAAGATTGAGGCTATGGTACCAATTGTAATAAAGAGGATTGAGAGAGATGAGAGGAGATTATGGAAAGGAGAGTGAAGAGAAAGAAAAGAAGAGAAAAATACTAGAGAAAGAGAGAGAAAGGTAGGAAGAAAGAGAAGGGAGGAAGGGAAGTCATGGAAGATGTGAGGAAAATGAAGAGAATAATTTGATTCATATTTCTAGATAAACCTAACTAAGCCCCTTACACCTTTTACACCTTGTCCATATAGCCAAGTATTTTCTCGTATTTTGCCTAGTTTTTTCTATGCTACACCATTCTTTACACAATTGTGAAGTAGGTATTTTAATCCTATGATGGTGCCAAATCAATTGACGTGGAGATAAATTCTAGACTTGAGACAAAGGATAGTAAGAATGTGAAAAATCATGGAAACATATGCTACTAACAAGAAAGAAAGAAAAGGTGAGACGTTGATGTTCGCCTAAATGGAAAAGAGGCCAACATTAAGTAAAAAACAAGGATCAGATCATGGAGATTCTTCATCATTTCTCATGTTACAAAATCATATTTTAATTATATTTAATGAGATAATCAAAGAAAAAAGCTTTTCCAACATAATTCAAGAAAGAACGAAAGTTTTAGGCACTACGATACAATAGCAAGTCCACTTGGTCTAGATCTATATAGTGGCTTATTATTGGAGTTTCAAGGTTGATTGTGAAAGTGAGTGGCCATCAATAGAGAGATGATACTGAAGGTAAGGTATTTCTCATAGTCAACATTGTGGTGGAGAGAGTGTAAGAGCCAAAGCCAGTTAGTGGCACTGTTTTATTGTTATCTAAAGAAAGGAGTTTGTTAAGCTATGGAGTTAGATATGATTATACTCTCTCGCATCAAAGACCCAATGAAAATTTCAAAAATGCTATTATCAAAGGCTTGGTGAGTACAAGTGTGATAGTGGAAGAATCGAAGTGGCTTGTGGATTTGAATATTCCTAGTTAGTTGGAAATGTCTTTGAGTTGAAATCTCCTTGAATATAGCCCAAGGGATTCTACTTGTCCACGTTACTTGGAGTGTTAAAGAATTGTGATGCTAATTCTATTGGTGTGTGAGTCTTAGATTGAGAGTGTCATTTTGTTGAATTAGGGCTAAAATTATAGAGGCATCATTATGCTCGATGTGAAGACCTATTTTATACTTTTTTCTTCGACAAAATAAATTTCTAAATAATTTTCCTATGAAAGTAGCATACATCAAATTCATTGAATATTGGGTTGGAATGTGGATATCCCCTTATATGTTGTGTTACAGTGATTGTGGCCATAGCATTTGTGATTCTTTTCCATCTATTGAGCTATAAATATGTTACAATTGCATGCATGTGACTTCTATACTTGACCATTAATCTTTGTATCATTGTTCTTTTGGATTCAAGTGCATGGTTTTTTTCCGTGGGTTTCAATTTTTTGTTGCTTTAGTGTTGGGTAGTTCTGTAGTGATTCTATTTATGTTTCCATTGTAGTAGATAGTGTTATTTTAAATGTTTCTACCATAGTATTGTTACTGTGGTTGTTTTCATAACACTCAATGGAAGTGTTATTAGTAGGATTGGTTTCATAATCTCATCATTATGCTAGTAAATATACATGACCATAGTGCCTCAAATGTGTTCATGTATATTTGGTTTGAGTAAGAATCATTTATCCCTAATCACATGTTATTCTATTTATGTAGCCCAAGTATTCAATCTCTTGGCGTAAATGACATGATTCATTCTAATGGTTTTGTAGGTATTTAGTGCTTGGGTGTTGAGTGGTTCTCTATATCTCTTTTTTTATTTTAGCCTCAAAGCATTATACATATTAGTAGTCGTTAAAACACTATAAGCGAAGTTGGGAATAGTGAAACCGAGTTATCACGCAAATTAGTGGCGTCGCTAGCTTATAGCAACGCAAATATCAACGATACTCAGACAAAAAAACGCGGCAGCCAAAACTTGAGCATGGCATTTTGTGAAAGAGGGAAGGAGAGGAAGAGAAAGAGAGAAAGAGAAGGAAGGAGAGCTTCTCCCCGTCATGCCGCCGCCACCACCATCGTGTTGTCGCCATTCGCAAAGAACAAGACAAAGTGTACGAAGAGCAAAGAGGAGCCATCACAAAGAGGAGGCAAAGAATCCATCTTCAAGCCTTTGCGGTGAGTACATTTCTTCTTCTTGCTTTGTTCTTGTTCTTTGTCCTTTCTTTTGTTTGTTTTTGTTGAGAATGAGGTGCATTGAGGGAGAAAGAGAGAAAATGAGAAAGGGAGAAGAAGAAAGGAAAAGGAAGAAAGAACGAGAGAGAGAAGGAATAAACATGAAACATAATAAAGAAAGAGAGAAAAAGAGAGAGAGGGAGGGAGGGAGGGAGAGAGGAGAATGAATGAGAAAACACAAGGGGATAGAGAAAAACAAAGAGAGACCGTATTCATGCAAGAGGACATTTCATGGTTAAAAGCTTAGTGAAAGAAACTCCCTACACCTTGACACATCACAAGGGCCATTGCACTTGAGAAGGAGTAACCAAGTCTTCACTAACGGGAAGCTCAATTCAACTCACTTGTTTGGATAGGAGTGTTTTCAAAGTGCTAGATAGAGGCAAAAAAGATTATACCAATACTTTTGATATGCTCACTTCCAAAGAAAGTGCTAAACGCTTACTTCATACCTCGAGAAGTGAACTTGAGTAGTCAACCTAAAACTATTCTTAAGCTTACTTGGAACCATTTGGTGAGAACAACTTGAGTGGAGGTAGTACTGATAGTGATAGTCAATCCCTTGGACCTCATGTAGCTAGGTCATCAAAAGTGACTACATCTAAGAGATGACAACCCTAAAAAGACTAAGATCTCACCTTAATTGGCCTACAAAATCACTCACAAGTGGTTGGATCATCAAAAAACACCATATTGAGGAATATGAAAATTACCCATAAGTTTGGGACACGTAGTCAAATATTTGGATTTGTCATAACTTGAACACTATAACTCCGAATCAAGTGCTCTATAGCTCAATAAATTTCATTTTTCAAGAACTTTCCAATGATAGGTCACATCATGTGGTTTTGAGAAACTTATGGGTATGTTATCTGGGTGCTGTCTTTTTAGTATTCAAAAAATGAGAATTGGGAGATTCCCAAACTCACTAATATTGTGTTAAAATGAGAGTTCACACAATGTGTAGTATTGTAAAAATTGTGATTGAATGCTTGTTTGTATATGTCATAATTGAATTGGAAGTTTGAGCACCATCATCATGAAGATACTTGCATTTATATTGAATTACATTGATTGTGGAAAACAAAAGCCTAGTTGTGCATGGTGCACCTACATACACTTGCAAGTTAGTTAAATTGCAAATTTCTAACAACGAAACACAATATACATAAAGAAATTTGAGAAATAGAGAGACCAAATATTGACTGACTCTAGAAACCCCTACAATCATAGCTTAGACAAAGAAAATACACTGTGAAAAATGGACCTTATCATGAAAAATACTCTAAAGCTTAGATACCATGCAACAGAGACCACATCACTAAATGAGCCTTACTCACCAACAATGACAAATTAGGCAACAATCTTTTTAGCACCTACTATACCACGCATCAAACATATGACAAATTTGGAGCATGAGAGGTGTCTTCCTCAAAAGCCATCACTTTCTTGCCTAAACTAATCACTTATTAAGATGATAGTCATGCAAGAGGAGGTAGATAGAAACAAAGAGAGGGGGAGAGAGGGAGGGAGAAAAAATAAGGGGGTGGAGAGAAAAAAAGAGAGGGGCAACAAAGAAAGAGAAAGAGAGAAAGAAAGGGAAATGGGAGAGAACACAAAACAAAGAGCACAAAGAAAGGGGGAGAATCAAAGAAACATGGAGAAAACCAAGATGAGAGTTGAGGTTACTTTTGTTGAGTTACAAGAGAAGAAATCTCTTCTTAAATGAATTCAGAAAGAAAAAGACAATGAGAACAAAAACAAATTGTTTGTTGTAATGTAGAAAAAATGGAAAATGATGAAAGTCATGATGTTAAAGATCGCAGGGCATATCTTAATTAGCATGTCCCGTGTCCTTGCTCTCACTGCAATCTGGCAATCAAACAAAAGTGTCTCTTGTCTATAGAACACATACGACACTTTGGCAAGTTTCAATCGGAGCTCATTGATCAAGCGATCTCAAACTTTAAGCAGATGGTAAGAAAAGTGTGTATCAATCATGCATTATATTCGCAAACTAATTGAATATCATATACAACTACATTAGATGCAATCATAAAATTTATACAAGGAGGTGATGCCTCATTCCAAGAAGGAGGGCACCTATTGGGGCCAGTTAGAAGATTTCATGGGCGTGTGATGGATGAAATGCTTTAGCCAATTCATCACTTGAAAGGCATTATCCAATCTATACCGTCAATATCAGAGGAGATAGTCAACCTTTCAGACTTTCCTACAATCTTGAAGCCTGAGATGGAGACAATGATCGATGCAATGATGCCTATGGATATCAAGACATGTAATCCACTTTGAGAGAAAGTATCCATTTCATTATACCGAGTATCTTGCCTGAAGACACTACTTGCACTTCTATGTGTGCCAACAAAATATGGGTGGAACGATGCAAGTGTGATCGAGTTGTTACATGTACACCAGATGTACATGGGTCTCCTGGATATGCCTAGGAGTGTGGTCGCAGGTAGGAGAGGATACATCTTAGACATACCAAAATGGGATATGGATACCTTGTAGATGATAGGGCAGGAGCCATTATCATGAATGATGAGGAGAGGAGGGTGATAGCTCCTATGAGAGAGTTGTGCCAACAAGTTTTTCAACACAATGTCTTGGATCATTGAAAGAACATACCGGAGGGGAGAAATGACTACATAGTAGCATCATTACATGAGGAGTTTTTGGTACCCACTGGAGCAGATAGGTTCTCCACAAGCTAAATGATGGAGTACATGCATGTGTACATATCACACAGACGATCTGACGCACACAAGGCACTTAAGATTGTGGCCTCAAAGCCCAAGTGGCTAGATGTAGATGGTTAGCATCGACTCAAGGAGGAGGCTACAAATTCTCTAAGACATTGGAGACATCAGCATGAGGTAGCTAGGGAATGATTAGAGGAAGGAGTGGTCCATCATCTTGGGAGTGACGGCCAATAGGACTTATCTGGAGGACTTTGTAAGTTTTTATTTTGTTCTTCTTGCTTATTTTTTTGCAATATCGCTTGTGCTTACAATTGTGTTTCTAACAGTTGTAATTTGTTTTCTTTGCAGTACTCCATTACCAACTGCGATCCCACCAACCTAGAGACTCAGTATACAGAGAGATAGAGTCGCACTGCATTGATGGATAGATTGTATGCGCGCGGCGGCCCAGTAAGTCACTCATCTTTCTTGTCCATAGTTACTAATTTTAATTTGAATGCATTATTGTATGGAAGACTGATGTGTAATTGTTTCTTTTTTTGCAAAGTCCATTGATGCTCCTTTGCATTAGGAGAAGCTTTCAGATTGGCGAGGATCTATAGCTTGTGCTTGGATCCGTGTGTTAAGAGAGAGAGAGAGAGTACGAGAGAGATACACAAGACATGCTCCCAAAGAATGATTCATATTGATGTAGAGTAGTATATATAGGTGAGACCCAAGTCAAGTGAGAGATTATATATATAGTTGTAACATCCCTACTCAAACAAAGATCTCTGGCTACGAGTGAAAAAAACCCTTGGGGAGGATAAGGGAAAAACCCGAGCCCCTACACATACCTACGATACAAAAATGATTTACTATAAAGTTTTCTTGAATACAATGATACATGCCTCAATCAGTGAGACAAGAACTTGGAATAATACCAACTGCATGTCTTAATGAACTAAAGCGAGCTTCACTAAGAGCTTTTGTGAAGATGTCTGCAACCATTTGATCACTGGGACAATGCTCCACCATAATGGAACCTTTCTTGACTTCATGTCGAACATAATGATAATGAATAGCAATATGCTTTGATTTACTATGTTGTATATAGTCTTTGGTAAGACTAATAGCACTTTGGTTATCGCATCGAAGAGGTGTACTAGATGATGAAGGACGTCCCAAATCTGCAAGCAGTTGTGTCGAAGCCAAACTAGCTCGCGAGCTGCTAATGATGCAGCAACATATTCGGCCTCAGTTGTAGAAACCGCAACACATCGTTGTTTCTTGCTGGACCAAGAAACCAAACATCCATTTACAAAGAAACAATTCCCACTTGTAGATTGCATGGATAAATGTGAACTTGCCCAATCAGCATCTGTATATCCAATAAGGTCAAGAGAAGTTGAAGAAGATAAAGAAGAATCCTCTCGACGACGATAAATAAGACCAAACTCCTTAGTACCCTTGAGGTACTTAAGAATATGTTTTGCAGCACTCCAATGAATAGTGGAAGGGGAAGAAAGATACTGTCCCAAAAAGTTAGCTACAAATAAAATATCTGGTCTTGTGTTTAAACCAATAAATTGAAGACAACCAACAAGATTAGCAAAAGGTTGATGAATGGCTGATTCTTCATTACATGTTGTAGATGTACCCTTGGTAGAGCTTGAAAGAATGGGAGTGTTGGCAGAGTGCGCATTTGTCAACCCAAACTTCTCAACAATATCATTAATAAAAAAAATTTGGCGAAGAAGAAGAATGCCTTGTTGTCGGTGTCGTTGAACTTGAATACCCAAACAAGAATGTATCTCACCAAGATCCACCATTTCAAATGCAGTCGATAAAAGCTTCTTCATAGCATCCAAGAAAGCAATATTATTTGACACAAGAATAGTATCATCAACATATAGAGAAAGAATAATAAAACATTTGTACTCCCTTTTAATGTAAAGATTTGGGTCAACAAAACATGCAACAAAACCTTTATATGTGAGGAAGTGATCAGTCTTAATATACCAAGCACAAGAGGCTTGCTTCAATCCATATAATGCACGATGAAGCTGGCATACAAGATCCTCTTTTCCTGCAATCATAAAACCTTCAGGTTGCTCCATATAGATTTCTTCTTCAAGATCTCCATTGAGAAAAGCCATTTTAACATCCATTTGGTGAATTTCTAGATCAAATAGTGTTGCAAAAGCCAAAAGCATACGAACAGTTGTGGAGTGCACAATGGGAGAAAATGTTTCTTGATAATCTACTCCTGCAATCTGCGAGTAGCCTTTTGCAACAAGTCATGCTTTGAACTTATCAAACGAGCCATCAGCTTTGGTCTTGGTTTTATAAACCCATTTACATTTGATAGGAACACGATTTGGGGGGAGTTCAATAAGAATTCATGTACCTTTGGAGATTAAAGAATCGTACTCAACTTGCATAGCTTCTTGCCATTGATCCCTTTGAGACGAATTGATAGCTTCCATATACGATATTGGATCCTCTTGGACAGACATAGCATCATCAAAGTTATCATATTCAATAGAATAGAATCCATGCTCTATCTCAATAGGAAGATCGACATATATCTCCAAATTTTCATCAATCTTCTTTGGAGGTGAAGGAGGTTTATGATCATCAAAATTAGTAGATTCACAAAGCAAGTAAGGAAATGCACTAAGCAAAGACTGTGTATCATCTGAAACATCTGACGACCATGTGCCACCCATCGTCTTCTCATCAAATATAGCATCACGACTAATGATAACTTTTTTAATAGAAGGATCATAAAATTTGTAACCTTTGGAATGATCTGAATAACCAAGAAAAATAACCTTCAAACCTGGAGGATCCAACTTATGTCGAGTGTCCTTGGGCACATGAATATAAGCAATGCAGCCAAATGTGCAAAAGTGAGAGACTGAAGGTGTCTTCCCTGTCCAGATTGTTATAGGAATTTTACCAACAGGTGCAGTTGTTGGAAGATGATTTTGAATAAAAAGGCTGTTAGAAGTGCTTCAATCCAAAACTTTCGAGACCAAACAGAGTGTATAAGCATGCAACGTATAGCATTAAGAATAGTGTGATTTTTATACTCAGCAATACCATTTTGTTGAGGAGAATAATGAACTGTAAACTCATGATGAATTCCTTGATCCTTACAGAAGTCATCAAATAGATTGGATACATATTCACCGCCATTGTCACTGCGAAGAGTCTTTATAGAGAATCCAGTTTGAAGCTCCACACTTATCTTGTATTGTTTAAATATAGATAAAGCCTCACACTTATGTCGAAGAAGATAGACATGTGTGTACCGTGAGAAATCATCAATGAAAGTTATAAAATATCAATATTGAGACTTTGAGGTAGGAAAAGAACAGCAAATATCGGTTAGAAGGATCATAAAATTTGTAACCTTTGGAATGATCTGAATAACCAAGAAAAATAACCTTCAAACCTGGAGGATCCAACTTATGTCGAGTGTCCTTGGGCACATGAATATAAGCAATGCAGCCAAATGTGCAAAAGTGAGAGACTGAAGGTGTCTTCCCTGTCCAAATTGTTATAGGAATTTTACCAACAGGTGCAGTTGTTGGAAGATGATTTTGAATAAAAAGGCTGTTAGAAGTGCTTCAATCCAAAACTTTCGAGACAAAACAGAGTGTATAAGCATGCAACGTATAGCATTAAGAATAGTGTGATTTTTATACTCAGCAATACCATTTTGTTGAGGAGAATAATGAACTGTAAACTCATGATGAATTCCTTGATCCTTACAGAAGTCATCAAATAGATTGGATACATATTCACCGCCATTGTCACTGCGAAGAGTCTTTATAGAGAATCCAGTTTGAAGCTCCACACTTATCTTGTATTGTTTAAATATAGATAAAGCCTCACACTTATGTCGAAGAAGATAGACATGTGTGTACCGTGAGAAATCATCAATGAAAGTTATAAAATATCAATATTGAGACTTTGAGGTAGGAAAAGAACAGCAAATATCGGTTAGAAGGATCATAAAATTTGTAACCTTTGGAATGATCTGAATAACCAAGAAAAATAACCTTCAAACCTGGAGGATCCAACTTATGTCGAGTGTCCTTGGGCACATGAATATAAGCAATGCAGCCAAATGTGCAAAAGTGAGAGACTGAAGGTGTCTTCCCTGTCCAGATTGTTATAGGAATTTTACCAACAGGTGCAGTTGTTGGAAGATGATTTTGAATAAAAAGGCTGTTAGAAGTGCTTCAATCCAAAACTTTCGAGACAAAACAGAGTGTATAAGCATGCAACGTATAGCATTAAGAATAGTGTGATTTTTATACTCAGCAATACCATTTTGTTGAGGAGAATAATGAACTGTAAACTCATGATGAATGCCTTGATCCTTACAGAAGTCATCAAATAGATTGGATACATATTCACCGCCATTGTCACTGCGAAGAGTCTTTATAGAGAATCCAATTTGAAGCTCCACACTTATCTTGTATTGTTTAAATATAGATAAAGCCTCACACTTATGTCGAAGAAGATAGACATGTGTGTACCGTGAGAAATCATCAATGAAAGTTATAAAATATCAATATTGACACTTTGAGGTAGGAAAAGAACCGCAAATATCGGTATGAACCAAAATCCAAGAGAGCATAGGAATGTGATGAAGTAGAAGTGTGGAAAGGCGAACAATGGTGTTTTCCAAGTGCACAGTACTCACATATTCCCATACGTGGATGAGCTTTAAGATTCATACCTTGCACAAGACCATGACGATGAAGATCAAGAATTTTGGCAAAATCAGAGTGTGCAAATCGTTGATGCCATAATTTGCAATCTGCATCTCTAGGGGCAGTAACAACATTTGCAACAGTATCGTTCAATGATAGCTCAAATAGATTACCATGTCGAGGAGCCACTGCTATAGTATGTCCGTCTTTCTCTATACGACATTGATTATGATCAAATCCAACAAACAAACCAAGATCAACTAGAGGAGCAACAGAAAGAAGATTTCTTTGCAAATCTGGAACATGAAGAAATCCTCTTAATATTCTAGTGGATGAAACAGTCCCCAGATATAAATCACCCACTCCTTTGACTTGACAAGTCATATTATCCGCAAGGTAAACAAACTTCTTGACAGGAAGAGAATGATAATTGTGAAGCCACTGCGATTGGTATGTCATGTTTCCAGTGGCACCTGAATCAACGATGAATAGAGAACCATCATGAACATGAAGTACCTTTTCTGAAGAGATATCATGATGGACGAAATTGAGCTCCTACAGATGAGTATGATCATCATCAGTTGTAGTTTGTTGAACAATATAAGCTCGAGAACGTTCTTCATCATATCTGCGTTTATAACAACGACTAGATGGATGATCTGTATGTGCACAATAATCACAAGGAGGAAAGCTTTTGGACGAGCAAGGTTGCTTTGTAGTAAACCCATGCTCCTCATCATATTGACGTGCCTAACAATCAGAAGCCACATGGCCTTTCTTATCACAATAAGAACAATGTTTGTTAGGATAAGCAAGACGAGAAGATTTACCATCTTGATTAGGGCGTCCACCCTGCTGAAAACGTGAAGCGAACGCTTGCGAGCAACAAAAGCAGCATCAAAATCTCTTTGTTCGCGAGTGACCAAAACAGCATCATATTTTTCCAAATGATGCTCATGACGTTGAGAATATTCAATAAGAGATATACATGATTTGTCAAAGTGGATATAATCCTTGTTAGAAAAAATAGTGATGATATTGTCATATAAAGGATCTTTGATGGTATGAAGAAGTTGAGTAACAATCTAATTTTTAGAAACAGGAGCGCCAGCAACACCAAGCTAATTGATAATGTCTTTAAAAGCCTCGATATGAGAGTGCATAGAAGTACCAACCTTATATTGAAGATTCTTCAAACGAGTTTGGAGATATAAAATTTCGATGACTGATTTCTTCTCAAACGTTGAGATAAGATACTCCCAAACAGCATGAGAGGTTTCCAGATGAAAGACATCCAACATAAGTGAGTCAAGAAGCGCAGGCAATATATAACGACGAGCCGC
The DNA here is from genome assembly GCF_053477565.2 of Lygodium microphyllum. NCBI lineage: Eukaryota > Viridiplantae > Streptophyta > Polypodiopsida > Schizaeales > Lygodiaceae > Lygodium > Lygodium microphyllum. The sequence goes on along the minus strand of NW_028229514.1, from coordinate 18,058,822 downwards.
TTTGTCACGACGAATCCAATGAGTTTGATCAATTTTCTATTGTTCAAATATTGGGCCATCAGTAATTAGAGAATTGTCATCAATAGGTTGAATTGGGCAAGACAGGTCGCCCAAAACAATATCAAATAATTCGTCACCTTTAAGAATTAGAATCATCTTTGCTTTCCATCCAGGAAAGCCTTGTCCTTGGAAGAAGGGAACCGAACGTTGGCCAGACGGATATCCGTTAACAATTACGCAATTGGCCATGCCTGTATTTTGAGAGAAAATAAATAAGATGAGATCGCAGAATCTGCAAACCATGAACAAGACGAGCGTAGTTGAGACGCGTAACAATCAAAATAGGGAGATGCACGTAAGAATGATGAAAAGCATTGAGTGACTAAAAAGAAAGCCCGAAATAGAGAGACATAATGTGCAAGACGAGATGTCGCGTATAAGAAAAGTGCTATTTCGGTCAAACAAAGAACATGAATGAGAAAATTAACTAATACTTCTAATTCGAGAGCAAGACTTGTGCAAAGAATTCAATCAAGTGTAAACAATGAAACAACTTATCTTTCTTGTTGTTGCTACACATCCATAGCTCTGATACCATGTTAAGAGAGAGAGAGAGAGAGAGTACGAGAGAGATACACAAGACATGCTCCCAAAGAATGATTCATATTGATATGGAGTTAGTATATATAGGTGAGACCCAAGTCAAGTGAGAGATGATATATATAGTTATAACATTGTGGAGTGCACATCCTCTTCTTTTTTGGTCATGTGGTTTATGTAAGCATTTTCTATGCACTCTGTTATTATCATCCTTTGTATCTTTTTGTGATTCCATGAGTGCTTTTATTAAGCGATCTTGTATTTATTTTATGTATTAGTCTAGTTGTGGATTCAAGTACACTTTGCCTTTATTTTGATGACCATTGTACACCTTACTATAACCCTTCTCTATAGCCCAAATACAACACATCAAGCAGTCCTACCACAATTATTTTTTTATTTGTAACTATCTTTATTAGCATCGCAGATTTATTGCACGCGTTGCTATTAGCATCGCAGTTTGCATCCCAAAATGTCGCTATGAGCATCACTATTTGCGATGAGCGTCACAAATAGTGACATAAATAGTAACACTGATAGCGACACGAATAGAGACGTTTCTATGGCATCGCTAATGTGGACATGTTTAGAGATGATGGGGTTTTTTTTTTGAACATTTTCGTCGCTTTGAACGTCAGTATGAGGTCTGTATCTTGTAATGATATTCCCATTATAGTAAATAGGTGCCTTTAAGTTATTCCTATGCTAGTATATTACTATTGTTATTTTTGTAAAACTCCATGTAAGTCTTGTTAGTAGCTTCGTTTTCAAAAGAATCATTCATAGGATTGTTTTCATAATCTCATTATTAACTTGATAAAGCTATATGATGATAATGGCTCAAATGTGTCCATGTATCTTGGATTTGACTAATAGGCTTTGATCTTTACATGGCATGCTATCTATCTTTATGGATGGTTGATTGGGCTATTCATTTTTTTTTTAAAAGTGTCATAATTGATATGGTAATGATGCCTACTTTTTTTTTAGTTGCTCAACCTAGCCTAGATTCCTAACTCTTTTATCTTAGGGAAGTCCATAAAATAATACCATGCACATAGAAAAACTTCCTTAGATTATATATCTACTAGTTGCAGTTGCATAGGTCAACATACATTAGCTAGTGAAGGCATGTAATGGTAGTTTTCTACCATTTGAGGAATGGTATTTTCAGTCTAAAAGAAATTGAGGACAAATGGCCTAATCAATGATGGCAATATTTTAGATTTTGACAACCTATATAGTAATTAGGGTAGAGTTCACTTTTAAGTAAGGGGACAAGATTTTCTAATGTGACCAAATATTAACTATATTGGGAATTCCCAAACTATATAAGAATTCCCAAAATCCCTTATATAGTGTTTCACTACAAGGATACAAGCGCATAGCAACGACGGTTTCTAATGTAAAATAGTAGGATCGCTATTTATGTCACAAATGCAACGCAAATAGTGACAGTACTCAGGCAAAAAAATACGGGCCAAAACTCGAGCATGGCATTTTGCGTGAATAAACAAAAGAGAGAGCGAAAGGGAGAGTGAAAGGGAGAGCGAACTCCATCTTGCATTTGAGAGGGAGAGGGTGGAGCCCCAAGAGGAACGCCAAGAAAAAGGGGATTCTACTGCAAGAAAATCTATCTTATAACATCAACAACCTTTTATTTCATTCTTTTGATGACCAAAACAAAGAAAACAACAATTCTTCAAGCAGCATCATAGTAGCTCCCATAATTTTTATCCATAATAGAATCAACCATCATTTTTAACATCTTCATAAAATCCATCAATAGAACAAGGAACATAGAAGAATACACCATTTTTGAATGGAAATAAATCACATAGTATTCATATTCAATGTCTTCATAGTTTTCTTTTTCAATCTCTCATATATAGATATACTGTTTTGATAGAATTAGCTATCTCTGGCTCTCTCTCTCTCTCTCTCTCTCTCTCTCTCTCAATAATACATCATATCCTCACTACAATACTCAATAATGGCACTTAATAATCCCTCTTAGGTCATGGATACACCTCCCAAGAGGTATGGGAGGTATGAAAGGGCACCAGAGCCACTACAGTGTCTCTTCATAAGTCACTATTATCATTGTCACTTCAGTTTTCTCTTCAGTCTTCAGTAGCTGTTTCTTCCAAGTATTTTAGCTCTTTTGAACTTAGATTCATACTCTACAAAAGTTAGAAAACTTTTTCAAAGTCACAATACATTCTACAGAGCACTTACAGAAGATCTACAGAACAAAACAGAACAGGAACAGAGCAGAGACACAATAGAGACAAAGACTCCACAGAAGGTCTATAAAGGGTTACAGAAGGTCATCAGAGAACATCAGATCCTCATAACTCATACTAAAACCATTCTAAACTATCAAAAAATATTCAATAAACTTCCAAAATATTTCAACCTTCATCAATTATCAATCCATGCTTCATACAAGAGAAAGTCAGAACAAAACAGAAGTTATACCAAAGGTATCAGAACCAATCAAAACCTCACAGAACCTATCAGAACATCACAGAGCCTCATATTTCTACTAAGAATCATGATGAACTTTCAAAACATAATCAATATCATCCAAAACACTCTCAAAAACTTCCATTAACAAGCATACATCACTCAAAATCCATCAAAAATCAACCATTCGAACCTCAAAAACAATAAAAAGCAATAAAAATTTCAGTCTTTTTCCACTATCAACATATATCTCCACACTTACAAAAGGAAGCATCCTCATGACCTAAGGAAAAGAAGAATGTAAGTTCGGTAGAGCTCAATTTGATCTTCTTTAGTATCTTCAATAATCACCCCAAACCAGGACCCCAACTTATCACCTGTATGTAGGAAAGAATACTACTAAAGGAAAACTTCGTTATTCATTAACATATTTGATAAACAATAAAAAGTCATGACAAATTTGTAAGGGATATAAGAGGTTCTTTAGCTTTGCGTCATAGGTTTTCCATCCACATCACCATCAATAGTTGAAAAGAGAGCTCTCGAACAAATTATTCAACTAGCACAAACTCATCTCATATAAATTATTATAGCACAAACACAAACATAACCATTTGAATGGCACCTTCAAAAAAATATCTCATTAAGAATCATAGAAGATACATTCAGGGGTGTCAGTGAAGATGATCCCTCTTGAAGGCTTGATGATTATGAAAATGATCCAGGGATAAAGACTCATCTAGAAAAGATTTTGGAGGATTCTGAAAGAATTGAAGGCAGTACATCCATTCTAGCAAAACAAGGTATCTGCTAGGTAGACAAAGGGCATGAAAATATAGGGCATTCAACTATTGGGAATCAATGTTCACATTGACATTCATACAAAGCTTTGGAATGGCCTTTTGATCGTTATGGAAATGCCTATGCATATATGCTAGATACCAAGCAAAATGGGCTGTCAATCTCATTGAAGGATCTAGAGATTGTGAATATTGTTGGAAAAAATGGAGGTAATTTTGGTATAATTAACTAGTAGTTGTCTAGTCTTCCAAAATTAATGGCCAATTAATCTGTGGTCCCTTGAGAGAATCAGTTGAGCTCCATCCTCTTCTTCTCGGAATTTGTTGATCAAATCACTCGTACCCACTAACCAACTGAGGGGGTTGAGAAATAGAAGTGGCAAGAGATGGAAGAGGAATGAGTAAAAGAAGATGAAGAGATAGATAGGAAAAATCATAAGATGAGGAATAAGCTAAAGAAGAAGTGGTTGAAAATTTAAGTAAATCAGTTAGGAAAGGTGTCAATTGATATGCAAAAAAAGTAGAAGGTATATGGATAGATGGAGAAGGACGTGGCGGAGAAGGGGAAAAGACTCGATCTTCAATGAAAGAACAATAGGTAAATATTGGAATTTGAGGAAAACCCTGAGGTTGGAAAAGAAGAGGTAAGATGGCTGCTGAGTTCGATTGATAAAGGGAAAAATAAGCATCATAGTGATGGGCCATTTGTTGATAATACAATAAGCTAGGAACAGAGGGACCTAACATAGATCGTCGATGGTAGACATCAAAGAAGGATGAATCAAATGGGTGATTCTTAAAAAGATAAGCTAGGAGATCCACCCTCAGTTGGTTAGTGCTCTACACATGAGTAGAAGTTGTATTCTCGCGTCGGTTCACGACTACAGAATCAATCATTGAATGCCATAAAGTGTCAGGGTAAGTAGCCACTTTAGAATAATAGCACTAAAACATTTCATCTATCCTTAACTCCAAATGGTTGACATATAAGAGAGCTTGCAAGACCACATTCCCCACATACCAAGGCAGATCCACATCATCTGAAATTAACAAATCACCTCGTAGATACATATAAGACAGCAACATGGTATCCGTTGTCACAGAATCTTTAAAGACCATACGGACAACTTCTGCTAGCAAATGAGAAGACCAAGCCCACTCCAACCATCCTCTAGAAGAGGAAGATCCATCATTGAGAGCTTAATATAGAATGCCAACTTGTGGAGTTGATAGTGGACAAAAAATGAATGGTCGGGAGGAACATACTCCTAATATTTTTCTAATATAGACCATAATAAATCCATCCTAGACTGCAATCTTTCCACCTTATCTTGAAACAATGAACATAAAAACGTGGCATGTCTCTCGAGAACTGCCAAGTCCTATTGAGATATAAAAGGAATCATGGGGACACTAGGACTTCAACTGTTTAATCTGGGACTTCAACTGTTTAAAATGGACCGTGACTGCACCAGTTGGTCCTTCAACTGTTTAATCTGGGAAGCTTGGGATTCCACTTTATTGTGAGCAGTCTGCAAAGTTGACAGTTTCATATCCAAAAGAGTCTTAAACTCTTGAGATTCTTTCGACATTTTCTCTTTCTCTTCCGAAAGTTTAGTAATCTTTGCCTGAGCCTCTGCTAACTGAGTTTTCAAAGAAGATATTTCTTCTCTCTAGGTCTCAATCATTTGTGTCTACTGCTCCATCTTCTTAAACAGATCAGCAAGAGTGTCTTTAGCAGAGGCTAACTGTGTGGTTGCCTTATGCATCTGGTCTTTGGATTGCATCAATTCTTCATAAAAAGAAGCATATAATTCTTGAACAAAAGTTATCATTGAGAGTTCAATAGAACTCTAAATGTTGTTACAAAGGAAAGAAATGGAATCCCCTGATACTAAACTGTTCAGCGAAGGAACTGCTATTTCCAAAGAACCCTCTCGATGTGCCCTGAATAAGTTGTTGCATGTGAGGTAGGCAGGGAGGTCACTTCCAGAGGTAGCACGAACTGACACTGAAGGAATGACTGGTGGAATTTTCTCTGCTACACGCTTCAACACTTTTGCTGAATGACCAATGGAGGAGGGGAGTCAATATTCTCTATGTCAATGGGTTTTGAATCTTCTGAAGGTGGAGGGGGAGGAACTGGATCAGATGGAGGAGGAGGTAACACACCCTTCTTAAGGCCTGAATATGCCAAGAAAGCATATAAATTTGAACCATGACCTCTTTAGTCTACTTTTGTAACAACTTGATAATCTCTTCATTTGAGAATAACTATCTAGCTGTGATAAAGGGTTCTCCTTGTAAGGAAGAGACAAAGCCTTCCCTAACCCTCTAGGTGTCGAGACCATGGAAGTACCACACAACATGCCCGATTTCTTATTATATGACACAAGAAACTCATCACAAAGGCTTGGATCATCTAGAATCAAAGGGAGTGAAGCAGCCATAAAATTTGCAAGGCCAGCTTTCGCAATCGGCTCAAAAGTCAGTAGGGAAGAATAATCCCTACTGATCAATGGGACATACTGAACAAGAGGAGGAGCTTGAGACTCCATTCCGATGGAATATACACACACACCATACACACAAACAATCACAGCAAATACTTGGAAAACAACAAAATATCTATTAAAAAAATCGATCAAAATAAGCACACATAGATATAGCTAACCAACTAACCACCCCAAACAACCCACATCCTAGAAAAAATTCGGCATGATCCCTACACATATGCGATCGAAAGCTTCATGTTATGCAACAAACAGGCACCCAAGACCTCGTATCTGGCAAAAAAGAAAACTACAGAGACCACATCTGTAATTGTATCACACAATCAAACCATAATACCTCAATAACCTAATCAAGACATAACTTAAAAGTCTGCACGTGCTCATCCCACGAAGTGTATTTATTAAAAAGAAAAAAAAGTGTAGTGAGGGGAATGATTTTATTGAAGGGTTCGTTTTAATAAATTATTAACAATGGTTGAAATTTTATTAGGTTCTAAACCTTAATAAGAAAATAATAGTTCATTTTTAAATTGTTAATTACAATTTATTAATGTGAAACGGTGCTTTTAATGAAGCCCGGACTTCGATACCTAGACTTAGGTCTCTAAACGCATATTCATTGATTAAAAATTTAATGTGTCTGAAGGGCTCTTCTTTTTCAGCGTGTGCATTTTTGTAACAATTGGTTTACTTTTATTTAAAATTAAAGTATCTCTAAAGCGCACGTAGCGCATGCAAAGTGAACGAAGGGTGAATTTTAATTTATTAGAAAAATGCATGTTTGGTGTGAGCGTACGTGAAAAAGTGGGTGAATAAAGTTCATTTTAACAATTAACCGTGCTTAAGGGATAACAAAAAATAAATAAAGCAGGAAAGATAGATACCTGATAGGGGTGTACATGTAGGAAACTGAGGGTGCACTGAGTAGTTCCAAATGCAAGGAATCCAATACAAAAGCAAAAACCACTAATAAGAAAAAATAAAACACCTTATTATTTAAAAAAACAAAAGAAATATCAAGGTGATGTTAGTGAGATCACATTTGGTTTAGTTAATGTGCATTAGTATTTGGGTGATATTATTATTATTATTATTTAATTAGAATTCAGGTGCATGTTTGTTTTTTCTAGTTTTCTTTTTTATTTGTTTGTATTATTATTATTATATTTTTTAATATGTATGTTTGATTTATTAGGGTATTCATCAAACCTAAGTGAGAATGGAACCATCAGGCTTCAACAATGGATTTGTATTTTTTTGTAATTTTGCAACCTATTTTTTGCTTTTAAAATGAATTTTCCATTTTTTGTGATTTTTTTGAATTTAATTGTATTTCTCCATTTTTAGTGAGTTTTAAAAATAATTTTAAATATTCTTAAATTTTTACAATTAAATATTTGTATTATAATCATCAAGAAAACCCAAAAAATTGCCCAATTTAGTAAGAATATTTTTTTCTAATTAAATTTTTATGACTTTTTAAATGTTTTTAAGTGTTCTTAGATATTTTTAGGTATTTTTAACGAGTTTATGGAAAATCAAAGGAGATACCCGAGCTGTGTGTGAATAGCTATGTGTGCTCGGGGATGACACGCACCACCACAAGGATAAGACCAAACGCGCATCCTTGCGCGTGAACACCCGCTGGCAGCTTCATAGACGCACATGCACACCTCGACCTCCATGCGAATATATGCACACAAGGAACCACCGGGCAGAAAGGGGGCTTGCATGTGGGGGGGTGGTGGTGTGGTGCGGTGAAGTTAGTTTTTGGGTTGGCAGGGGATGTGGGTGTGGGATTGTGGGTAGAGGTGGTGGGAATGGGGGCTAGGAGGGGGGTAATGGGGTAGGGGTGTGAAGGGGGATGAGGGTGGGGGAAACTGGTTATGAGTGGAAAGGGGGGTTAGGGTGGGGGTTAGGTTTGGTTGGGGGGTTTAGTTAGGTGTGGGAGGGGAGGTTAGGTGAAGGGAAGGAGGAGGAGGAGCGGCGGCGGCGACGGCGAAGAGGGAGGAAGAGGGAGGGAGAAGGTGACGGCGCCACGGGCGGCAGGAGGGGAGGAAGAGGAAGACGTGGGAAGGGCCCATGAGAAAGGGCGTGGCGGAAGGGGAGGAAGAGGACGTCGTGGGGAGGGCACAGACGGAGGGCGCAGAAGGGAGGCGAGGAGGGAGGAAGGCACGACGACAGAGGAGGGAGGCGAGGAGGGAGGGCGCAGCGACAGAGAAGGGAGATGAGGATGACGAAGGCACGACGACAGAGGAGGGAGGCGAGGAGGACGATGGCACGACAACTGAGGAGACCCCACAATGTGTGACATGTAAGTGGTTACTTTTTTTCTTTTTTTTCTTTTTTTGTGTTTTTTTTGGTTTTTTTTGTGTTGTGTTTTGTGTTTTTTTTCATTTTTTTGTTTTTAATTTTATTGGTTCTTTGAGTATTTTATTTTTTAAATTTTTCATGTGTTTGTTGTTGTTGTTTTTTTTTTGGGTTTTCTTTTGTGTTTTTTTTTATTTTTCTTCTTTTTTATTGTTTTTTATTATTTGGTTGTTTCCGTTTTTTGTTTTTTGTTTGTCTTGTTGTTTTGTTTTTTTTCTTGGTTTTTTTCTTTGTTTGTGTTTTTCTTGTTTTTAGGTTTTTTTTGTTGAATTATTGTATTTTTGTGTGTGTGGGTATTTGTGTTTTTGTAAAAATTTTGTGGTTTTCGGTTTTGCTTTGTTTATTAAAATTTTTGTTTTTAATGGATGTTGTTCTTTGTTTTTGTTGGGTTGTTCTTTATGTGTTGTTTTTTGTTTTTGTTGTTGTTTATTTTTTTTGTTTATGTGTGTGTGTGTTTTTTTTTAAAATTAAAAGGAGAGATCACCCCGTCCAGCGTGTATGCGCGGGGCGAGAGTAAAACAATTTACATCTGCTGGATCAAATGGAGTGGGGATGGCAACATGCGAGGCATAGAGGCCACATGAGCGTCCCAAGGAGCTTAAAACCAAAAACATGCACGTTCACGCACGACACGAGAGATGCGGCCACATGTCAAGAGCAAGAAAAATTAATAAAACCCAAACCATACACCGGATCAAAAGATCGTGAAAAGGAAAAACGTGCCAGGAGATAAGGGAAAGATGACAGAAAATTGCGACACGGGTGCCGAGGCTAAATCAGGGTGTTCACATGGGAAAAACATGAAAAACGACTCTAAAAATACATACATGGATTAGTATGGCAAAATTTGTTCGATGGAACACAGGGCAAAAAAAAGGAATAAGGTGCCAAATAACGTGCCCAACAACCCTATCATGTCAACACACAATTCCAACCGAGAAAGGACGCATTCACATGGGAAAAACCCAAAAAATGGACTTGAAAATGGACTCAAAGATGAATACGGAAAGAACCGAGTAGCGAAATGAAGGGCAATAAAAAGGGAAAATGTAAGTGGAAAGGGGATGCATAAGGCTATCATGTCAAAACTCACTTTCAGTGGAGTTAGAAGGGGTTCACTTGTGAAAAACACAAAAAATAGAACTGAAAATATATTGAAAATTTAATAACGAAAAATACAACAGTCGAAATAGGGTGGAGAAAAAAGGAAAAATGTGGGGAAAGGCTAGCGGGACACATTAGTCAAATGAAACAGGAATTCCGGTGAAAATAAGGCATGTTCACATGGAAAAATGTTAAAAATTTACACGAAAATGGCCCGAAAACGCGCAAAAATTAATATCGGATGAACCATGAATTAGAAGGATAGGGAGTAAAAAGAAAAAATGTCAGGGGAAAGATGAAGTACAGGCTTGTCACATCAGATTGTTGTTCAGAAGCAATAAAGATGCGTTCACATGGAAAACCATCAAATTTACGAAAAATGCTTCAAAAATTAATAACTCAAGAACCGTCGGTCGAAATAGGGGTTAGTAAAAAGAAAAATTGGTCAAGTCGAAGGGATGAATAGGGTAATAAGGTTGGATGTGGGTTTCGGTGCACGTAAGATGCGTTCACATGAAAAAACATCACAACAAGGAATAAAGGAAAAAAGAGAAAGAACGGCCCCAAGGGTGGGTTGAACATGGACGGGTGGGTAGGGAAGGGACCCCATCAGAGTAAAATCAGGTCATGGCATACATGTATGATTAAATTGAGGCATACACAGAGAGGTATGCATTATAGACGCACGGGGACGTGTCCCCACACACTGAAAACCTTAACGGACAGGATTAGATGCAGCAACACGACCTAGGACTCATCAACCGACTAGACTGGCATCCCCACACTTAAAACATAATGTACACTTACAATCATAAGAATAAGGTTAGAAAAACTTGGCATGTTTCACGTATGGTCAAAGAAACTGTCACTGCTGCTACAGAAGGGTTCAAGTCGGTTGAAGGAGGTACCACGGCTCGCTCCAGTGTTCAATGAGCATGGCACGGACCATGTAGTAGCACCCAGGGAGGTAGCTGGTTGATGAAGCCCGTCAGGATAGATGTCGTTGACGAAGGATAGTCACTCAACTTATGGGCACTTAAGAGGATGATAGAATAGTCACTCACCGCATGATGCACATCCCTCAATGAATAAGGATGAAATCCCATAACTCACGGCCGGTGTAGAATTAAACAAGGGGAAACTAATTTAGAGGGAGTATGTCAGTGTGCGCAATTGATGGTGCATTCATGCATTCCATCCATCTAGCATAGGTGCAAGGAGTAAGGCCAAGGAGCCTTATAGTGCAGTGCATAGAACAGAGTGATACATCCTATGACGATGGCAAAGACCCATCCCATGGTTGCATAGGGAAACAGAAACGTACCTGACGCCAATTGTCATAATGTTCCTCAAGCCTCACCTCTCAATAATTGATTGAAGAAACACCAGGCACACTCAGTTCACCCTCTATCCCACTCTCTGTTGAAAGATATAGGAGGGCAACCTGTTCTTGAAACCCATTAATGTAATCTTCATTGTCATTTGTGCAGAGGTTATATGCCTTGTGTGCATTTGATGGTGCAACTATGCATCCCACCCTATGCCGACATATAGTGTAAGAAGGAAGTCCAAGGAGCCTTATGGTGTAGTGCACATGAACAGATCGTGCGTTGCGCATTGAGAGGCCCATTCCGTACATGCAACACTCAAGTCACACATCTCACCTCTCATTTGACTTGAAGGAAAAGATTGGTCACTTAGCCCACCCTCTATCTCACTCTCTAATAGATACAAAGGGCAACCCATACTCACATCCCCATCCTATTAGGATAAAAGCTCACATCACTCAAGGGGTTGGTGATGAAGATCGTGTCGGTTGTTGTTATCATCAGGATATTGAAAACGAGGCATACCCAGGGAGGCAGCCAACAAGTCTAGTACTTCAATGATTTGTAAGAAAGGTTGTCTTTTAAGAAGGACAGATGGAGTGATATTGTAGAGATAGTGCACCAAGGGAGGTGGCTTCAAATTACTTGCTGGAAAGGTTTTGCTAGTGAGTCAATTATCCTGAACTGCGGGGTGTTACTACCTTTTCCACAATCAGCTTCTTGCCCAAGGGTGTTTCAACCTTTTCTTGGAATAAGGCCTGTTATGACAAGGAATTTCTTCCTTTTCTCCCATAACACTTTTGTCAGTTTTTCTTTTTTCTTTTTTTGGTAAATAAAGAGAATGGTAGAAATACCATGTGTCAAGACAAACCTCACCACCATTATTAGATCAGATGAGAAGAGAATAAAGTAGGGTTGAGAGGTATCTGTAAGGGGCTAGCAGAACGAGACCGTCTCATGAGGAAGATCATAAGAGCTATCAGAAGCACGAAGAGAATGACAGTGCGACGCCCAGAAGGGAGAGGATAGATCGACTATAATTGTCAAGATCCCTAAGGAGGGAAGTAATTCTTCAGACAATAGCCATTTATCAGAAAATGATCATCAGAGGCATCAACGGTCTGCACCTGAACAGAGCCATTAGGATTGACAGCAAGTACCTTGTACAGGCCCATCCACCGTTGTTGAAGCTTGCCAGGAAACTTGCCAAACCTCGAATCATAGGTTAGGACAAGATCACCTTCTTGGAACTCCTTGTGCTTGATGAAACTGTTATGATAGGCCTTGCGTCATGCTTGAGTGCTTTCCATACATTGTAGGGCCATCCGTGGGATCTCATCCAGACATTCCAAGTGTAAGAGATGTCGTTGCAGTGACTCATCGTCTCCCAAGCGTTCTTTAACTGTCACTTGCAAAGAGGTCAATTCTAGTTCAACAGGGAAGACAGCTTCTGTACCATACACTAGCTGGAAAGGAGTCTGTCATATAGCTGCCTTATGGGAGGTTTTGTATACCCAGAGGGCCTCTGTAAGTCGATCGTCCCTATCATGATGATGTGCGGCAACCATTCTTGTCAGGATCGAGCCCAGGATGCGATTGGTGAATTCAACTTGACCATTGGCTCTGGGTAGTAAGGAGTAGACTTGGGATGGTGGATCTTATACAGCTCCGTCAGCTCCTCCATGATTTTGTTAAGGAAATGAGTACCTCTGTCACTTGCCAACTCAAGGGGACTGCCAAAATGAGTAATAATATTCTCGTACATGAACAGAGCTATGCTGTTACCATTGTCCCACTTCAGAGCTTTAGCTTCACATCACTTTGAGACATAATCCGTACATACTAAGATGTATCTGTTCTGCTTCCATCTGGTGGGTGGATCAATGGGACCCACAAAATCAATCCCCCACTTCTCGAACAGCTTTAGGGGAAGAATAGGTTGTAGTAGCATGGTACTTGTTTTGGTGGGTTTCCCCATTCACTGACAAGCATCACATCTCTTGTAGTAGTCATGTGCATCCTTGTGGAGGGATCGGCCCACCACTATCCCACCAACAGAGCCTTCCTAGCTGTCGCTCCTCCTGCGAAGTCTCCACCACATGGTTCATCATGGCATGCTTTCAATACTATGCCGATTTCATCTCCTACAACACATCTTTGGAATACTTCATATTTGCCTCTCTTGTACAATGCAATGCCGCCTAGCAAAGTGTAGGGGGCTGATTCTAACAAAAGCTTCTTCTTCTCACGGTTTGAGATACCAAGAGGATACTATTGAGTTTCCAGGAGGTTGGCTATGTCTGCATAACAGGGAGTAACTGTTTCAACTAGAAACAAGGAAGCATTAGGAAAGTCTGGATCATCATGTTTCTCTTTTGCAATTTGAGGGATCCATGATAGATGGGAATGGCCAGACTTAGTGACCACTTCAAAATCGAACTCTTGGAATAGGATCAACCATCTCATCAGTTGTCTTTTGACAACTGCTTTCTTCATCAGGAAGGACAGGGCTTCATGATCCACGTAGAACTTGAAATACGTTGACAATAGATAGTGTGGAAACTTCTCTAGTGCAAACACCATTGCTAACCACTCAAGCTCTGTCACTATGTAGTTTCGCTCACGGTCGACTTGCATAATAGATTGGTTGATCTAATTTAGAGGGGCTCTTTTGACATAGGACACTACCTAGCCCTTCTACTGATGCATCTGTGTGCACGTGAAACTCCTTCATCTAATCAGGAGGCTGCAAAATAGGTGTTTGGATAAGGAACTATTTTAGGGTATTAAAGGCTCCTTCGTAGTCATCAATCCAAAGGAAATCTGCATCTTTCCTTAGGAGCTTATGCAGAGGGGCTGCCTTGGTTGCAAAATGTGTAATAAATATTTTGTAGTAGCCCACATGGCCAAGAAATCCTCTTGAGGTTTGTTGGTGCTGTCAAGGCGGCAATCTTCTCAATCTTCGCCGGGTCTATTGTAATCCCTTGTATAGAGAGAATATGGCCCAGAAGAACTCCTGATGAGATACCAAAGACACATTTGTTGGGGTTGAGAGAAATCCCATACTCTCCACATCTAATCAAAACACTGCCCTAGGTGTCCCCAATGCTCACGGATTAAGCTACAGACACAGAAGTCGTCAAGATTCACCTCAATGAAATCATGCAAATGATGTTGGAAGTGTTGAACAGTGCACGAGGGAGACGAGGAACGGAGGAAGAGAGAGGAGAAGAGAGACACGAGACATCAGAAGTGGAACCCTAGAAGTGCATCAAGTGAGCACACATAGTTGGAATATATAGAGGGGACCAGGGATGCTATATATAGACAAACTATATATAGCTAATATCCCCGCTCAAATAAAGGTCCCTAACTGTGGATGAAAAAACCCTTGGGGGCTCAAGCTTGCATCTGAAAAAGTTGTTTCAAAAGCAGTGCAGACCAAACAAATTTACAAACAAAAATCCCAAAATTCATCGTGCTGCTATCAACATATTTCCACCATCAAGCAAAAAAAATGCTCAAATTTTCTGTGAACTCTGTAAAAAAACCTTGCACCTACAAAAATCTAGCCTTGAAGAATGATTTGACATCATTTAACCATATCGAGACAATTTCAGCAAGCATCGTTGAGGACCTAAATAGAAACAGAAAGCAAACCCACGTTTATGGATCCAACAAGCAGAGGCATATCCTCTGAGAAGCTAAACTCTAAAGTCTACTTGCAAAAAGGAAAACAAAGAATAGTATAACGCCATATCCTCAACAGAAATGTTACCATTCGCTAGGCGGAACAATCATAATACCAACTAGACAATACTTTCTGTTTTGCCAACAAAACAGCCGCACCATCATCTCATGACCATCACTGAATTCACAGAAAGGAAAGCCTGATCCGGTTGCTCTCGAGGGCGCTGTGAATCCAGGGGCTGGCACCGAGGGCACTGTAGGGGCACCGACGTAGGGAGGCATTGGAGCTGTTGGGGGGCACGGTCACGGGGGCCGGCATCATGGCTTAGACAAACTATATATAGCTAATAGGAAGGCAACCATTATTACTTGTTGCAAGGTGGCATGAGCATTATAGAGCCCAAATTGCATCACTCTATAGGCATAGGTCCCCCATTCTGTGGTGAAGGTTGTTTTGGATTGGTCTTCTTCTGCGATTTGGACTTGGTAATATCCGCTGAATCCATCCAAGAGGAAATACAGCTCATGGCTTGCTACTATGTCCAACAATTAGTTTGTAAAAGGGATAGGGAAATGATCACTCTTTGCCTTCGAGTTGAGCTTTCGAAAGTCCACACATATTCGAAGTTTCTCGTTCTTCTTAGGTACTACCACAATGGGCGAAACCCATTCATTGTTAGCTACGGGATAAATGAACTCGGCTTTGAGAAGCTTCAATAATTCAACCTTCACCAAAGCTGAATAGTTAGGATTCATTCGCCTTTATCTTTGCCTTACAGGTTTGGCATCAGGATCTAGGTCAATGTGATGTTTGCATACTGTGGGATCAATCCCCTTTAGGTCTTTGTATGACCAGGAAAACACATCTAAGTTTTCCTTTAGTAGATCTCACAGGAGCACTAGTTCTTCTTCTAAAAGATTGAGATCCACTTTCACGTGACATTTAGTACCGTCAGTATCCAGGAACGTCACTTTCCTTTCACCTTTCACTTCACAAATAAATGTCCCACGGATTGCTTCTGGATAGAGATATGACTCTTTCAAGGAAGTAGTGTCATTGTTTGATGTTTCACTTAAACAAGTGTACTTCTTCTGAACAGATGACTCATTTGTCTATTGAGATTGTTGGAAGGGTATCATAGCTTTGTTTGCTTCTGTGTGAGTGGTGATTTCTTCTGGACTTAGGGATTCATCTTCAGAGGATGTGTTTAGGAATGTCACATAGCATGGACCTTCTATGTAATGTGCCCACTAGTATCATCCAAGACACGTCTTAGCAGTTCATCGGAAAGGATGTCTAGAAAGCTCCGCCTGGCACTCCCATGGAATGTTACGGGGTTTGCGATCTAGAGCTTTCTGCATCTGCCACGTAGCGGAAGTATTCCGGTCCTTCCCACTTAGGATCAACCTGAATTAGGGTTTTCCTGATTGGTCATTTCCTAACAGCAACTAGCGTCGGACCCAAGCGAACTACTTTACGCAGAAACACCAGTTTCGAAGCGGATTCATGTTGCACTTAGTTCAAGGAGAATGGGAAACGAGAGGGATGCAAAGCTCAACCTTTCTGCCATAAGGCATAATCCCATTCTGTTCCCCTAAAATAGCGTAAATCGGGTTTAATCATAACTCTAGGTCAACGCTTTTGTTGTTCGTGTCCTTTGACAATCATCCCGCTGTTCCTCGTGATTTGAGAAAAGTTCCCGGTCAACCGGGACCACCCATCTGTAGGACGGAGCTATGGCCCCTCCTCCGCACTTTCCTCAGGTTGTTTTAGTTATTTAATTATCTAACACATTAGTTGAACATGTAACAACCAGCTTTTTTAATTAACCCATTAGGCACTGGTTCCTTCACGTAATCTTATCACTTGACATAGAAAAACAATATTAGACAAGTTCCTTATTAACAGGTCATCATATTTATCTTCGAAATACAAAGAGTCCATCCCGTAGGCTTATCCACAATCCGTCGAAGGCTATCCAATGATCCACAAGGATCACTAATCTAAGTTTCCGCCCATAGACTAGTATGCGGGCCTTGAGATCCAATCCCGAGTCACGTTAGCCTATTGTGCAGGACCCGGAAGGCGAGGGATTTACGGCCAGAGCCCCCCTTGGACCCAAGCGTCCTCCTGCTCCAAGTAGCGCTCAATGGAGAGACCTCTCTCGGCGAGTTTGGTCCACGTTCCCGGGGCGGTCAACAACCCCCTTAGCTAGGGTTAGGCAGGTAGTCAGGGGTAACTGAAGCTCCCTCTCCCTTCAGGACTTTAACGTGAAGTATAGATATCCATTTTATCGTTTAATTCATTGGTCAAACAAAGCCAAACAGTGCTCTAAAAATCTGTAGCAAGCACAAACATTTCCATTGATCATTTTTGTTGGCAAACTGCTAAGGAATGAATCCTTCCTTTCGAATGCATCCAGCACTCGATCCGAGATGACTTGCAACTTGGCAAGATCCCCTATATCCTGGGTTAGGGTGTACCCTATTAACCCAACTTGGTCACACCTTAAAGTTCATTGGGCACTTAAGTTTTTGGTCTTTAATCTCCAATTAATCTTCCTTACTCAAGAAGGATATCAAAGTATATATCCTCTTGCAAGATAGCTTGCGTAAGGATCCGCCATCCTCGTTGCGATAATTTGGCATTTCTTCTTATGATCCAATTACAAGACCATATGACTCCGTACTTGCTGCGCAAGTGCCGTATCGTACTATGCGATAATGGAGTCACGAAACAATCTGTTTCAAGTTCTTTAAGCTGACGTTGTTAGACCTAGGGTTTCCTAGCTTCATTTTTGTAAGATTCTCAGGGACAAACCCTAGATTCTTTTACGACTACAATTCACTGTCCCTACATTCAATGAATGTGGCCAAGTATTTAAGGTATAGACGTTTCTTGGAATTTAACTTATTCCCAACGAGTATTTTGCAGCATAGGTGTTTTAAGTTTTATATCAATTTGGTTAACTCTAGAAGATAATTTCGAGATTACTTCCACATGATTCATTGACTATGCGTAAATTGATTTTTCAACCCTAACTTGTCGATTTGAGGTCAACTAATCTTCCCTTTTCTTTGCAAACAAAGTTCACGTTAATTAAGCAACCTTTTTCTTGCTTAATTTATGCAGTTGGCAATGATAATTTTATAAAGTCTATGCATTGTAAAAGTCCTCTCATGCTCTGCATTTTCCATGATGATTCATTGCGATATGGGTTAATAGTGCAAGATGCAGTTTATACTTCTAGGCTTAACCGAAGTATACTATTTTAATGGATAATAATCTAGCTTATAATTCATTTCGATGCATAAGCTATTTGCTAGAAATGCGTTTATACTTTCTTAATTTGCATGTTTCATTTAAAAGTATTGATGTCTAAGTTCCTTTGTCATGAACAACTAGGACGAAAATATATCCTATTTCTAATAATTAACCTTGCACGTTTGAATTACAACAATATCAAATAAAAATTAAGAAGGAAAAACCTGGGTTTGGGGTGAGATATCCACATGGATACCGGGAGATGACCCTCCGGCGGTTGTGCCTTGAACTTTCTTAAGAGGCATTGTAATTGTAGTCGTTCGGACGTGGAAGCAGCTTTACAACTCTTCTTTGGAATTCACCGTTGCTCCCCTTGAACCATCCGTCGAAAGTAGTTTTTTTGGAAGGCTCCCTCCTTGAAGTTGGCAATTCGAAAGGGTGTTTCAAAATCTTTTACGACTAAGACCCATTGAAGCCATGGGGAAGGCTTAATGGCCTTCTAATGACTCGTTCAACGAGGAATGAAAAGGGATGGAAAAAACACAAGGTGCGGGAGAGAACTCTAAGGGAATATAGTAACCGTCAAGGTTATAAGTAAGGTCGAAGGACCCTTAGGTCAAACTTGGAGGAAAGGGGGTTTCAGTATGCCACAAGGGGAGGGGCTAGGGAAGATTTAAATACGGAGGAAAGAGGGGTGGTTCCAAAGCCAAGGGATAGGGGTTTAAGGGATTAACACGGGGGTAATAATAAGGTTTTTGAAAGACACAATAGGGGGTGAAAGGCCCTTAAGAGGATAAAATCCGGGGGGGGTGAAAAGGGGCTTAAGGGCCCCTTGGAAGCTTCCTCTCCTTGGAAGCTTCCATGCCACGTGGAAGGAGAAGCCCAACGGCGAGCAGGCATGTGACGAGGAGTTGCGGGAGGGGAGCTTGATCTACTGCATACGAGGGACCGCCGGAGTGCGGGTGGTGCTTCCCAACGGCGAGCAGGCGGCACCCTTTACCTTGTCCTTCCTGATCTCTTCCCCCGTCTTCTCAGGACGGCATTGAGATGGCCTTGCTCCCTCCTTTTTGGCAGCAGCGGGCGACACCGTCAATGGCAGCCCCTCCTCCTTTGTGATAGGCGGCAACATTGTCTTCTCAATCTCAGCCCTTCCGTCCCCCTCTCACGGCAGCGGCATGGCCTTCTGGCGGCAGTTACTCTCTCCATTCTCCTCCATGGCAGCAGCCCCCCCTTGGTTTAAATAGGGGAGGGGAGGGGGATCCTCCCTCTCCTATGTGTCAGGCGGTATGGATGTGTCCCTCTACGAGCTCCACCGAGGAGCTTCTGAAGCCTTACTATTCCCCTCCCCCTCTAGCATGACTGTCGGCTCTGGGGGGGGATAAGGAAAAATATTAACTACGTTGGAAATTCCCAAACTATATGAGAAGTACCAAATTCCCTAATATAGTATTATAATTAATAACCCCCTATATATTGTGAGTTTTCATGCCCTATAATTAAATGAAATGGCATATCTACTTAGCCATAGGACCAGTTAGAATAGGAAGCGGTTCATAGCACACACGAAGAAATGGATTTAAAAAGACTAGGGAGAGAAATATTAAATCGACCTTTGACCACTAAAAGGGCAAAGACCTTTCGACACCTTTCGACCTTTGACCATGTGGTCAATGACAACCTACAAAATTTACTATATAGGATGCAAAGAGTAGGGAGAGAAATATTAAAAAGAAATGCAATTTATGAGTTATCACATGGTTTTAGGACGAAAGGTATGAGAGTATCGAGAGAAAGAATAAAAAGAAATATAATTTATGAATCACCAAAGTCTAAGCATACCAATTGAGGCCAAATCAAATCCTTTTGATTGATATCTTGTACAACCTATGAAGATCTATGCATGCAATGCAAGTAATAGTACAAACCCTTATGATGGGGGATTGGCCAAAATCTTTGAGTCAATAGTTTAGAGAATACCCCAGCATAGATCAAATCCTTGTTCCACATAAGCTCTAAGCATTCACATAGGCTTCCAAACTCATGCCTTATTCATCCATCTATATGCAATGTCCCTCCTAAGGAAAATTGGAGCATGCTCTTCTAATTTAGACACATATATCATCTAACCTCTTTCTCAACAATGACATGCTTCTCCATCTTGGAACATTAAGCTAAAATTGGTAGAAAACTACCAATACATGCCTTCACTAGCTAAAATATGTAGCTACTACACATCTCATCTTGGGAAGTTTTTCTATGTGCACGGCATTATTTTGTGAGCTTCCCTAAGTTAGAAGAGTTAGGAATCTAGGCTAGGTTGAGTAACTCACAACAAAGTAGGCATCATTACCATATCACTTATGGCACAAGATATAGCCCAATCAACTATCTAGAAATATAGATAGCATGCCATGTAAAGTTCTAGGGCTATTAGTCAAACCGAAGATACATGGTCCCATTTGAGCCACTACCATCATATAGCTCTATCAAGTTAATCATGAGATTATGGAAACAATCCTATGAATGATTCTTTTGAAAATGAAGCTACCAACAAGAATTACATGTAACTTTACAAACACAAGAATAGTAACACACTAGGGTAGGAACAACTTAAAGGGACCTATTTACTATAATGGCAATACTAATGACTAGTAATATGTAAAATACTTTGAGGCTAAAATAAAATAAGAGATATATAGAACCACCCAACATCCAAGCACCAAAGAACTACAAAACCATTGGAATACATCATGCAATTTTTGCGAAGAGATTTAATAATTGGGCTATATAAATAGCATAACATGTAATTAAGGATAAATGGTTCTTCCTCAAACCAAATATACATGAACACATCTGAGGCACTTTTCTCATATATATTTACTAGGATTATGATAAGATTATGAAACCAATCCTACCAAAAACACTTACATTGAGTGTTATGAAAACAACCATAGCAACAATACTATGGTAGAAACAATTAAAATGGCACTATCTACTACAATGGCAACTTAAATAGAATCACTAGAGGACTACCCAACACTAAAGCAACAAAAACTCCAAACCCATAGAAAAACACCATGCACTTGAACCCAAGAGAACAATGATACAAAGATTAATGGTCAAGTATAGAAGTCATATGCATGCAATTGTAACATATTTATAGCTCAATAGAGGGAAAAGAATCACAAACGCTATGGCCATAATCAGTGGAACACAACATATAAGAGGATTTCCACATTTCAACCCAATCTTCAATGAATTTGATGTATGCTACTTTCATAGGAAAACTATTTGGAAATTTATTATGTCGAAGAACAAAATATCAAATAGGTCTTCACATTGAGCACAATGGTGCCTCTATACTTTTAGCCCTAATTAAGCAAAATTACACTCTCAATCTAAGGCTCGCACATTAGTAGAATTAACATCACAATTCTTTAAAACTTCAAGTAACATGGACAAGTAGAATCCCTTGGGCTATATTCAAGGAGATTTCAACTCCAAGTTATTTCCAACCAACTAGGAATCAAATCCATGAGCCACTTCGATACTTCCATGATCACACTTGTAGTGACCAGGCCTTTGACACTAGCATTTTTGAAAATTTTCATAGGGTCTTTGATGCAAGAAAGTATAATCCTCTCCAACTCCATAGCTTCACTAACTCCTTTCTTTAGATAGCAATAAAAGAGTGTCACTAACTAGCTTTGGCTCTTACACTCTCTTTGCACCACAACTTTGACTACGAACAATACCTTACCTTCACTCTCTTCTCTCTATTGATGGCCACTGTCTTTCACAATCAACCTTGAAACTCTAATAATAAGCCATTATATATATCTCCAAGTGGGCTTCCTATTGTATCCTAGTGCCTAATCCTTTCTTGAGTTAAGTTGGTGAAGCTTTTTGCTTTGATTATCTCTTTGAAGATCATTGTAATATGATTTTATAACATAAGCAATGATGAAGAACCTCCATGATGATTTGATACCTTACGGTTTTGTTTAATGTTGGCCTCTTTTTCATTTAGGAGGACATCAACATCTCCTCATTTCTTATTTTCCTCTTAGTAGGCTATGTTGCCATGATTTTTCACATTCTTACTATACTTTGTCTCAAGTCCAAATTTTATCCCACCTCAATTGAGGTTGCACCATCATATGCTCAAAATATCTATCTTAGAATTGTGTAAAGAATTGCGTAACATAGAAAAAACTATGCAAAATACAAGAAAATACTTGGCTACATGGACAAGTTGTAAAAGGCATAAGGGACTTAGTTAGGATTATCTAGAAATAGGAACCAAATTGGTCGCTTCATTTTCCTCACATCTTCCATGACTTCCCTTTCTCCATTCTCTCTTCCTACCTTTCTCTCTCTTTCTCTAGTATTTTTGTCTCCTTTTCTTCCTCTTCCCTCTCATTTTTGCAATCTCCTCTCATCTCTCTCAATCCTCTTCATGACACTTGGTACCAAAGCCTCAATCTTTGGTCCCTTCCCCTTTCTCTTTCACAGGAGCCATGGGCAAGTTCTAGGTATGTAGATCCTATTTGGCAACTCATCACCAACTTTCAGCTAAAATTTTAGGGGTTCTTGGTTCAAGAAGGATCACAAGACATGGAGAGAGTCTTAAGTGTCATTAATTTTTTTAAAAATAGTTGTTCTTATTCATACTTGAGAGCTTTGATGGAATGCACTTACCCTAAGGGATATCTTCCACGGCAGGCTGTCTTCTCGTACATAACCTGCTGCCACGAGGGAAATGCAGGAGTCTGCACAGCATGTTCAATTGCCTGTCATGATGGACATGAGGTAATAGAATTATGGACAAGAAGGCACTTTCGCTACGATTGTGGAAACTCTAAGTTTGGAATCGGGGTCTGTAGAAAGTTTAGCAGTCCCTTGTGAGGTAGCGAATCATGGCTCAAACTAGACCACTCTCAAAAGGGCCTCGAGCGGCCTGAGCTTTGTGCATTGTCAGAGAGCACGACCATTTGCTTTAGCTTCTTGTTTCTCTCTTCAACGTTTGAACCTGCTAGCTATTACTGTGGTTTATGGCTACAAGGATGGTTTCCAAACTCCATGACCTTCTCTTTCGTGACTTCACACCATAGGAAAGACTCCATAGTTTCCAGGAAATGTCAAGAGGAGGAAGAAGAAGGGGAACTTACCCTCAAAATTGAAGATGGGTTACCATTTTATCTCTTTGCCTCCAGATTCAATTGAGCCTCTTGTCATAGCTTGTGTGGAGTCCAAGAAAGCTGCCAGCACCTTGTGGTACTCCATTAATTATCCTTATAGCTCTTGTACCTATTTGACTAGGGTTTCTCTTTCTTTTCTTTTTGAAAACTATAACTAGATGTGAGGAAGGAGAGAGAAGACTGGATCAAAGGCTGAAGCTATGATACCACTGTAAGGGAGAGGACATGAGAGAGAGGAAGAAGAGAGAGAGAGACTGCAGAAGAGAGAGAAGAGGTGTAGGAAGAGAGATGTAAGGGAGAGGACATGAGGGAGGAAGAAGAGAGAGAGAGACTGCAGAAGAGAGAGAATAGGTGTAGGAAGAGAGAGAAAGATTGTAGAGAGGAGAGAAGGAGAGAGAAAGAGGGTGATGAGGAGAGAGAAAGACTAGGAGTAGAGAGAGAAAGAAGTGAAGAGGACAGGAGAGAAGGTGAAAGGATAGATGTATATTCATAAATTGGTACCATGCCAATGTCCTTCACACCTTTTATACCTAGGTCAGTGTGACACTAGGTATTTCCCTCCATTACAACAAAGTCACAAACTATTTGGTAGCTTCTTGAATCTTTTACATGTATTAATTAGAACCAATTGTAACTTGGAGATACTCCACAAAACCTTCAATGTGAGTCTTTGAGATTTAGGCTTCTTCAAATAGATTTTCTCTACTTAACTTGCATAACATTAATAAGTTACATCCGAATAAAAGCATACAAATTCAGGACTTATTGCATAGAACATCTACATGGCATCTTCCATACATATCCTAAATATTGAAGCTCGCTCCAAATGTGAGTAATAGTTTTGACGCTCTCTATTGCATTCAATGACCACTAACAAAGGGCATCAATCAAGGCCTTCATCATCACAATAATCTTCATTGTGGCCAAAACCTATTACAAGAGACATATGAAAAAAATTGTGGGTACCTTAATGATCAACTTGACCTTACTACAATTCACACATCCCTGACAAGGCATGGCAATAGGAGATGATGTCTAGTGTTTTATTCTTTAAAAAAAGTGCCTACTACTTTCACTATTACTAGTACATAAGATTAGAGATCCACAAAATTCCAACCCGTAAAGCTTAATTCTTGTGTAGCATAAAGATAAGTCCAAAGAAAAATGTGCCACTTGTCAAAATATGGAAGATGAAATTTACCACAAAAAAATTTAGGTTGCACATTGTAGCTGTCAAAATGAAATGTGCATGTGACTTTAGAGATAGTAACACTTTGGGTTAGTTTGCTGCTAAAAAATGTGCCTATGCCATAGTCCATTAGCACCCATTTCATAGGTATCATATAAGCTTCATAGTAGTAGCTAACTTGGCACTAAAACCTATAAAGCTCAAAACATCAGAGATACAATCACGATCTAGCTCAGAAGGTCAAGAAGTAGTAAAAGATAATAAAGAAGTACAAAGCTTGTAATAGGAGACATAAGAACAAACTTATGGATATCATAATGATCAGCTTGTCCTTATTGCACAATGTCAGAGATATGCAAAATTCCATGATCAGTTTGTCCTTATTACACAACGTTAGAGATATGCTAAATTCCAACCCATGAAGGGTTTTTTTTTGCACCATAAAGATAAATTCGAAACACCATGCTCTTATCAAAATGAGAGATGTGATTTACCATAGAAATAGTTGTTGCACATTTCACTTGTGAACATGAAATGTGCAAATAACCTCAAAGATTTTGACACTCTAGGTTAGTTTCCTTCTCAGAAATGTGCCTATGAGAGAGACCCTAAATTAACCTTTATTTCAATTGGGAGGGTAGCATACTTTGACTGCAACTCTAGTATCTCCTTCAATTGGTAAGAAATTTTGGAATGACTAAACATCAGGCCATGAGCTGCACTCATAACAATAGTATGATTGGTTGGGTCCAATTACATTCTTCGCTCGCAACTTCATCAAGGCAGATAGTGCTATGCAAGTGTGTGAGAAAGTAAACACTTCAGTCGTATTAGCCAAAGCACCAGAATCCATTAGTTCTTCTTTTATAACCTCTTACAATCTCGTCAAAATTTCAAAGGGCATAAACTGCATGATCAATGGATACTAAATCACTAGTTTGAATAGCAGATGCAAAAGTGGGGTGTTGAGATATCGAGCTCCACTCGTGATATGCCAGGGTGACCGTTGTGCATTTATGTCACTGACTTGTCAGTTGCAGATGCAGTTGGTACACCGCCCATGAATAATAGCTAGATGACAGCTATCCTTATCTACTCTAGTTCGTGGCTCAGTTAGTATGCCACCTTAGTTAGTTAAGTTTGGTTTGAGACCCATATATAGGGTTCTTCTATTTCTATGTACGAGAGTTCTTTTGGCTTACACAACTAAGAAGACGAAAACTGTTTTCAGCCTCCACCTTTGTGTGTATTCCCCCATTGTGCAAGCAAGAAAGCTACAAGTGAGACTCCTTACTTCTCTCCCACAATCTTGACATGGTATCAGAGCCTTGTTCATGGTAAGGAGCTCAAGAAAGCAAGCCAAGTTTGCGGTGTTCTGGTACGAGGACTAGTGTTGCTTTCATTTTCTGTTTTGGGAGTAGATCTCTGCAGGTAGCACAGCCAAAAATTGCAAGAGTGCATTGTCTCAGGTTGAGACGCCCTTCGCGGTGAAGCAAGAGGGCAGTATATGCTGTGGGACGGGGCTTTAGCCCTTAGTGACCCTGGTTTTTTGATTTGAGGCCATTTCGGGGCCTGTTTTGGAGACGGAAGTTTTCTGTATGCACTCAGGAAAAGGCCCGGTTTTATGCTATGCGACCACTGTTCTACAGGTCGGTGAAAAGTTACTGTAGAAATTACATCGTATGCCTGTGGGCAGAGACATTGGTAGTTACAGAATCATCCTTATTGCCTGTTGATGCAAAATCGTCACTAGGAAGTGACTGTGTGGTCAAATACCACTTTCGTCAGTTTTGTAGATTTTCCCTTGTGAGGCTGAAGCTGTGTTCTTTGCAGTGACATAATTGTTTGCAGTGTTCTGTAATGGCGTCTGATTCTCTCTCACAGATTGTCACTGAAAAGCTTGACAAAAACAACTTCCAAGCATGGAAGTTGAGAATGACGAATTCCCTTATGGGAAAAGGATATTGGGAATTTGTTACAGGAAATGAAGAAGAACCAGTTCTTCCTGATGTTCCCAATCAATAGCAAATGCAGGCATTTAAAGCATGGCATGAGAGAGCCAGGAAAGTTATGTATTGGCTCTATCACCATTTCAGACTCTATGATTGTGCATATTCAGGATGCAAGTACGCCAAAGGAGGCATGGCATACTTTGTCAAAAATGTATAGCACAAATACGCAAGCCACGAAAATGCAACTCAAGCAAGAGTTGCATAATGTGCAAAGAGAAAATATGAGCATCAATGACTACCACATGAAGGTGAAGAAGATTGCAGATGCACTTGCTTCCATTGGGTCGCTAGTGAAAAATGATGATTTAGTTTCTATGACCTTTCCATCCGTGAAAGATTTCCTGATTTTGAGAAGTTGATTTCTCTTCTAATTTCTAAGGAGCAGAGAAATGGTGGTGCATCTTCTTCAGGAGGAACTTCAAAAGAAGCTGTCTTCTACTCAAATGCTGGAAGAGGTAGAGGCAGAGGTAGAGGAGGTCGATCTGGAGGCCGTGGTAGAAATCAGAATATGCAGCAAACTCAAGAAAACCAGTCGTATGGAGGAGGACGTGGTAACTCTAGAGACAAGGGGAGCCAAAGAGTTCGTGGTGGATGGCAAAGAGGCCAAAATGCAAATAGCAACGTTGAATGCTACTACTGTGGTAAAATGGGTCATATGGCTAAAGACTGGTATAAAAAGCAAAATGACATCATGAATGGAAAATCGCAACAAGGGAATTATGCATCTTCTAGTAGACAAGGTGATGACAGAAATGAGCATTTGTTTATGGTACAGCACATGAACAATTCTGTGACAAGTGCAGAAGAAAGCAACGATGTATGGTATGTTGACTCACGTGCATCAAACCACATGACAGGTCATGCAGAATGGATGGAGGATGCAAGGAAAATGGAAAAACCAGGATTTGTGGAGATTGGTGATGATACTGCACATCCTATTGTGCAGATTGGAAAAATTCATTTGTCTATGCAGGATGGGAAAAAGAAATACCTATCCGATGTATTTTATGTCCCGAATATCACCAAGAATCTGGTTTCGGTTGGTCAAATGGTTGAGCAAGGCTTGCAGGTCAGATTTAATCCTCATGGATGCTTTGTTGAGGATATAAAAAATAAAGGTCGCTTGATAGCAAAAGGAAAGAAGAAGGGCATAATGTTTACGTTGGATGCAGACATGCCTGAATTGAGTGCAGCAATGTTTGCACATGGGACCAGTGTAGTTGCAGATATTGATATCTGGCATAAATGAATTGGTCATGTTAATGTACAGCGACTTTAATCAATGCAGGCCCAAAATATTGTTGCAGGATTGCCTAAATTCAAGATTGCAGAAATGCATAAGGTATGTGAGCCACTATTGTCATGTATATTTCCTAAGATAATGATGAGATTATGAAACCAATTCTACCAATAACACTTCTATTGAGTGTTATGAAAACAACCATAGTAACAATACTATGGTGGAAACATTGAAAATGGCACTATCTACTACAATGGCAACTTAAATAGAATCACTACAGAACTACCCAACACTAAAGCAATAAAAACTCGACACCCACAAAAATAAACCATGCACTTGAACCCAAAAGAATAATGATACAAAGATTAACGTCAAGTATAGGAGTCACATGCATGAAATTGTAACATATTTATAGCTCAATAGAGGGAAAAGAATCACAAATGCTATGGCCAGAATCACTGGAACACAACATATAAGGGGATATCCACATTCTAACCCAATCTTCAATGAATTTGATGTATGCTACATTCATAGGAAAATTATTTGGAAATGTATTATGTCGAAGAACAAAATATAAAATAAGTCTTCACATCGAGCATAATGGTGCCTCTATACTTTTAGCGCTAATTCAACAAAATTACACTCTCAATCTAAGGCTCACACACCAATAGAATTAGCATCACAATTCTATAAAACTCCAAGTAACGTGGACAAGTAGAATCTCTTGGGCTATATTCAAGGAGATTTCAACTCCAAGTCATTTCCAACCAACTACGAGTCAAATCCACGAGCCACTTTGATACTTTGATGATCACACTTGTGGTCATTGAGCCTTTGATAATAACATTTCGGAAATTTTCATTGGGTCTTTAATGCGAGCGAGTATAATCCTCTCCAACTCCATAGCTTCACAAACTCCTTTCTTTAGATAACAAAAAAACAGTGCCACTAACTGGCTTTTTCTCTTACACTCTCTCCACAAAAACTTTGACTATGAACAATACCTTACCTTCAGTCTCATCTCTCTATTGATGGCCACTCTCTTTCACAATCAACCTAGAAACTCCAATAATAAGCCATTATATAGATCTAGACCAGATGGACTTGCTATTGTATCCTAGTGCCTAATGTTTTGTTGCTTTCTTGAATTATTTTGGCAAAGCTTTTTTCTTTGATTATCTCATTAAAGATAATTGTAATATGATTTTATAACATGAGCAATGATGAAGAGGCTCCATGATCTGATCCCTATTTGTTTGCTTAATGTTGGCCTCTTTTCCACGTCTCACATTTTCTTTCTTTCCTCTTAGTAGCATATATTGCCATGATTTTTCACATTCTTAATATCTTTTGTCTCAAGTCTAGAATTTATCTTCACCTCAATTGATTTGGAACCATCATAGGATCAAAATACCTACCTCACAATTGTGTAAAGAATGTTGTAGCATAGAAAAAACTAGGCAAAATATGAGAAAACACTTGCCTACATGGACAAGGTGTAAGGGGATTAATTAGGGTTAACTAGAAATATGAATCAAATTAGTCTCTTCATTTTCCTCACATCTTCCATGGCTTCACTTCCTCCCTTCTCTCTCTTCCTACCTTTCTCTCTCTTTGTCTAGTATTTTTCCCTTCTTTTCTTCCTCTTCCCCCTCCTTTCCATAATTTCCTCTCCTCTCTCTCAATCCTTTTTATTACAATTGGTACCAGAACCTCAATCTTTGGTCCCTGTTGGAAACTGCGAGGAAGACGAGAGACGAAAGGAAGAGAGGAGAGAAGAGAGATATGAGACACCGGAAGTGGAACCCCATAAGTGTGTCAACTGAGCACACATGATAGAAATATATAGAGGGGACCTGGCGCGCTATATATAGATAGACTATATATAGCTAACAGGGGCACTATATATAGACGGACTATATATAGCTAACACCCCTGCTCAAATAAAGGTCCCTTACTATGGATGAAAAATCCCTTGGGGGCTCAAGGGAAAAACCCACAGCTCTATATAGGCCTACCGTTATATTAATATTTAAAATATAAAACTACAAAGTTGAACTTACAAGAGCCTATTCATAGGTATCAAAGGAGCTACATCACTCGTGAATTACAACATCAACGGAGAAGGAGCTACATCACTCAGGAGCTACATCACTCCTGAATTACAATAGCCTATTCAAAGGCATCAAAAGAGTTGTATCACTCCTTGATATACAACATGTAAAATAAGGATAAGCGACATCATTGCAAAAGATAAAATCTCCAAGAAATTCTTTCAATTGAATTTGGGATATAAGCAGTATATCTCTCACATCAAAACTTAAAGAAAAACACTACAGTGACATTCGAACAACACAAGGTCTATAGACGGTTTGCGACGCCACTCTATAAACAACATAACACATGTGGGGCCCCATGAATAGAATATAAATAAAACAATTTGTCATCAGCTAGAATATAGATGCTCATCAGCTAGAAAGAATATAAACAAAACAATGTATCATCAGCTAGAATATAGACGCTCATCAATGGAATAACGAACGAGGACAATCATCATGAGGTCATGTAACCTAGTGCCAGGTTGGAATTTGATACCACAATTGTGAAGATCAACTGCAGATGGGAAGTGGGTTGGCTTCTCCACAAGCTTTTGAGTTTGGGAGCCAATGCAAAAAGTAAGCTCTGCACCATAGTATTAACTATGCAAGACATTCAGATAATCGACTGTACCATAATAAGGGGCATGCTAACTCCTTTTAAACATCTAGTCCAAAGTCAGAATCTGTCTTATCACAGGAATTCTCCATTTCCTTGATAGGACATCTTTCATTTGAATCAACTGAAACATAAGCTGAGATATATTCTTGTCTTTTGCATGAAGCTCCTGCTCTAGAATGTGGTTTTGAGCTTGCAGACATTGCCACCCTCGCCCCAACATGAGAAGCCCTAACACTGCTGTAGCTATATCAACTGACCAGAGAATCTTTCCATGACCGCCAATGTAAACCTTCCACCGGATCAATTGTTTGTCTGCTGCAGCTACAGCAACTGACCAGAGAATCTTTGCATGACCGCCAATGTAAACCTTCCACTGGATCAATTGTTTGTGTAACCAAGCCAGAAAGAATATGGACTTGAATGACCTCTCATGACCCATCGTCGGTGGAGGGCTGTCTGAATCATCGTAACCAGGCTAGAGAGAATATGGACTTGAATGACCTCTCATGACCCATCGTCCGTGGAGGGCTATCTAAATCATCACTCTCAGATATTGTGACCGCAGATCCCGAGTCCAGTGCAAGAAACTCTTGAAGGGCAGAGGTATACTCTATGCCCTCACTACGCATAGCCACCTCGTCTTCTCGATCCCTGCTGTCTCCAGACTGCACAACCGAGGAGGATATCTCTTCAAAACCAACCGACTGATCTTTCTCTGCGATTGGGGCTACCTGTGAGGATTACTCTAGTATCGGTGATGGCAAATGCTCTTCTCTCTTACTTGTGCCTAATTTTCTTCAAGGAGTACCTTTCTTGATCCACGAGAGTGCTTTCAATTCCAGCAGATGAGGTTCATGAGAGAAACAGGGACTGCGACGACCAGACAGGGAAGCCATAACCAGAGAGAGAGAGAGATGGCTGAAGAAAACTTGTGAGAAAAAGCTGCTTCTTGTTCTTGGTTGCTACGGACTGCTGCTAGTGGTAAGCAGAGAAGTAGTAGTGAGCATGTCATGCAGAGGAAGGATGTTGTAGACCTCCTCGTCCTCCCCGCTATAATAGTGGTAAGCAGAGAAGCAGTAATGAGCATGTCATGCAGAGGAAGGATGTTGTAGACCTCCTCGTCCTCCCCAGTGTAATATCCTCTGTGCACCATGGTGGGAGGCACAAAACGATGCAGCCAGGACAGGACATCAGAAGGGAAAGTAGAGACGCGCTGGGGCTAAGAACTGCTGTGTGGTGAGCTCTTGCGCTTCTTGATCTGAGACTGCTTTGCACTATACCTATGAGGCCGTAATCCTCATAGCTGGATTGAGGCAAGGGGGAACTAGGGTCCTCGGATGCAACAAGCTCCCAATCTGCGCTTCCGCTTCCACTGCCGGGAGGGAAGCCAATGCAAAAAGTAAGCTCTGCACCATAGTATTAACTGTGCAAGACCTCCAGATAATCAACTGTACCATAATAAGGGGCATGCTAACGCCTTTTATACATCTAGTCCAAAGTCAGAATCTGTCTTATCACAGGAATTCTCTGTTTCCTTGATAGGACATCTTTCATTTGAATCAACTGAAAGAGTCCCTTCCTCTTTCTCTTTCTTAATTTAGATAGGTATAGTAGATGGGACGTATTGATCTTTAAGGAGTAGTGATGGAGTACCACAGGGTGTTAGTAGTATTTGTTGGGGATCTCATAGGAGCCATGGGCAAGTTATAGGTATGTAGATCATCTTTAGTAAAACTTTAGGGGTTCCTAGTTCAAGAAAGCCGCTCACAAGACATGGAGAGAGGTTTAAGTGTCATTACTTTTTCAAAAGAGATTCCTTCTTCTTTTTACTTGAGGGCTTCCATGGAAAAATCAGTAACAACAAGAAATCTCTACTCACTAGCTCTTATGGATTGATATCCTTCTGTAGCTTGATTCCTTGGAGTATCTTGTGAGACGAGCAACTATCATGTCACTTATATCTCGCAAAACATGGAGATGGAGTACACGATCCTATTTTGTGCTATTTGCATTGATTTCGAGCAATGTAATAGTAATGAAAATTAGCAAGGAAACTCCCCCATGGCTTTCTAAGCTTTCTCTTGCATGTAAGGTATCATCACAAATTGATATAGAAAGCTACCAAATCTTCTTGAGCATTGCTCTATGAAGGCTATTATACATAGCCTTCTTTTGCAAAAACCAAACACTTCATTCATAAATCTGTCCAACAACAAGATGTGGACCAAATGTTACATTTATTTCAATCAAGATAGCAACTCGCTTCTTTGTTTTACTATAGCCACAGCTATAGGATGTCACTCTCTCCTACTATTATGATCATAGAGCAATACAATCTCCAACCCTCATACGCCAACCATAATCAGTGTCCACAGGCCATGCTCCATTCTCATACAATCCATGCTCAATGAAATTAATCTCAGACCTGTGGCGGTCAAGCGAAGCAAGACAAGGAGTTTCATCCCCTATTTTCACTACCATTTTGGTGGTAGCCCTTGCCCAGTGATTTCTTGTGTAATGACTCTAAGGAATAAATCTTGGAGTCTCTTCCCAATATTGTTTCATCTACCTTACTTCACCATGCATATTGATGCAAGAAAATGCATTTTCAGCCACTTTCTTCTCTTTTCCACATACTGCCCTCTAATTAGCAACATCATCCATTGATAAACCAACACTTACATCATCATGCTTATATTAAGCGTGAATGCCCAACAAACCAATTTCCTCTTCAAATGGTAGCAATGTGCCAGTGGTATCTCTGAGAAAATGATACTTCCTCTTAATTATGTCAAAGATTTTATCATGAAATTTTTGCTTGGTGATGCCAAGCACCTCTCTTAAGGTGAATTTCACTTGACTATTTAAAATCCATTCTTTAAGAACCATCTTCAGATCCATGGCTATCTGAATATTAGACTATAGTTGGTATCCGGTTGCTTATCCTTTTTACCCTCTTGTTTGCTATCTTGTTTTTGCTCCAATCTTAGCTCTTCCATAACATGCTTGAAAGGCAGCTAATTTGCAGTTTTAGGTTAATCCACACTTCTTATTGTCACTCTCTTAGATGTCCCTACATTGTCTTCATCTGTCTTCTATTTCTATTTCACAAGTACATCCATATTTTGCACTTTTACTAAAAATGTATACACTGAATATGCATGTGCTGGTGATTCCCAACTAGTCATGTCACGAATATCTTGCCATGCATGAGACATTTTACTATTAGTAGCCTTCCTCTTTTCAAATGAATGCAAACGATGTGTCCATATTGCAACCAACCACACTTGGCCAAGCATTATATCCAATTAGAGACCAAAAGTAGCAGCATGTACAACCATATAAGCATTTCAAATAGCTAAGTCTTCCAATAACTTTTTCATACCTCCCTTTCCAAAAATTCAAAGCAAGAGGCAATCTTGCGTCTTGTGCATGGATCTTGCCATCTTTCCAAAAGATGAACTACTATTCCAAGGCCTCTTGATAAGCATCACAATCCTTCCTTTGATCTGCAAACTATCACACCACATATATCTTTTCCCTAGTTTAGGGGTTGCTACCCATCCCCTTTCCTCTTATCCTTTCTCATTAAATTTTGCAACCTTCAACTGAAGATCCCACATACCTTTAACCAATTCATCTAATACATCTTCCCTAATTGTGGAAACAATAGGTGCAACTCTATAATGTTAGCCATGTAACGTTGCTTACTAGATACATCAATTTTTTTTTCTTGTAATAGTGGGCAAGCTAGATATATGCAATCTTTCTCTTCTTCTATTCTTTTTCATCAGTGTAGAAACAACATCCTTAACATGACTCCACTCTATTTTAAGCCATGTCTTTGTAGTTTAATCCTCTGATTAATTATCAAGCTTCTCTTGAAGCTCAAGGTCTACCACTTCTAGAAACAATTCAATTTATTGACTTGCAATAACCTTCTATTCTGCAAGATCTAACTGCTCAAACTGACTTTCAATTTATTTTGATAACTCTATAGCATAAGACCCTTATTGGGTTTTAGAACCCACTCGTGAAAAGTCTTGTGGGTAATCAAACTAGTGTCTTCAATGTAAAATTCTTCCTAGAGCATCTTCTTAAAAGCTACCCAATTAGAATTTTGCATGTACAATGCAATAACTCTGGCTTTCAATTCATGCACAATGACCCCTACAAAATACCGATTCTATGCAAGTCGAGCCACTCAAAGAACTACATCTTTTGAGCATAGGTAAGAAAATATGTAGATACATTCCTACCATTAAACAACTTCATCTCATGCTCTACTACCTATAGAACATTCACCACAACAGTTTCTGTTTGAGCAAAAGCATGCATCACATGTTGGTATAAATGTACCTACATAAGCATGTTCATATTATGTACTAATTGCTGCAAAATATCACTAAAAACTATGCTTAAAGATTCTCCCATCCTACCTTTCCTTTCTATGACCTTTCACATCAAGTTCACCAATGTTGGAGGGGTTCTAGCCAAAAGGTCATATCCACTGGGGATCAAAGAGAGAAGGAAGTAGAGAATAAGAGATAGAAGAGAAGGACAAGAATAGGTAGGAGATCCAAATGAACCCCAAGAATGTTGGAAATCAAGTTTTCTTCAAGACATGTCCATACATCATGAATCAACATAAAACCTTCTGCCATGTTTGCCAAAGCCTTTACACAAGGCAAAGACAATGCTCAAATATCAAGTAATTCTCCTCGAAGCACTATGTAATGATAGAGCTTGAGAAGGTAAATAAAATCCTTGTATGGGACTCCAAACACACTTTAGCCCTTTGTATTCTTAGTTATTACAACAATGATAAATGGATCATTTGATGGCTAAACTCCAAGAAAAATGATTATTCAACTATCTAGACAACTTCTACTACTACTTCAAATCGTTCTCCAAGCATTAGATCTCCTAAAGCACCATGTAGAAGCCTTGATTGGCTTATGGCAACTTGCTACCCTATTTTAGACAACGAATAATGGATTATAACCATCCTGAATAAGAGCTTTCATGTATTTAAACTTCTCTTTCATGGTTAGAGATGGCTCCCCTAAGGTATGCGGCCTAGATTTAAGTGATAGAACTCTTCCAAAGCTTAAAAATTGAACCTTGAAGTGTTATGGTTGCTTTTAGCCCTATTTTTTCTATTCAAAACAATCCACTTCAATCTGCACAAAAGCTCTCTTCCCCTCTCCAAAATCATGCTCTAGGTATCCTCCTCCTTTCCCACTTGTGAGGGCTCTTTCTCCTTGTCTCACACTTGCTTTGCATGAGATCCTTTCCTCTATCCAAGTGTCGATAAGAGCAGCCAGCCCCTCAACCTATTTACACCAATGTTTTATGAAAATAGCCTCCTTTTTTTCACACTTTTCTCCTTCTTGTTGATCAAATGATTATTGAGTCACTTAGGTGACTTTTTACTCTCTATCTCATGTCATATACCATAATACTTATCATAGTGTATATCAAAACTTTTGAAGACCCAAGTGTTGCATGATCATGTCATATGACCCTACAAAGATAAGTTGTGCCTACCTATAAGGCACTTAATTTTTTTCATTTTCACACCATAGACTAAAGATTGCATGACACCTAGTATATTGCAGCCCCACTGAGGCTTGCAAGGAGGCTCTCTAATCAGGATGATTGGTGGCAGACGTTGGCATTACTAATGAGATCCCCACATTTCATTTGGATTCCATGAGTGTTATTCACTTGGCCCAGAATCCAATCTTCCATGTGAAGACCAAGAACATTGGGTTGCATTACTACTTTATTTGGGAGGTTATTAATAAGGACAAGTCCATTGAGTTTCAACTGACCAAAATCCTACATATCTACTCACTGAGAGTCTCTCAGTGGAGCGTCGTGCCTTCCTTAGAAAGTTGATGGGCATTCGATGGGTGTTGGATGAGATGGCATCTTTCCTTATCTTATTATACTTATGTGCATTTGTATTTTGTTATTTTTTCTTGTTCTCCCCTCACTAAGGGCACATTCACCTTTAAGTGGGAGGTTGTTAGGGGTAAATGTGCTTGTGCCTAGCCACCCGTGTGTTAGTTAAACTGACAATAATTGCACTGTGTATTAGTTACCAACACACTTGTACATTGTAAGTGGAAAAATGCTCATCACTGCCACTTTATTATTTATTCGTTCAGTGACATTTGAATAAAGATCACACATTGTGACTATTGGAGTTCCCATATATTCTCTCTCTCTCTCTCTCTCTCTCTCTCTCTCTCTCTCTCTCTCTCTCTCTCTCTCTCTCTCTTGCTTCTTCCATCATATCTCTTGCTTCCACTTCATTGCTCACTCCTTTCAGAAAATGTAAAAAATTGAAGAGTATGTGTCTATAAGAGATGACACATTATGTAAGATAATGCATATTGGCAATGTTCCCTTGGTGACTAGAGATAAGAAATAAAATAGACTTGGGGATGTTTTATATGTACCTAATATCACTAAAAATTTGGCTTCAATTGCACTACAAGATATAGACCTTATACCGATGTTTAAAGCGACGAAAATACAAACAACAAAATTTGCCCCTGTCGTCGCAAAAAGCGTCGTTATTGACGACGCCATAGAATCGTCGCTATATGCGTAGCGATGGTTTGCGATGCATATAGTGACGGTTACAGAGAATTTGCAACGCTCATAGCGATGCCAATAGCAATGCGAGCAGTAAATTTGCGACGCAAATAGCAACGGTAACAGAGAAAAAAAAATTGTGGCAGGGCAGCAAGCTGCCCTGCCACATATAGCACTGTGTGCTGTGTGAGAGCCATACAAAATAGTTTCTGCACTTCTGTATACAAAGCGCTTGCAAACAAAAAGAATGTATACTGAAATCATAAAACTGATACATGAAATAAATACATGATCACATAAAATGCGATTGGTACAATCATGAAACGATATCACTAATACATAGAAAATGTCTACATAGATCAGGCGACTAAAAACTAAAGGTGTATGAGCTCCAAGGATCCAAGGGCGAGCTACAAATCCTCGTCCCCCGAAAGCTCGTCCCGCCGCAAAGGAGCATCAAATGGATTCTGCAGAAAAAGAAACAACATATCAATCCACCATACAATAATGCATTCAAATATCTCATGGTAACTACGGACAAGAAAGATGAGTGACTTACACGGCTGCCACGTCTATACAATCGGTCGATCAATGCCCTGAGACCGTGCCTCTCTGCATATCGAGTCTCAAGGCCTTGCGGATCGCGATTTGTAATGGAGTGCTGCAAAGAAAACAAAATGCTAACTGTTAGAAACATGATTGTCAGTACAAAGAATATCTCAAAAAAATAAATAAGCAAAAAAAAAAGAAACTTACAAAGTCCTCCAAATATGTCCTATGGCCGCCACTCCCAAGATGATATACCGATCCGGCCTCGATTCGTGCCCTCGCACCTCCCTCTACTGACTCCAACGTCCTGGCGAATCTGTAGCCTCCTCCCTCAGTCAGCGCCAGTCGTCTGCATCTAACCACTCGGGCTTTGGAGCCCCACTCTTGATTGCCTTGCGTGCGTCGGATCGTCTATGTGACATGTATGCACGCATGCAATCCATCATCCAGCTCGTAGAGAATCTATCTACTACGGCTGGCATCGGGAACTCCTCGTGCAAGGATGCTACTATGTAGTCCTTGCTCCCCTCCGATATGTTCCTCCAATGATCCAGGATGCCAAAAAACATGTTGGCACAACTCCCTCATGCGAGCCATCACCCTCCTCCCCTCATCATTCATGATGATGGCTCCTGACCTACTATCCACTAGGTATCCATAACCCCTAGGAGTCTGCCTAAGATGGGCCCTCTCCCATCTCTGTCCACGCTCCTGGGCATATCCAGGAGACCCCTGTACATCCGGTGTACCGAGGGGGGTACCCTCTCCCGGAGTGCCACTCAAAGGGGTGTCACCAAAGGGGATGCCACCAAAAGGAGTGCCACCAAAAGGCGTGCCATCTGTTGACGGCTGCGCAAAACTTGGAGTAACTGGAGTAGACATTCCCACAGGTGTGACAAATCCTGGAGGTGACGCAGCTCCAGTTGAATGACGAGACGGAGACACCACGTCCGTGTCTCCACAACAGCACCCCCCTGATCCTCCTGCAGTTCCTCCCTTTGGCCCAAGTCGTGAGCGTCGAGATAGTCTGCTCGAAGCTGAAGCATCTGATCGCGCTGAAGCAGATCTAGCAAAGCGCCCTGACGAAGAATGAGACAGCTCCTGGTCTGCCATCTCTCTGAATCTCGCGAGCTGATCTGGAGATATGCGTGCCATCATGTCCTGAAACTCCTCATCGCTCATCCCTCGATTCATCCTGAAAATGTCACCTGCACAGATTAAAAATGATGTTAGAATAATCAATTTAAACTATACAAAGCACAGTAATATAAATCATTTTTGAAAAATCCCTCTTAAAATGCATATCTTATCTACCTTTATGGAAGATCTAAACAACGAATTAAGTAATACAATTCTCCAAGAATGAAGTATTCTATGGTCCCATGTTAATCTCCTAACACAACTCTGCATACACTGGAAGGTCGATAGACATGTCACCACAAAAGAACGAGTCTGCCTCATTCTCAAAAAATTCTACGACTTCTGTATTTCCATCATTGTTAGCCGATGCAGGCTCCAAGCTTACGGTGGCCTCCACCCCTTGTAATATCGACCCCTCTATTTGCATATTTTCTTCATCTATGCCTGGAACATCGCTTTGATCATATACTCTCGCACCTCGAGGAGTTGAAGGTATAACATACCCCCATCGAGGTTGTCGGGGGTTTGGATAGAAGATTACATGTTCACAAACACTTACAAAGCGAGTTCAAACCATTGTGACATAAACCATGTCGTATTACAATTAGCAAGCAAATGACTATTTGCACCTGTTCACAATGGGCCGGCAACACAAAGGTGTCGCACAAATCGGTCCTTTTTTTTTCAGAATCTATTTCGAGAAATCCAAATGGACCTCGTCAAACTGTTGCTCCAGCTCCTCCAAGTACCACTTTGAACCACTGCACATCGAATAGTATCATGGAGAAGCTACGGTAATCCACCGTAATAATACTTTGCAAGTTCCCAAAATACTCCATCTCATCCACAACCGTGTTCGGATCCGTTGCTCGTCGCCGGCTCTCTTGCTCAAACCTTGCTATGACACCACAGTCCATTGTGGAGCGCATTTTGTCAATACGCTCCACCCGAAAATGCCGTCCGCGCGACCACACTGCACTATATATTTTGTATTGTACATTGAAACACTCAAATTAGATGTAGCAAGCAAATTTAGATACGACACATTCTAAACCCCTCATTACCTTTGGACTACATCCCCTCGAGAACTCCCACTCCTCCATTGAGATCTCTGTCCCTTCGCTGGATGCTGCGGTCAAGGCTCCATGCAAGCATCGTGTTGACATAAACCGCGGCATCTCCTCCATGCCTTCGGGATATCGAATCGGTCAGTGACGCGTACTGCGTTGGAATTCAGCTCACGCTTCCTCACGATCTTGCCTTGCAATCTGGTACTTGGCGAGCCACGTCTCCATGGAGGCATGGTGCAACATACAAAAGCGATTCACCTTCTCTTCCATTGAGGCATCCATTCTTTTTTCTACCCTATTTCCAACCACCACATCTCCAGTCAGCCTATCATCGTCCTTCAGCGTCCATAGCATTTCATTGTCTGGTTCCACTGTTGGTAGCCATTGTGAGATACGCACTAACGCCTCTGACACCAACCAACCTTCCGCCATGCTACCTTCTGGACGAGCTCGTTGTCACACAAAGCCTTTCAGGGTTTTCATGAAGCGCTCCAGGAAGAACATCCATCACGTATGGACAGGTCCAGCAATCTCCACTTCGTCCATAAGATGCACAAGAAGGTGAACTTGTATCGTGAGCATGCTAGTGGGCAGGTATTTCTCAAAGAGACAGACCGTCTCAACTGTTCCCCGCCTTGCAGATTCAATAGAGGACATCTTAATCTCTTTCTATGAGATCCATTGCACCAAAGTCGACAACTTGTAAATGGCCCCGCGAATTTCTAGAGTAAGGCATCTCGTGATCGCGATCGGTAGGACAAACTACCACAAATGAGAAAGCATTATGAATAATGGCCACTTTTCAAATTGCAAAATGTCCACGCTAATTAAAATCCATTCTGTTCACAAACCTAACATATCTTATGCCAATCATGGGATTTTAGCCCAGACATTTGGTCATCTTTAGAAAATGCGGACCTGAGAGAACGCATCATACCCGTCGGAGTGCGGATAGACTTGATTACTTGCTTCACAATGCGCTCTTCTTTGGTAAACAAAACCCAAGGTGCGCGAGGAAGCTGCACTCCCCCTTCAGCACTCGACTACGGCCAAAGCGCCTCCATCTTACCTACCTCCTTTAAATCCATTCGTGACCCTATAATGTCTCTCTTTCCTGTGATGTGGTCCCATAGCAAGCTGCTCACATTCTTGAAAATATGCATGGGATCCAACAAATGGTTGACCTGTAAGTGGGTTCAATATGGCAACTTGTAGAAAATTGAGAATCGTCGCATTCCATTTGGATGTGATTCCGGGTTTACCATTTTCAGCTCATACCAGCTTGCAGCGTTCATACGTGCTGGAGGTCGTCCAAGAAAACCTTCCCTGAGTTCATAATCCTTCGGCAAGAAAGTGGCATGTCCTTGATATATCATCTTCTTCATGGTTCGTGACCTTCGGGAGTCTAACTGTGGCCCACACAATGGACATGCATGATAACCTAAGGTAACCAGACCTGTAAGGTGAGCCACGACCTAGTGAATACTTGATTGAATGAAATTATAAAATATAGATATTACTAGTGAGAACAAAGGTCTGCTCACTTGAGCACTCTCCCAATCTCGGAAAGTCATGCATCATCCACATGAGAATGGCTCGAATGTTGGCTGACCGCCGACCATCGCGCCTGCTCATATCTTGCACCGTGACCCCCTCCTCCAACAAAATCTTAAGCTCATCGACTAATGGACGAAGATACACGTCCATATTTTTTACTTTGTAGCGGCCCGGGACGAGCAACCTAAGGATGAGATGTCCTTTCTTTGTAGAAAGCCATGGAGGGATGTTATAGTTGACAAGCACTATAGGCCACACACTGTAAGAAGTCGAGCGTAGACTGAATGGGTTCACACCATCCATGGCAGGTCCGAGCCGAAGATTCCTTGGGTCTTGCGCAAAGCTTGGGAAGGTAGAGTCAATGTGGCTCCCTGCGTGCGAATCCGCTGATATTCGTTGAACTCCATCCGTGGACTTATTCTGCACATGCCATGTTGTCAAGCTTGCCATGGCAGACGTGCGAAACATGTGATTTATGCGGGGGATGAGCGGAAAGTGTCTGAGAACTTTTTGAGGGATGGTTTGCTCTTGCAAGTCCTGTCGATACCTTTGAGCACCACACTTTGAACATGTCTCCATAGTCTCGTATTCATCTCGAAACAATATGCAGTCGTTGATACATCCATGGATGTTATTGTAGTCCATGCCAAGCTTCCGTAAAACATGTCGTGCATCATCACGAGACTCAAGCATGGTATTTACAGGTGGTAATATATGATATTTCAATAACCTGAAAAAATCATAAAACACCTTGAAAAAACACAAATGTTTGCAATAATACTGTTTTAAAAAAAATCAATGAAGCTTGTATGCAAGGTACCTGAATAACTCAATCACACTCGTATCGCTCCAACCGTATTTTGCTTGCACACTTAAGAGTGTAAGCAATGTCTTCAACCGAGATACTCGGCACCCATCATATAATGGTATGGATGCTTCCTCTCTAAGCGGGTCAGATGTCTCAACATCCATGGGAATCAATGCATCGATCA
The DNA here is from genome assembly GCF_053477565.2 of Lygodium microphyllum. Classification (NCBI taxonomy): domain Eukaryota; kingdom Viridiplantae; phylum Streptophyta; class Polypodiopsida; order Schizaeales; family Lygodiaceae; genus Lygodium; species Lygodium microphyllum. The sequence continues at coordinate 18,016,406 of NW_028229514.1, read as the reverse complement.
TTGCCTCCATCTCAGGCTCCAAGATTGTAGGTAGGTCGGGAAGGTTATCTGTCTCCTCTGGCATTGACGGTATAGATGGGCCTTGCAAGTGGTCGATTGGCTCCTGCAATCCATCCATCACACGTCCACAAACTCTTCTAATTGGCCGCAAAGGGTGCCCTCCCCCTTGGGTCGAGACATCACCCCCCTGGATAGAAAATTTCCCAACAAGACCCAATCTTATTGTGTATGGTTTTCAATTAGCTTGAGAGTACAATGCATGATTAATATTAACTTCAAATTACCGTTTGCTGAAAATCCGCAATCGCCTGATAAATGATCTCAGATTGAAACTCGCCAAATCGTCGTACGTGTTCTATAGACAATCGGCGTTTTCGTCTAATTGCCAACTTGCATTGAGAGCAAGGACATGGGACACGATGATTAAGATACGTCTCGCGGTCTTAAACAATAAGACCTTCTTCGTTTTCCATCTTATCTACATTACAGCAAACGAGGCTTAAATGGATAGCTTTATGGAGATGTACGTCAAGTTGCAAGTTGACCATAAATCTTGCATTGTATATAGTAGTTGAGAGATTTTCCGATGTTATATCTCAGCCTTGTATCGTGCTCAAGGATTTGTTTGTCCCGGTAGATAATTAGTTGTTATATCTCGGCTTTGAGTATAAGTAATCCATTTTAAAATTAATGCGCGCCATGTATGAAATTTAATAACTATAGTAATAAAATTTATTTCAATCAATTCTACTCATAGTCATAAAACCTGAGAGAAAATATCATATACTCAATTTAAGGGTTTCTTCTTCTATAACAATACTTTTGGGTTCATTTTGATGAAGTACCGTAATGACCATTAGCTAGGGTATCATTTTCTTTTAGTCCTTCCGTTGACTAGTTGGCATGATTTCTAATTTGGTATGCCTATAAAGTTAATAAAAAAATAATGAATTATGCATATCACAATTAGATCCCCTACTTGGACATTATGAAGGAATTGACCATTTTTAAGCCATCTTAAAGAGTCACCAATGTACGTGGCCCATGGCAAAGCACATTGCATACCATTATCGATAAGTCTATTATCTTAAATTTCCTTCCCCTCTCTCTCCCTCTCCCTCTCCCTCTCCCTCTCCCTCTCTTTCTCTCTTACTCTCTCGTTTCCTCTCCTAAACAAGCAAAAAAGAAAGTGATTTAAACATTAAACAAGCAAAAGGGAGAGGGAGAGAGAGAATGCACTCTCCCTCTCTTTCTCTTTCTCTTTCTCTCCCTCTCCCTCTCCCTCTCTTTCTCTTCTCTTTCTCTCCCTCTCCCTCTCTTTCTCTTTCTCTCCCTCTCTATCTCTCTTTCTCTCTCATTTCCTAAACAAGCAAAAAATAAAGTGATTTAAACATTAAACAAACAAAAGGGAGAGGGAGAGAGACAATGCACTCTCCCTCTCTTTTTCTTTCTCTCCCTCTCTCATTTCCTTCCCCTCCCTCTCCCTCTCCCTCTCCCTCTCTTTCTCTCTCATTTCCTCTCCTAAACAAGCAAAAAAGAAAGTGATTTAAACATTAAACAAGCAAAAGGGAGAGGGAGAGAAAGAATGCACTCTCCCTCTCTTTCTCTTTCTCTTTCTCTCCCTCTCTCATTTCCTCCCTCTCCCTCTCCCTCTCTTTCTCTCTTACTCTCTCATTTCCTCTCCTAAACAAGCAAAAAAGAAAGTGATTTAAACATTAAACAAGAAAAAGGGAGAGGGAGAGAGAGAATGCACTCTCCCTCTCTTTCTCTTTCTCTTTCTCTCCCTCTCCCTCTCCCTCTCCCTCTCCCTCTCCCTCTCTCTCCCTCTCCCTCTCCTTCTCTTTCACTTCCTCTCCTAAACAAGCAAAAGAGAGTGATTTAAACCTTGAACAAGCAAAAGAAAGAGAGAGGAAGACTCACCAATGAGATATGGCAAGCGTGGGGCGGCTTCTCTTTGCGATGAAGGTTCCTCCTCTCCTTCACGAACAACGGCGGTGGCGGCGGCGGCGGCGGCAACAAGTCTTCTTCTCTCACAAAGCCTTCGCTCTCTCCCTCGCTCTCGCTCTCAAAACTCGAAGCAAAAGAAATGAAAACCGCGCTCGGGTTTCGACCGCGTTTTTTCCCTGTGGCGTTGCTATTTGCGTCGCATTTGTGACCAAATAGCGTTGTAGTGTTAATCAAATGGTTTATTAAGTGTTGCAAATAAGGTTTAACAAGTATGTTTGCTTCATTGAGAAATTCAAGAATGGAAAAGCTAGCAAACTCATAGCTTGTGGTGAAAAGAAAGATATGTTATTTGCTTTGGATGCAAGAACCCCCATCATACATAGTTCTATGTATGTTGAGGTTGGGCATGGAGAAGATAAAGATGTCAACTATTGCATAGAAGAATAAAAAATGTGAATTTGCAAAGTCTTAAATAGATGCAATCCAGATAGGTTGCTCATGGGCTTCCATAGTTTGGTCATGAGATTATGATCATGTATGTTAGGCTTATCAATTTGGCAAGTAGTCCAAACTCCTACTTTTGAAGAGGGGGGGAATGAGTAGTTATCCTTTGGAAATGGTACACTCGCACATTTGGTGTCCATGTCAGAATGTTTGCTTGAGTGGAAAATGCAAGTTCTATATCACTTTCTTTAATAATTTCAACATGATAACATGGGTGTACTTTTTGCAACATAAGAGTAAAGCATTAAAAAATTTGTTAGAGTTTAAATCCATAAATGAGTTCTCTTACTTTTTGAAAGACCATGGAATAAAAAGACAAGTTACATGCAAGTGTACACCACAATAACATAGTGTGGGTGAAAGGAAGAATATGATGATTGAAGAAGTAACAAGGGCAATGATGAATTAGATGCGTATGTCCTTCATTTATTAGGCTGAGGTAGTATATACTGATATCTATATCATGAATAGGACACCTATAGCTTTGACTCATCACATGTCTGCATATGAGAAGATGTATAGGTCACCTATAGTTGCATATCTTAGGGTGTTTGGTTGTGTATGTTATGCTCATGTCCCTGATGGTTTTAGGAAAAACATGGAACTAAAGGCTATTAAATGAATTTTTATAGGGTATCCAAATGAGAAGAAGGGTTACAACTACTATGATCCTATCAATAAAGAGGTCTATATAAGCAAGGATAAGAAAATTCAGTGAATATGAGTCTTGTTATAGATGGAAAGCTATAGTTGAGATAGATGCATATGAGAGTAGTGATGATTATGTTTATGGAAAGAAAATTACAAAAAATAATGGTCAAAGAAATCAATATACTAAGGATGTGTCTAGACCTCAGGATCATGAAGAAAGTAGTGGTAGTTATGGTCCATGCAATGACAAGTTGAGGAGCATACAAAACAGGGTAGAATTTGCACAAGGAAAGAAGCCTATGGGTGAAAGTTCTAAGGATGAGTCTATGGATGACGAGTTTGGCATACCACATGTTAGAGCTCTAAAGATAAAGAGTTCAGGAAAGTATGTTCTAGCATATGTAAGAATGATTGAGACACCACCTAATGCACCTCATTCGTGGAGATTAGATAAAGTAGGATATCTACTATTTAGCATGTAGAGTCTACTTGCTTTGAAGAGGTAGTTGGAAGAAAAGATTGGAAGAATGCTATGAATGTATTGATAAAGAATAAGACATGGCATCTAGTTGAGTTTCATTATGGCAAGAAGGAAATTAGCTGCAAGTGGGTGTATAAAGTCAACTACAAAAGATATAAAGAAAGGTTGGTTGCGATTGGTTATGCACAAACATATGGTATGGACTATGGTGAGACATTTAGTCCAGTGGGTTAAGATGACTATAGTGAGATCTACAATTACAGTAGCTTCTATTTATGGCTAGAATTATACCAAATGGATGTGAAGAATGCTTTCTTAAATGATAGATTGAAAGAGGAAATATATGTGGACTAGTAAGAAGGGTATATACACACAAAATATTTACATTATGTATGTAAGTTAGGGAGGGCATTGTATACATTGAATCAAGCATTTAAATCTTGGTGTAAGAAGATCAACAAGTTTGTATGTAGCATGGGATTTTGACAAAGAATGGCTAATTATTCACTTTATGTAAGACATCTAGAGGATGGAATGTTTGTCATGGTCATCTACATTGATGAACTCATCATAAAACATAGTCTTGAGAGAGAGATTGTTGAAGTAAAGCATGGAGTGAACAAGGAATTTGACATTAAGGACCTTGGTTTATTAAGGTACTTTCTTGGCGTTTAGGTAATTGACAATCCACATAGAGTTTGGTTAGTGAATAGGCAATACTCATTGGAGATGTTAAAGAAGTCCATGGAGAGTACAAACCGATTAGGCTACTGTTTTTCTCTAATAGAGAGAGGCTATGGGACATGTACATCCTGTCTAACTGTCAAGATTGTGGGAGAGAAGGAATGAGTCTCACTTGTAGCTTTCTTGCTTGCACAATGGGGGAATACACACAAGGGTGGAGGCTGAAAACAGTTTTTCTCTTCTTAGTTGTGTAAGCCAAAAGAACTCTAGTATAAGGAAATAAAAGAACCCTATATATGGGTCTCAAACCAAACTCAACTAACTAAGGTGGCATACTAACTGAGCCACGAACTAGAGTAGATAAGGATAGCTAATATGTAGCTATTATTCATGGACGGTGTACCAACTGCATCTAACTGACAAGTCGGTGACATAAAAACACAACGGTCACCCTGGTATATCACGAGTGGAGCTCGATATCTCAACACTCCCCCTCGAGCTCAATCCCAATTCCTGCACACCAAGCAGGTCTCTGAACTTGCGCAGCTTCTCTGCGCCCAATGCCTTCGTGAATATGTCAGCTACTTGATCCTCTGTGCTGAACATAAACTAGATCAATAAGACCTAGTAAAACCCTCTCCCGCACATAGTGATAATGCACCTCAATGTGCTTTGTTCTAGCATGATAGACTGGGTTATTTGCCAAGTGTATACTACTCATGTTGTCACAATAAATGACAACAGGCCCATCTGTAGGCTGATGCATATCATAAAGTAGCTTATGCAACCAAGCTACCTCACATGCAGCCATTGCTGCACCCCTGTACTCAGCCTCTGTGCTCGACAAGGCAACTGTAGGCTGTTTCTTGCTGCTCCAAGTGACTGCAGCACTCCCAAAAGAGAACACATATCCACTGGTAGATCGTATATCAGAAATGCTACCAGCCCAATCAGCATCAGTGTATCCATGCAACTGTATCTGAACCCCAGTCTCATAAAATAGTCCATACTGCAATGTATACTTCACATACCTGAGTATGCGTCTAGTCGCATCCAAATGCGGTTTCCTTGGAGCCTGCATAAACTGACTTACCAATCCAACAGCATAGCTCAAATCTGGCCTGGTAATAGTCATATAAATCAAGCTTCCTACTATGCGTCTGTACATAGTAGGATCTTCCAGAAGCTCACCTGCATCTGCGCTCAGCTTCACATTCTACTCCAAAGGAACTGAAATAGGCTTATAGCCTGTCATCCCATATTTGGACAGCATGTCCAATCCCTACTGCCTCTGCAAGAGCTGTATCCCACTTGGTGATCTAATCACCTCAATGCCCAAGAAATAACGCAGCTCTCCCAAATCCTTCATCTCAAAGTTCTGCTTCACTAGCTCACAACACTAAAGATAAGCTACGCGGTAGAGACAGATGACCACAGCAATTCCAAGCCAATGGTAATTATGGATCTAAACAATTCAATTCCAATTTTACAAGATTTAATCCAGGTCGTTTCTCTTCATCATCTTTCCGTAAGAATTGGGCTAAACCACCTGCATTGCCATCTAATGTCAATCAAAATCCTAAGCCTATTCCATAGCCAAATCCTAATGTACCTAGACTTCCTGCTATTGCAAACAATGTAACCAAAGCCAAGCCAATAGTATGCTATAAATGCCACCAGCCTGGACATCTAGCAGCAAATTGTCATTCAAAGAAGCCACCAACTCATATCAACTATCTTGGAGCCATGGACGAAGACGAACATGAGGATATGCCTGATTTCACTAAAGATGAGGACGACACTACTACTACTTCCGATACTTTACCAGGTATGTCTACTCCACATTCTTTATTGACTATGAAATGTTTGGTGCATGGAAAGGAAAAGACTATTTTGCATGATGACTGTAGTACTCATGATTTTATTTCAGCAAAATTGGTAAAAGAATTGAATTTACAGACTGTACCTACGCATTATCGCATAAAAACTACATTTTTAGGCCATAGGTATAATGGTACACAAGAAGTACAAGACTTAGAGATTCAAATTGGTTCATACACTGAAAGAAGAAATTTCTTAGTTGTTCCATTACAGTCGAGTGACATTATTTTAGGAATGCCTTGGCGTCACCAGCATAACCCAGATATAGATTATTCCACACACACAATGAATATTAATTTTCAAGAAAAATCTATTATATTATATGGTATACATGCATCTAATGTTTTTCCACTGCTTTCGCATACTCAAGCTAAACGTGCATTATGCAAGAGTAGTAAATCCTATCTTATTTGGGTGAATGAATTGCAAGTAAAGGAAAATCACATGCACCCTAGGCATAAGGAATTTCTTGCATATTTTAAGGACTGTTTTGTAGAAGACCTACCACCTGGTTTACCTCCTTCACGTCCAGAAGACCATAAGATAGATTTGATCCCTGGCACACAACCACCTTGCAAAGCACCATATAGGCATAACCAGATAGAGCAAAAAGAAATCCAAAGTCAAGTTGAGGAATTACTAAATAGAGGTTTAATTCGACCTAGCAGTTCTCCATTCGGTGCACCTCTATTGTTAGTCAAGAAAAAGAATAATACCTATCGTATGTGTATTGACTATCGAGCTTTAAATAAGATCACTGTAAAGAATAGGTATCCTATTCTTAGAGTTGATGACCTTATGGACAAACTACAAGGATCTTCTATATTTAGTAAAATTGACCTTAAGTCTGGTTATCATCAAGTGAGGCTAGATAAGTCTGACATATTCAAGACTGCATTCAGAACACAGTTTGGTCATTACGAATTTTTGGTCATGCCATTTGGATTGACTAATGCACCTGCTACCTTTAGTAGAATGATGAACCGTATCTTTTTGAAATATCAGTATTGTGTAATTGTTTTCTTTGATGATATTTTGGTGTTTAGTCAAAATGAGAAAGAACATTATGAGCATTTGTCATTGGTTTTTCAGTTATTGAAAGAAAATCAACTGTATGCAAATCCTGAAAAGAGTGAATTCTTTAAGACAGAAATTGAGTATTTAGGTCATATTGTATCATCTGATGGAATTAAAGTTGATCCTAAGAAAATTGATGCAATATTGAATTGGCATGTTCCTAAAAACGTGCATGAGTTACGCTCATTCCTTGGTCTTGCTAGTTTCTATAGGAAGTTTGTACGTAATTTTTCATTACTTGCTTTACCATTAATCAAACTTTTGAAGAAAGGAATTGTTTATCAATGGACCGAAAATCAACAAAAATCCTTTGACTTACTGAAACATGCATTAACCAATGCCCCTGTTCTACAGTTGCCTGACTTTAATAGACTATTATTTCTAGTAGTGACCGATGCTAGTGGATCAGGAATAGGAGCCGTACTTATGCAAGACAATCATTCTATAGCCTATTCTAGTTGTGAACTGAAACCCTCTGAGCTGAAATATTCCACATATGACAAAGAACTATTAGCAGTTGTACAAGCATTAAGACAGTGGAAACACTACTTAATGGGTTCAGAATTTATGATAAAGACCGATTAGCAAAGTATTAGACATTTACTTAGCCAACCTCAAATATCTGACCGTCATATCAAATGGGCTTCCTTTATTCAGAGTTTTCATCCTATCATTCAATACTAACCTGAAAAAGAAAATGTAGTGGCTGATGCATTGAGTAGAAGACCTGCCATTCATAATATTTATGTCATATCTTTTGATTCTTTGATTGCTATGAAAGATACATATCACCAGGATATTACTTTTTATTCTGATTGGAATAAATTAGTTCAAAATAATTTCATTCTTATTGATTCATTGTCATATAATGATGGATTTATGTTTTATGAAAAGAGATTGTGTGTTACAATTCCATTCCGATCTTTTGTTTTGAATGAAATTCATTGTCCCCCATATCAAGGTAATGGAGGTATCATATCTACATTACGTATGTTAATTGAAGATTTTTTGCCCGCATATGGATGCTGATGTATCTAACTTCGTTTCTGAATGTTTGATTTGTCAAAGAATTAAGAGACATCATGGTAAACAATATGGATTACTTATGACCTTGTCTATTCCATCTAAACCTTGGAAACACATTTCTATGGATTTCATTACTGGTTTACCAAATACTAAATCTAACCATGATATGATTTGGACAGTTGTAGATAGATTTAGTAAACAAGCATATTTCATTCCATGTAAGAAAACTTTAACAGCATCACAAGCAGCACAATTGTTTTTGAAAACTGTTTTTACTAACCATGGATTGCCAAAAGTGATTATTTCAGATCGTGATTCTAGATTTTGTAACAACTTTTGGATTACCCTGTTTGCTAATCTTGGCACAAAGATTGATTTCTCATCTGCATTTCATCTAGAAACTAATGGACAAACAGAAGCCACAAACAGCACCATTCTAGATCTTTTACGTGCATATACTATCTCTAAACCTCAGACATGGGACATACATTTGCATTTATTACAGTTTGCATATAACAATACACCGCACACATCTACAAAGAAAGCACCATTTGAAGTCATTTATGGATATAGATTATCTACACCTGTTGCATCTTTGTCTTATAGAATTCAAAGTGCTGATGATATTGCTAGTATGCATAACACTATTTTTTATGAGGTTAAAGATATGATTACTAAAGCCCAGCAATCATATACCAAACAAGCCAACAAGAAAAGACAAGCCATGAATTTCAAAGTTGATGATTATGTTTGGCTAAGAATAGAAAAACATAGATTGCAAAGTGTAGATAGACATCCAGTTGTCAAATTAGGTCCCAGATTCTATGGACCATTTAGAATCATTCATAAAGTTAATGACAATACATTCAAGTTAGAATTGCCATCTCATTGGAAAATTCACAATACATTTCACATTAGTTTATTGAGACCATTTAGAGGCCAATTACCTGTCCACCCTGTTTATGAAAACCCACCTTTATTAGAGGAAGAGACTGAAATACTTGAACCAGAAGCTATCATAGACACTGACTTTATGACCACTAGAACTGATCGAAGGTATTCTAGATATCTAGTTAAATTTAAGAACCATCCTGTAGAGGAAGCACAATGGATGCACGCTAGAGACTTAAATGCTTTCCCCACTCTATTAGCTCCACATTGAGCTAATAGCAATTGAGGTCAATTGATATCCCATCTCGGGGGTATGATGCCAGGAGGCATATTTCACGGTGGATTCCGTACCATGGTGGATTCCGTGAGGTTTTACGGTGGATTCCGTAAACTTTGATGATTGGGGCTCATACACAAAGTGGATTCTTTGTGTGAGAAGTTGATGGGGACGCCTGTCCTTTTCAGGCGTTTCATTAATTTAGTGTGTACATGGGTGATTCCATAGCGGGTGATTCCGCAAAATGCATATTAAATTAATAAACGTTTATGAGTTTAGAGTGTGCACTCGTAATAAATTAAGGTTAGGATTTATTTCTAACCAGTTGATTTATTTATGTAGCTGAAGACTGCTAGGTATTCACTTTTGTCGGTTTAATTGTATTATTTTACTAACGATTGTGAATGCTTCAGTTGATGTGTAGAGATAGCAGCAGTGGCGGAGGAAAGCATTGGAGTTTAGCGAGTATTCGACCTATGGATTATATTTTGATAGGCGCCACGCCTATATTTTGTTATGTCTATTGAGGCATCGATTATTTATTATTATTTTGTATGCATCTATGCGCACGGATATGTTATTTCTATTTGGACATTGTATTGGGCGTGCCAGACTCTTTGGGCACCGTCCATTAGCTTTATCTTCTATTTTTGTAAAAGTAAACTCAAAAGCTAAAAGCTTGATATATTTTTGTAAATTGGGCTATTATTGAGCATGAAGAAGAAATATACATAAAATACATGCTTTGTGAAGCGCTCACACAAGGCATGGGGGGAGATTGAACCCAATTGGTCTCTTGCTCTTGTCGTTCATGCTTTTTACCTTGTAATTTGTGCAAAAAGTAGAGTTCATTGTTCTTGGGGACCTTCCGGGATTCACTACGTGAGCATACAGCGACCGATCTGCACACCATTATCAGAGATTCGTGCGACAATGTCATGAAGATCATAAAATAGATTTAATCCCTGGTTCTCAACCACCATGTAAAGCACCTTATAGACACAATTAGATTGAACAGAAATAAATCCAAGCACAAGTTGAAGAACTATTAACCCAATGACTTATTAGGCCTAGTAGTTCTCCTTTTGGTACACATGTCCTATTAGTTAAGAAGAAAAATAATACATATGGGATGTGCATTGATTATGGTGTCCCTACACAAGATTACTCTTAAGAACAAATATCCGATCCCTAGGGTTGATGATCTCATGGATAAACTACAAGGAACCACTATTTTTAGCAACATAGATCTCAAATCTGAATATCATCAAGTACAATTGGATACACCTGACATTTTCAAGATTGCATTTAGAAATCAATTTGGTCATTATGAATTTCTTGTTATGCCTTTTGGTTTGACTAATGCACAAGCCATATTCAGTCGTATGACGAATTGAATATTTTTTAAGTATCAATATTATATAATTGTTTTCTTTGATGATATATTGGTTTTTAGTAAGAATGATAATGAGCATTATGAACATCTATCTTTGGTTTTCAAATTATTGAAAGAAAATCAATTAGATGCTAACCCTAAAAAGAGTGAATTTTTCCAAACCGAAATTGAATACTTAGGTCACATTGTTTCTTCTGATGGTATTCAAGCTAATCGTAAAAAGATAGAATCAATTTTGAATTGGCCAATCCTTAAAAATGTGCATGAGTTATGTTCTTTCTTAGGTCTTGCTAGTTTTTACAGAAAATTTGTGAGAAAATTTTCATTACTTGCATTGTCTTTTACGAAATTATTAAAGAAAGGTGTTATATATCATTGGTATGATAATTAGCAAAAGTATTTTGACTTATTGAAATATGGTTTAACACATGTACTTGTTTTAAAATTATCTGATTTTAATGGATCATTCTTTCTAGTAGTCTCTGATGCTAGGGGATCAAGAATAGGAGTTTTCCTTATGCAAGATTCACATCCCATAGTCTATTCTAGTTGAGAACTTCGACCCTCCGAGCTGAAGTATTCTACCCATGATAAGGAATTGTTAACTGTAGTACAAGCTTTACATCAATGGAAAAACTATCTAATGGAATCTGAATTTATGATCAAAATTGACTAACAAAGTATCAAATATATTCTTAGTCAGCCACAAATTTTGGACCATCATACCAAATGGGTTACTTTCATTCAAAGTTTTCATCCACTTATCCAATATCAATGTGGAATAGAGAATGTTGTTGCCGATGCATTGAGTAGAAGACCAAGTATCCATGATATTTCCGTTATATATTTTGATTCCCTTATTCCTATGAAGGATACCTATGACCAGGACCCCACTTGTCAAGCTTATTGGAATAAATTAGTTGCTAATAATTGGATTCCAGTTGATTCTTTTTCTTATTTTGATGGATTTATGTTTTACGAGAAAAGATTGTGTGTCAGTGTTCCATTTAGATCATTTGTATTACACAAAATTCATTGCTCCCTATATCAAGGCCATAGAGGTATTATTTCTACTTTAAGCACATTAGTTGAAGATTTTTACTGGCCACAAATGGAATCTGATGTTTCTAACTTTGTTTCTAAATGCTTAATTTGTCAACGAGTCAAGTGACACCATGGTAAGCAATATGGTTTATTGATGCCTTTACCAAATCTTGAACAACCATGGACACATATTTCAATGGATTTTATAATTGGTTTGCCTAACACACAAGCTAATCATGATATAATTTAGACTATTGTACATTGATTTAGCAAACAATTCATATTTCCTTCCATGTAAGAAAACATTAATTGCATCTCAAGCTGCACAATTTTTCTTAAAGACTGTTTTCACTAATCATCATTTGCCAAAAGTTATTATTTTAGATTGTGAATAACACCATATTGAGGAATATGGGAATTTTCCATAAGTTTGGGACACATGGTCAAATCTTTGGGATTTTCATAACTTGAATACTATAACTCCAAATCGAGCGCTCTATAGCTCAATAGATTCCATTTTTCAAGCACTTTCCAATGATAGGTCACATCATATGGTTTTGAGAAAATTATCGGTATGTTATTCGGGTGCCACCTTTTTAGTATTCAAAAAATGGTAATTGGGAGATTCCCAAACTTACTAATATTGTGTTGAATGTAGATTCTGTAACAATTTTTTGACTACTTTGTTTTCTAATTTAGGTACTCAAATTGATTTTTCATCTACATTTCATCCAGAAACCAATGGGTAAACAAAAGCTACTAACATTACAAATCTAGATCTTTTATATACATACACAATTTCAAAACCACAAACATGGAATACACATTTTCATCTACTTCAATTTGCATATAATAATACACCACACACAGCTACACAATAAGCACATTTTGAAATCATTTATGAACATAGATTGCATACACCTGTTACATCATTGTCAAACAAAGTTAAAGTTGCTGATGATATTGCCAATATGTATGCTACTATCTTTGCTTAAGTTAACGACATGATTGTGAAAGCCTAGCGATGTCGTGCCGCTACACGCATACCATGTGAAAAACTCTAAAGTGTGGATTTCTTATTGATCTCCAGAGTCAATGCCATTTTAGACATTAATGTTAGTGTCCATGGTTCAAACATATTAGTTTTTGGACAAGTATAGCCAATTTATGATATTTTAGATATTATCTCTTGTAAAAAAATCCAAAAACTGTAGACAACTTCTAGATTAGGATGACATGAAAAAGAAAGCATGTAGCTTTCAGCCATCTGTGAGGATTTTATGTAAAAAGAGAGATGGACGAAATCGCGTGCGTCGTGATCGCTGTTTTCAGACAGTGAACAATACTCCCAAGTGGGAGATAAAGAAGGAGCGATCTAGCAAAATTCTGGCCAAGTGTGCTAGTATTTTATCTAGCATAGAGGAAGGCATTATTTTGTGTATGTTTTTGTGTACAAGAGATTTGTCTTCTCATAATGGAGAAATAAACTAACATGCTTCAATTCTGTGAGTATTATTCTACATCTTCTATTTCTTTATGCGATTATTCTTTCATGTATTCTCTTTCTTTCAACCCCTTCTCTTCGGTCAACTCCACTCCTTGAATCTCCCTTCACCCTGTTGTCTCTTACTCCCGCAGTTGCCTTTCGACCGCAAACGCTCCAACAGTGGTGAACCCGACGTGAAAGTTGGCAGCAAAGGTGTGTAAAGATGGGAGATTCTACAGCTTCAAGTGGTGGTGATGCTTTACAACAAATGATAGCTTTGTTACAACAACAACAACAGTAGCAGTTGTTGTTACAACAACAAATGCAAACTCGGCAGGAAGTAGAAAGAATTGATTTCTTAGCCGTGAATGCATTGCAGGTAGTGGGACAAGAATTGAAGCAGTTTAAATGTCAAAATGTTTTGGCCTTCATCCGACTGTATGAAGAAAAGATGTTGTTTCATGGGATACCGTAGTATGCATGGAGTCAGTATTTCTCCAGTTTGGTCATGCATGCTTTGCATGATTGAATTGATGAGTTACATAGAAGAGATGCTGATTCGACAGCTTTTAAGAAAGATTTGAGAGAAAAGTTTTTCTTGGAAGATACAGGATTGGTAACTAAAAAGACATTTACAGATTGGATTGAAAATCCCAATAAAGGGTTGGTTGCTACAACTTTGCTCCGTGAATTTGAAAGTCGGTATATGCAATTGGATGCTGGTGAGCAGCAAATCATTGGAGAGTTAGAAAATTGATTTGTTTCTGAAGGCTTCAGATCCTATCTTGCAGAGGAAGCTGACTGATCGTTTAGAAGATGCCTCTTCTGAAACAAGACTGAAATCAGATTGGGCTAATGTAACTGAAGCAATGCATATGTTGGTAAAGAGAGAGCGGATGAAATTAAGATGGGATATAGGCACCACAACTGCTAGGGCTCAGAAGGGGGCTGAAATTGCAGCCAAGGAGCCTGTAGCTATGGCAGAACAATAGGCTATACATGTTGGTCCAGCTCTTAAAGGTGATACTGTTGATGAATTAATCAAAGGCATGTGTGATTTGAGACTGAATTTGATAGAAATACATATAAAGGTCAAAAAGTTGGATGTTAAGGTAGAAGAGAAGGCTTGGACAACAACCCAAAGACCATACAAAGAAGGATACAAGAGGAGATGCATTTGGTGTGATAGTTTACAACATGAAAACCGAGATTGTACAGCTTACCGTGAAGTGGAAGCAAAAAGGTTAATCTTTTGAAAAGATGGAAAAATATATGCAATAGAAATTGGTCTTCCAATAGAGCCGAATTTTGGAAAAGGTGGCATGCATAAGAATTTGGTAGATATGGCTACAAGGATAGCATTTGCTGCCATAGATGCAACCACATATGGGTTGAGAATTGAAAGGATTGATGAAGCTCCTAAAGGAAGCATGGTTGAAGAAAAATCTTGTGTTTGGATGCAAGCATTAGATTGCATGGAAAAGTGCAAAATAGCAAAGTCTAAATTGGCTGATACAAGTCAAAGTATACGAGGGAGAACATGATGGAGTATACCAATGAACTCATTTTTAGCCTATGCTTATTTGGCTGAGGTTCATAATCAATAAGCTCTTGTGGAAGAAAAGAGAATAAGAGATGAGGACATTGCTGGTCCTTCCTCTTCAAGCCCGAGAAGATCAAGATGCAAATTTTGGAGCCCTCTTTAGCTCCAAATTCAAATCAGTGGTTTACCATTCCAAAGAAGAATGGTTCTTTGAGGTTTATATAGGATTTGCAGCCAGTTAATAAAGTCACCATAAGGAATGTTGGATCAGGCCCGATAGTGGATGAATTTGAAGAAGCATTTGTAGGCAAAGCAATTTACTATTCGAGAGATTTATATTCACAATATGATCAGTTCTAGCTTGCATTAGAAAGCCGAGATATCACTACCATGAAGACACCACTTGGATTGGTTAGGATGTGTGTTCTTCCATAGGGGGCAACCAATTCAGTGGCATATATGATGAATACTATGCATAAAGTATTGAGGGAGTAGATTCCTCAGTTGACCTTACCCTTTCTTGATCATGTGCCGATAAAAGGGTGCAATATCCATGAGAAGAATGAAGAGTTGAATGATCAAGGATGTAGAGGATTTGTGGTTGATCATATTTTTTATTGTGACAGGATTTTGAGTCATCTTGAAGAAGTGCATTTGACTCTATCACGAGAAAAATCAGTTTTTGGAGTAGAGGAAATATTAGTTGTTGGGCACATGTGTGGACCATATGGAAGAAAGCCCTCACTAGTAAAGATTGACGCCATAAGCAAGATGTGGGAGACATGTTCAAATGTATCCAAGGTAAGAAGATTTTTAGGGTGCATGTGTCTTTTACTTGATATGGATTCCGCATTTTGCTCATGTGGCTGAAAGTCTATATTAGCTCTTGAGAAAAGGGAAAAAGTTTTGGTGGGGAAAACAGCATATGAAGGCAGTTTAAAAGTTAAATAGCTTATTGATTTCAGCCCTAACACTAAAGAGAGCAAATTATGAGAATGGGCAACCTATTATTCTCACTATGGATATAAGGCCAATTGGCCTTGGTTGGGCAGTGGGTCAGGATGATGCTGATGGGAATAGGTATGCCATTCCGTTTGGAGCAAAGGTCCTTAATAAATGCCCACGATGGTATTCTCAAGTCAAAAGAGAGCTTTCACTACAAGATATAGACCTTATACCGACGTTTAAAGCGACGAAAATACAAACAAAAAAATTTACCCCCGTCATCGCAAAAAGCGTTGTTATTGACGACGCCATAGAAACGTCACTATTGGCGTCGCTATATGCTACACATATAGCGACGCAACCAGTAAATTTGCGACACACATAGCGATGCAACCAGTAAATTTGCGACGCAAATAGCGACGGTAATAGGGAAAAAAAAAATTGTAGCACTCTGTGCTGTATGAAGCCATACAAAATAGTTTCTGCACTACTATATACAAAGCGCTTGCAAACAAAAAGAATGTATACTGAAATCATAAAGCTGATACATGAAATAAATACATGATCGCATAAAAAGAGATCGGTACAATTATGACAGGATATCACTAATACATAGAAAATGTCTACATAAATCATGCAACTAAAAAATAAAGGTGTGTGAGCTCCAAGGATCCAAGGGCGAGCTACAAATCCTTGTCCCCTGAAAGCTCGTCCCGCTGCAAAGGAGCATCGAACAGATTCTGCAGAAAAAGAAACAACACATCAATCCACCATACAATAATGCATTCAAATATCTCATGGTAACTACGGACAAGAAAGATGAGTGACTTACAGGGCCACCGCGTCTATATAATTGCTCGATCAATGCATTGAGACCATGCCTCTCTGCATATCGAGTCTCAAGGCATTGTGGATCGCAATTTGTAATCGAGTGCTGCAAAGAAAACAAAGTGCTAACTGTTAGAAACATGATTGTCAGTACAAAGAATATTTCAAAAAAACAAACAAGCAAAACAAAATAGAAACTTACAAAGTCCTCCAAATATGTTCTATGGCCGCCACTCCCAAGATGATGGGCCACTCCAGCCTCGAGTCATGCCCTCGCCGCCTCCCGCTTCTGACTCCAACATCCTGGCAAATCTGTAGTCTCCTCCCTCAGTCGGTGCCAGTCGTCTGCATCTAACCACTCGGGCTTTGCAGCCCCACTCTTGATTGCCTTGCGTGCGTCGGATCGTCCATGTGACATATATACACGCATGCAATCCATCATCCAGCCCGTAGAGAATCTATCTACTGCGGCTGGCACTGGAAACTCCTCGTGCAAGGATGCTACTATGTAGTCCTTGCTCCCCTCCGGTATGTTCTTCCAATGATCCAGGACGTTGTATCGAAAAACTTGTTGGCACAACTCTCTCATATGAGCCATCACCCTCCTTCCCTCATCATTCATGATGATGGCTCCTGACCTACTATCAACCAGATATCCATAACCCCTAGGAGTCTCCCTAAGATGGGTCCTCTCACATCTCCGTCCACGCTCCTGGGCATATCCAGGAGACCCCTCTACATCCGGTGTACCGACGGGGGTAACCTCTCTCGAAGTGGCACTCAAAGGGGTGCCACCAACAAGGGTACCACCAAAAGGGGTGCCACCTGCTGACGGCTGCGCAAAAGCCGGAGTAACTGGAGTAGACATCCCCACAGGTGTGACAAATCTTGGAGGTGACGCAGCTCTAGCCAAACGACGAGACGGAGACACCACATCCGTGTTTCCACAGCAGCATCTCCCTGATCCCGATGCAGTCCCTCCCTCTGGCCCAAGTCGTGAGCGTCGAGATCGTCTGCTCGAAGCTGAAGCATCTGATCGCGCTTTAGCAGATCTAGTAGAGCTCCTTGATGAAGAACGAGACAGCTCGTGGTCTGCCATCTCTCTGAATCGCGCGAGATGGTCTGGAGACATGCTTTCCATCATGTCCTGAAACTCCTCATCGCTCATCCCTCGACTCATCCTGAAAATGTCACCTACATAGATAAAAAATGATGTTAGAATAATCAATTTAAACTATACAAAGCAGAGTAATATAAATCATTTTTTAAAAATCCCTCTTAAATTGCATATCTTATGTACCTTTATAAGAGATCTAAACAACGAATTGAGTAATACAATTCTCCAAGAATGAAGTACCCTATGGTCCCATGTTAATCTCCTGACACAACTCTGCATACACTGGAAGGTCAATAGACATGTCACCACAAAAGAATAAGTCTGGTCATTCTCAAAAAATTCTTGGACTCCTGTATTTCCATCATTGTTAGCCGATGCGGGCTCCAAGCTTGCGGCAGCCTCCACCCCTTGTAATATCGACCCCTCTATTTGGATATTATCTTCATCTATGTCCGAAACATCGCTTTGATCATATACTCTCACACTTCGAGGAGTTGAATGTATAACATACCACCATCGAGGTTGTCGGGGGTTTGGATAGAAGATTACATGTTCACAAACACGTACAAAGCGAGTTCAAACCATTGTGACATAAACCATGTCGTATTACAACTAGCAAGAAAATGACTCTATGCACCTGTTCACAATGGGCCGGCAACGCAAAGGTGTCGCACAAATCCGTCCATTTTTTTTTGGAATCTATTTCGAGAAATCCAGATGGACCTCGTCGAATTGTTGCACCAGCTCCTCCAAGTACCACTTTGAACCACTGCACATCGAATAGTATCATGGAGAAGCTATGGTAATCCATTGTAATAATACTTTGCAAGTTTCCAAAATACTCCATCTCATCCACAACCGTGTTCGGATCCGTTGCTCGTCGCCAGCTCTCTTGCTCAAACCTTGCCATGACACCACAGTCCATTCTGGAGCGCACTTTGTCAATACGCTCCACGCGAAAATGTCGTCCGCGCGACCACGCTGCACTATATATTTTGTACTGTACATTGAAACGCTCAAATAAGACCCCCTCCTTCCACAAAATCTTTAGCTCATCGACTAATGGACGAAGATACACGTCGATATTTTTTACTTTGTAGCGGCCTGGGACGAGCAAGCTAAGGATGAGACGTCCTTTCTTCGTAGAAAGCCATGGAGGGATATTGTAGTTGACAAGCACTATAGGCCACACACTGTAAGAAGTTGAGCGTAGACCGAATGTATTCACACCTTCCATTGCGAGACCGAGCCGAAGATTCCTTGGCTCTCGCGCAAAGCCTGGGAAGGTAGAGTCAATGTGGTTCCATGCGCGCGAATCTGCTGATATTCGTTGAACTCCATCCGTGGACCTATTCTGCACATGCCACGTTGTCAAGCTTGCCATGCCGGACGTGCGAAACATGTGGTTTATACGGGGGATGAGCGGAAAGTGTCTGAGAACTTTTTGAGGGATGGTTTGCCCTTGCAAGTCCTGTCGATACCTGTGAGCACCACACTTTGGACATGTTTCCATAGTCTCGTATTACTCTCGAAACAGTATGCAGTCATTGATACATGCATGGATGTTATTGTAGTCCATGCCAAGCTTTCGTAAAACATGTCGTGCATCATCACGAGACTCAGACATGGTATTTGCAGGTGGTAATATATGATATTTCAATAACCTGAAAAAAATCATAAAACACCTTGAAAAAGCACAAATGTTTGTAATAATAGTGTCAAAAAAAAAATCAATGAAGCCTATGTGCAAGGTACATGAATAACTCGGTCACACTCATATCGCTCCACCTGTATTTTGCTTGCACACTTAAGAGTGCAAGCAATGTCTTCAACCGAGATACTCGGCACCCATCATATAATGGTATGGATGCTTCCTCTCTAAGCAAGTCAGATGTCTCGACATCCATGGGAATCAATGCATCGATCATTGCCTCCATCTCAGGCTCCAAGATTGTAGGTAGGTCGGGAAGGTTGTCTGTCTCCTATGGCATTGACGGTATACATGGGCCTTGCGAGTGGTGGATTGGCTCCTGCAATCCATTAATCACACGCCCACGAACTCTTCTAATTGGTCGAAAAGGGTGCACTCCCCCTTGGATAAAGACATCAACCCCCTGGATAGAAAAATTGCCAACAAGACCCAATCTTATTGTGTATGGTTTTCAATTAGCTTGCAAGTACAATACATGATTAATATTAACTTCAAATTACCGTTTGCTGAAAATCCGCAATCACCTGATCAATGATCTCATATTGAAACTCGCCAAATCATCGTATGTATTCTATAGACAATCGGCATTTTCGTCTAATTACCAACTTGCATTGAGAGCAAGGACATGGGACATGCTGATTAAGATACGTCTCGCAATTTTCAATAATAAGACCTTCTTTGTTTTCCATCTTATCTACATTACAGCAAACAAGGCTTAAATGGATAGCTTTATGGAGATGTATGTCAAGTTGCAAGTTGACCATAAATCTTGCATTGTACATAGTAGTTGAGAGATTTATTGATGTTATATCTCGGCCCTATATCATGCTCAAGGATTTGTTTGTCCCGGTAGATAATTATTCGTTATTGTAAAAAACTGCACTAGAGGGCTTTGAGTATAAGTAATCCATTTATGAGCATCATTGAGGATCTTAGTCTAATAATAAATCAATCTCAACAAAAAGCATCTTAGAAATGTGGTTTTTTTGTCCTAGGATCGCGTATTAAAATTAATGCCATCTATGAAATTTATCAACTATAGTAATAAAATTTATTTCAATCAATTCTACTCATAGTCATAAGACCTGAGAGAAAATATCCTATACTCAATTTAAGGGATTCTTCTTCTATAACAATACTTTTGGGTTCATTTTGATGAAGTACCGTAATGACCATTAGCTAGGGTATCATTTTCTTTTAGTCCTTCCGTTGACTAGTTGGCATGATTTCTAATTTGTTATGCCTATAAAGTTAATACAAAAACAATGAGTTATGCATATCACAATTAGATCCCCTACTTGGACATTATGAAGGACATGACCAATTTTAAGCCATCTTAAAGAGTCACCAATGTACGTGGCCCATGGCAAAGCACATTGCATACCATTATCGATAAGTCTATTATCGTACATCTTAAATCTTCTAATTAAACTTTATAAAGTGTATGACTAATTTTTAGCCCTCTTAAGGAGTCGATGTAATGGTACCCATAAAAAAAGCAAAGTGGATACCATTACCATAATCATGGATATGCTATCATTCCAATATATGTTATCTTTCTCTTTCTATCCCTCTCCCTCCCTCTCTTTCTCTTTCTCTCGCATTTTCTCTCCCTCTCACAATATATCTTAACACTCTCCAAAAGCAAAAGGGAGAGGAAGAGAGAGAATGCACTCTCCCTTCCTCTCCCTCTCCCTCTCCCTCTCTTTCTCTTTCTCTCCCTCTCTCATTTCCTCCCTCTACCTCTCCCTCTCTTTCTCTCCTTCTCTCTCATTTCCTCTCCTAAACAAGAAAAAAAGAAAGTGATTTAAACCTTTAATAAGCAAAAGGGAGAGGGAGAGAGAGAATGCACTCTCCCTCCCTCTCCCTCTCCCTCTCTTTCTCTTTCTCTCCCTCTCTCATTTCCTTCCCCTCCCTCTCCCTCTCCCTCTCTTTCTCTCCCTCTCTCTCCCTCTCCCTCTCTTTCTCTCTTTCTCTCTCATTTCCTCTCCTAAACAAGCAAAAAAGAAAGTGATTTAAACATTAAACAAGCAAAAGGGAGAGGGAGAGAGAGAATGCACTCTCCCTCCCTCTCCCTCTCCCTCTCTTTCTCTTTCTCTTCCTCTCTCATTTCCTCCCCCTCCCTCTCCCTCTCCCTCTCTTTCTCTCTTTATCTCTTTCTCTCACATTTCCTCTTCTAAACAAGAAAAAAAGAAAGTGATTTAAACCTTAAACAAGCAAAAGGGAGAGGGAGAGAGAGAATGCACTCTCCCTCCCTCTCCCTCTCCCTCTCCCTCTCCCTCTCCCTCTCCCTCTCTTTCTCTCCCTCTCCCTCTCCCTCTCTCTCCCTCTCCCTCTCTTTCTCTCTCATTTCCTCTCCTAACAAGCAAAAGAGAAAGTGATTTAAACCTTAAACAAGAAAAAGAAAGAGAGAGGGAGACTCACCGATGAGATATGGCGAGTGTGGGGCGGCTCCTCTTCGCGATGAAAGATCCTCCTCTCCTTCGCGAACAACGGCGGCGGCGGAAAGACTTCTTCCTCTCCTTCACTCACGATGGTCCCTCTCTTCGTCACTCTCGCTCTCAAAATACACAAGCTGCAAACGCGAAATGAAACCGTGCTCGATTTCGGCCTGCTTTTTTTTCCCTATGGAGCGTCGCTATTTGCATCGCTAATGCTATTTGTGTCGCATTTGCTATTTGCGTCGCAAATGCTATTTGTGTCATAGTTGCGACGCAAATAGCGACACTAGCAGCGACACCAATAGCGACGCCGCTACCCGCCGTCGCTAATCGACGTCGCTACTAGCTCAAATCCTTGTACTGTTTGGGGTGTAGTGACAGCCCTTAAGTGTGATAGGGAGTATTTTATGGGAGCTCATGCAGTGGTAGAGATTGATTGTCTACCTCTATTAGGCATGTTAGAAAATTATGAGAATGGGCAAATTATGAGAATGGGCAACCTATTATTCTCACTGTGGATATAAGCCCAATTGGCATTGGTTGGCAGTGGGTCAGGATGATGTTGATGGGAATAGATATGCCATTCGGTTTGCAGCAAAGTCCCTCAATGAATGCCAACGATGGTATTCTCAAGTCAAAAGAGAGATTTGGGATGTAGTGACAACGCTTAAGTGTGATAGGGAATATTTTATGGGAGCTCATATAGTGGTAGAGACTGATTGTCTACCTCTATTGGGCATGATAGCAAATTGCTCAACTCTTGATATTGCCATGTTACGATGGATTGCATATATAAAGACACTTAACCCTGATTTTCAGCATATTGCAGGTAGAGAAAACCTCGTGGCCAACATGCTTTCACGAGCGAGGTTTGAAGATGAAGAGGATGATGTGATAGGTGTTGAAAATGACTTTATGACAATAGGGAATGAGTATGGAGCTATTGTTACTGTAGGTACAACTATTGTAACAGGGATTTCAGTAGTAAGAAAAGAGCTTACAGCCATGGGGAAGAAATGGCATGGGATATAGAGAGAAAGCATCATCAGTGTTATGCTTCAGTGAGAACACAATTTTTGGAAGAGTTGTATGAGGATGATTGGCTGAAAATAGGTCAATATCTCAACCTCATGACAAAGAAGACTGAATGGTCTGAAGCTGAATTCAAAAGGATTCAAAGAAAATATTATGGGTTTTTTCTTAAAAAATGGATGTTTATGGAAGCATGCAAAAAAAAATAGAGGAGCTCCAATACGTGTTTTGGGAGATAGGGCTTCTCAATAACAGGTGATGCAGGAGTTTCATGAAAGCTTATGGGCTGGACATAGAGGAGTTTGGGGCACATTTGCCAAGATCAAAGAGAAGTATTGGTGTCAAAACATGTATAAAGATGTGGAACATTATGTGGAATCATGCAATGTCTGTCAGATGTATTCCATTGTACAGCATAGAGATGGGTTGCAACCGACCTATCCATCGTCTATGCATTACAAATGGATAGTTGATTTGATTACCATGCCTACAGGTTTATGGAATATGAGATATCTTGTGCTTGCACGAGAAGACTTGACAAATCAAGTGGAAGGTCGAGCTCTTAGTGCAAAGACTACTCAAGAAGTTTGCAAGTTTTTATTGGAAGAAGTCTTTTGCAGGTATGGTTGTGTTGCTGATAGAGGAGAATTGGATGTGGATGAGGCTCGTGACTTCTTTTCATGATTCGGTATCAAGCTGGCTTTAATTTCAACCTACAATCCTAAAGCAAATGGAAAAAGTGAAAGAGGTCATCAACCTATCATTAAGACACTAGCAAAGTCATGCAAGGGCATGATGAAAGAATGGCCAAGAATGTTCCCTTTGCTTTGTGGGCTGATAGGACCACTCATAATGCAGTTACAGGGTATATGCTTGCTGAATTAATGTATGGACAAAAGCCAATCATGCCTATTGAGGAGACTATTACTACTTGGAGTATTCTACCATGGAAAGAGGGTTTGAATAGAGAAGAGTTGCTGGTCCTACGCATTAGACAGTTAAAAAGAAGGCCTGAAGACATTGAGATGGCCATGAAAAAACTGAAGACTGCAAGGATCAAGAATAAGAAGAGGTTTAAAAAGCGACACAGACTTCAGCCACAAGCTATACAAGAAGGAGATTGGGTGCTAGTTTATGACAGTAGCTTAGAAAATCAGCATAGTGCCAGTCGGAAGATGACAAAGCGGGGATGGTTTGGTCCATATGTGGTAAGGTTTGTTTTTGACAATGCTACCTATGCATTAAATGAGATGGATGGGACAACTCTAAGGATTCCAATGGCTAGAAAACGTATCAAACTCTTTTGAGTTGAAGGAGCTGGATACTCAGCATGTTGCGCACGTCGTGATCACTATTTTTAGGCAGTGAACAACACTCCGAAGTGGGAGATAAAGAAAGAGTAATCTGACAGAATTTTGGCCAGGTGTGCTGGTATTTTATTCTCCTTTCAGAGTCAATGGAAGCATCAGATTGGCGGTCTGAGCAACATAGAGGAAGGTATCGTTTTTGTGTACAAGAGATTTTTCTTCTCATAATGGAGAAATAAATTGACAGCCTTCAATTCTGTGAGTATTATTCTACGCCTTCTATTTCTTTCTGTGAGTTTTCTTTCATATCTTCTCTTTCTTTGAATCCCTTCTCTTCCATCTACTCCACTCCTTGAATCTCCCTTTACCCTGCTGTCTCTTACCCCCTGCGGTAGACTTTCGACCGCAAACTCTCTAACAGCGATCATACACTAAACAAGTTAATAAGAAAAAAAAAGCCATGAGTTTCAAAGTTGATGATTATGTTTGGTTACATATTGAAAAGAGAAGATTGCAAAGTGTTAAGAAACATCCTCTTGTTAAATTAGCACCTAGATTTTATGGACCTTTCAAAATCATTCACAAAATCAATGAAAATACATTTAAATTAGAACTACCCCCGCATTGGAAAATCCATAATACTTTTCATATCAGTTTATTACAACCTTTAGAGGCCAATTACATGTCCACCCTGTCTATGAAAACCCTCCTTTGTTAGAAGAAGAAACTAAAATTCTTGAACCTGAAACTATTCTAGACTTTGTTTTTATGACCACTAGAACTAGCCATAGATATTCTAGATATTTGGTTAAGTTTAAAAATCATCTTGTTGAAGAGGCCCAATGAATGCATGCATGTGACCTAAGTTCTTACCTGTCACTGCTTGCTCCACATTGAGCTAATAGCAATTAAGAACAATTGCTATCCTGCCCCAAGGGTATGATGCTGTGAGGTATATTCGACGATGGATTCTATGATATTTTTATTCCACGGTGGATTCCGTGAGGTTTTGCAGTGGATTCTGTAAAACTATATTTTCCGGGGCTCATACACAAGGTGGATTCCTTGTGTGAGAAGTTGACGGGGATGCCTGTCCTTTTCGGGCATTAGATTAATTTAATGCGCACGTGGGTGATTCCACATCAAGTGATTCTGCAAAATACATATTTAAATTAATGGATGTTTATGAGTTTAGAGTGCACTCTTATTAAATTAAGGTTAGGACAAAGCTTCAACCTATTTATTTATTTTGTAGCTAAAGAGCTGAAGACTGCTAGGTATTCACTTTTGTTAGTTTAATTTTATTATTTTCTAACAGTAGGGAATGCTTCAATTAATGTGTATAGCAAGCAGCAATGGCATTGGAAAGCACTAGGCGATGGTGTGTATTCAAATTACCTAGCAGAAGTTATCATTTATGATGGGCGCGGGCCTTATCATTAAAGGCGTGGCACTAATATTTATTTAGGTACACTTAGTTATTGAAGCGCTTGAAAAATATTGATTATTTTGTATACGCATAGATGCTTAGTTTAAATATTTTGTTATTGGACATTGTATTAAAGCACAATTTGACTTTTAGGATACCCAACTGCTTTATTCTTTATTTGGACAAAAGCAAACACAAAAGCCAAAGCATGCTAATTGTAAATTGGGCTATTTTTGAGCTTGCTTCATATTTTGCGAAACCTTTTTATTACTTTACGAGTTTTAGTAGAGTTCTTTATTCTTGGGGACCTTCCGATGTTCACTACGCGTGCATACAACAATTTGTGCTCTATTATCTAAGCGCGACTTCATTCTTTGTGGATACAAAGATTTTCTAACAAAGGATGCTTTTCTCCATAGTAGAACATATAGATTACCATAGTATTCTACATGGATGGGGCTTTATCGATCCAGCTAAACATGCAAGTGTGGTAACTACTAGGACCATGAGTTGCATAGTGGTATTTGTTGATACAAGGGGCCCAACAACTATATGTGATGTTAAAACATGCAAAAGGACCTACCATTTTTTGTCTTATCTACAATTTTTTCTAGAAAATCCAACCAATGACGTAGAAGCCACATACAAGTGGCAAGAATACTTCCATTAGTGTATGGGTATTAGGCTTTTAGTTGTTGCATTCAAGCTAGGAAGTGAAACCCCACTAACAAGAGAAAATTCTTGCAAGTTAAATAGTAATTACAATCTTTTCTTGCCAAAGGATATGTTGTAGTGAGGAGGGTTCACTTATGTGTGTTTGGTTTTCCATTCTCATATACACTACGCATAAGAACAACTAAGACTTCTCTTAAAGGATTTGATTAGTATATGTTGATGTGGTGCTACTTTTCTTGTTCACTCATAAAGATGAGATTATAAAGAAAATTTCATCGTTACCATCATTCTAACACATCATCTTCAAAGTAAGAGATTTCTAATTGCTCTACACCATAAAGGTCTCTATAAAATGAGTCTATTAAGCTTATTTCACTTTCCCATATGCACATATGCTTGATGTTCACAAAAGCTAAATACCTACTCATTTGTTTTCAAATAACCTTGTGTGTGTAGTGTAATAGAGTTGCCTTATAATCCATAACTACTCCACTATTTTAGAAAATGCTTGCTTGCAAGTGTTAAAACTTAGCTATAGAAATCTTTTGAACTTCTATTAAACATCCTTGATCACTATTTTGTTAGTACACATGCATGAGTACATATTCCGATATGGAGAGGTATTTGGAAAGGTTATGTCTTTAACATGCATACATAGGCATGTCTACACACAAATATAAATACGTATCCATGTGTAACTTGCATGTGTATTACTCATCCCCTCGAGGCAGTTACTCTTGAATATATGTGTGTATCACATGGGTTCAAAATAAGCGATTTTAAAAATACTATTTTTACAAATTTTTTATATAAAAAAGAGTGTCATATAAAGGAGTTACTTATAGATTGAATAAATAAGGGTAAAAAATCATCTATATAGCGTGTGTTAAAAGGCTATTAAGAAATACCTTTCTTTGCATGCTATAAGGCCATAAAATGACCCCTTTTACTTTACTAAAAATATCAGTTTTTTCCAAAGTAAAATTAAAAAATCTTTTTTGTAAATTTTAGTAAGTAAAATACCATTTTCTTTGAGCTCACGTGGTATTTTACATTTATTCAAGAAAAATTCACACAAGGTTATGTATAACCAAGCCTTAAACACACATGATACGAAGCATATATATATAGTAAACCCTTTGAGCCCATTGTCCACTTGCACATATGTATGCACACGTGCACATACACACACTTAGAGTTGTTAAGGAAACTCGTAAACCAAATCAAATATACATAATATAACATGATAGAGAAATTTTAAAGAGATCTTTATGTATATCTTACTATTAATTTGTAAAATAAAAACTTGAGACAAAGAAAAACAAGAATTTGATATGTGTAATTTGAGTAACTCATTTCTTAAGATTTCTCCAAATTTCTTTATTATTTGAGCACCTTTATAACTATTTCTATGTAAATTTCCCATGTGGTTATTATATTTGAACTTAGCATCTACTTTTACCTTAGCAATCCCTTATGATTACATCACCTCGTTACATTGTAGAATAGTGCTTCCCATAAAAATAGAACTCTTGACCTTGGGTTTATTACACCATCTCTCTACATTCTACCTAGCAAGTCTTGGGATATATTGCATTACCTTGCACATTACAAGAATAGCGTTAGTTTATGCTACCAATCACAACATTAGATGGGTTAATGATATAAATATGAAAATCCCGAGCCTCACACCTTGTAGTGGCCATTTTCCATAAACGGGCAACGCTCATGAAAACATGTTTTCTATCCATCTTGCGAAATGATTAACTACCAAGTCGTAGGCCGAGCGATCGGACGCATTCCATGAACGTGTGGACGACGACTTCATAGGTATTTTATATAAGATAAATACTTTCTGCATACACGTAGGATGAAAAGTAGAGTCTCTTATTTTAATGTTAATCAGGCCGGACGCGCGTGATTGGATACACAAGAGCGTGAAAGACCTGGTAAACAAGCTGATGACTTGGTATACGAACGATTATCCACGCAAGCTCATGACCTGCACAAGGAACTTTCAATCGATCCCTATATAGGAAAAAAAGAGAATTCCCCATGGAATTCCCTAGTTGAAAATACATATAGGTGGGGAAAGTAAAAACTAGGGAGAATGGGACATTTCCTAATAAGAATAAGTAGGGAATCACATAAGACCTTTTCTATGTAGGAAATATTTCCTACATAGGAAATTCCTATGTAGGAAATATTTCATACATAGGAAAATACAGAATTTTCTATGTAGGGAATAATTCCTATATAAGAAATATTCCATATATAGGAAAAAAATTCTAGATGTGATTCCCTAGGTACTCTCACTACGAGATCTCTCATTTTTCCTATTTTTTGCATTCCCTACTTATATGTACTTTCAACTACGGAATTCCGTGAGAATTCTCTTTTTTCCTTATCAATTTATCTACTTTGCCCTTACTCTTAGACACGCTAATATCAAACAAGAATAATATTACACAATAATTTTTTAACTAGAAATTTATATAGAGAATGTCATCATTTCTAAGTAAGGATCAATAACATACATCTAATGATCAAAATAGATTAAACAAATTAAGACATCAACATCTACTTCTAGCAACCAAAAGAAAAATGAAAATACTTTTAAATGAGCATAGAACTAAAAACTAATTAAGCAACATGTGTGTCTTGAATGTTTTATCCCTTAAATCTCCAATATGTTCCAAAGTAATAAATGTTTGAGTAATCCCTCAAATCTCCAATATGTTGAAAAGCAATAAATTCTTAACTCAAAGTAGAAGTTATGCTAAAACTTCCACATCATCTAGACTAAGCACATTGCTATTTTTGTTTAATACAACTTTGCCATTTCCTAGTAGCCAATAAACAATCTCCTTAATCATATCATCACTTGTTGGCTTCTTTGTATCCTTAATCAAGACTCGAAAGCTAGCTTCAATCTTTTTGAGATTCATGTATGTACTCTTTAAAGAAAAGTACATATCATGAATTGTAGGCACACCAAGATACTTCAAAAGTATGGTTTCCATGTTCTCTTTTGTCATATTAACCTGCATTGAATAACAAAATGAGAATAAGTAACTTATTATACTATGTATAGATAATTAAATGACACGAATTATAATATGAAAAGCCATAAATTTAACTACATGACTATTATATATGTGTATATATATATATATATATATATCAACTATAAAGCTACCCTTTAAGCATCATTTGAAATGTTAATCTCAAAGCTACAAATTCAATTACATGACTACAATTATATATATCTAATTAAAATATAAATTAACAATAAAGTTACCCTTTGAGTATCATTTGAAATGTTAATCTCAATGCCTTGGTTTGGGAGATCTTTAAATTCCTAATTCAAATAAAATAAAAAGATTAGATTATGCTTTTCATGTATGACATAAACAAAAATATAAACATTTACATCTAGCACCTTTGGTTCTTTTTCGTTGATACTGGTACCTCGTTTCATGCTCCTTTGTTGCAAAATATCCTTCATCTTCTCACTTGGCTAGTCAACACGTAAAATAAATAGTTATTTAATAAATCATATCTTTAGTTATTCACTAAACTATGACGCTATTGTTCTCTCAAAAACATATATCAAATACCTTCCTCTTTCTTTGACTTTTTCGAGATGTTTCATTAATGTCATCATTTGGATTAGTCTACATTCAAAACTAAAATTAGTAATCACATTAAAAATATTTATATAGAAAAAAAAGTTACATACCTTATCATTGCTTGAACTATGGATACTTTGTTCTAGAGTTTCTTGACGTTAAGTTGAGTACATTATTTTGTCTAAACCATGTGACAATAACTTTGAAAAGCTGGCACAATTTTCCATATCAAGTGTCTCATCTTCATTTTCAACATCCTACATTTTAAGCATGTAAAGGATAAGATATTGTTAAGAACATGAATCATATGGTTAATCTTAAATTTAATATAAAGCAAAGAACCTCATCGGATGTATAACATTGAAATTCTTCAAAGCTCTTTTCTTCCTCCACGAACATTTTCATCTATGGGAAATTAAAGTTAATGTATAAGTATCTGTATAAGAGACATTCTCAAAGAAAGTTATTAGATATGAGCTCAAAAGCATTACCTGCAATGATAAATCTGTTTGCTTGTATTGTTGTCCTTCAAAGGAGCTACTTTCTTCAAGAGGCTACATCAACAAAATAAGATCATGTGTATACATCAAATGTCTCCAAAATATATGGAATCAAGTACAAAAATGATAAACATATAAGATTATAAGATACCTTTTTCAAACCTTGTTCATTCGCAATATCATCCATGCTAGGAATGTATACATCAAGTTGATTAGAATCAATAGTAGCAACATATGGTTCACTCTGCCATCAATAGACACCCCTAAATGAGTATGGGAGAAAAAGAGCCAATCCTACACTTATGATATCAAACTTATAAATCATCTTACCATTGATGATGTTATGTCATTTGATACATTTTGAAGCTTATCTATATCATCCACTCCAAGAGATGTGGATAATTCTCTCTATATGTCATGTAATATTCCCACCCGTGAATATTGACGTCCCGCACACGACGTAAACCTTGTGCAAAGGTTATCTCTTGCATTGAAATTATTGGCAGTGTAATGCGTGACCCGCACACGTGAAATGGGGTCCTCCGCATTGGTAAATCAAAACCGGGAGTTCAAAACCGCAAGTCTCACAAAAACACCCTCTTGGGAGGGGCAATTTGAATAATTCAATGCAAATTTTTTTTATTTTTAACCCTTTTTCTCCAGCCGATGCATGGCTCGAGAAGAGGGAGTGTGGAAAGGATGGGGATATGACTGTCGTGGCCTGCATGGGAAGGGGGGAACCCATGCAAGTGGGCCACGTGGTGGAGGCCTTCTCCCCCCCCCATGCCTATATAAACACCCCCTAGCTAGAGGGGGGGAGGCTAGAGGGAGGGCCGTGCTGGGGGAGGTCGTCGTGCTGGGGAGGTCGCCATGCTGGAGAGGTCGCCGTGCTGGAGGAGGTCGCCGTCGCCGTGCTGGAGGAGGTCGCCGTGCTGGACGTGCTGCAGCCGCCGTGCCGCTGGCCGCCATTGACGCTGCCGTGAGGACCACCTACAATGCCTGCTGCCGTCGCCCATTCCCTGCCATCATCATCATGATCTTTCCCCCCTTTCCGTCGTCATAACTCTCCCCCAATCATTACCCCTCCCCTCTCCCACGTAATCTGTGGAAGCAGAAGCTTCTTAAGAAGCTTCTAAGGATTAAGGCCATAGGCCTTGATCCTATGCGACTTTTCGGGTTTTGAATCCGGTTAGGGACATTCTTATTCCCAAGCGAGGAGAAGATATCGATTTCGTAGCCGTCTCGAAAAGCGAGAGTAAAGGAGTCCGTAACCATGACTACAATGGCTCCTAAGAAGTTGCAAGGCGCGATTGCGGGAGGTTCATCTCCAAGCATACAAGTGGACATCTCCCCGAGCCCACAAGTCCAGGTTTTTTTTTCGAGTTTATTCTCGCATAAAGAAATGTTTAGGCACGCTTAATTCCATAAGGAAGAACGCATTTTACGCTTATTTTTAATGCATTGTGGTAGCGTTAAAAATACATTTGATAAATTATCTCTTTAAACATTAGATAAGGTTGATGCATGTCATGAAATTGAAACGGTTGCATTTCGAGAGTTGTCCGCCTTAGAAGACTAGCTGCATGTTACTATTTTGGAACATTATCAAAGTAATGAGTCTAAACATATATTACTTAGGCAAAGAAATGAAGTTGATAAGTGCATTTGGTTACTAGACATGGTAGGAATAAGCGTGTGCCGCATTTTAGGCAACATCTTCCTTGTAATGATTCGTGAGGAAAAGTTAACACCCATAAGATATTACCCGAAAAGAAATAGAAGAGTACGATAATGATCTTATGGACTTGCAAGTAGCATGTAACATGGAATAAGTTAACACTAGCTTTAGTTGGTATGAACTTCATTAACTACATTGTAGCTAGGGGAAAGTTGCGTGTAGCATAGTCATCATGCAGAAATTTCATTCATCAGGAGCCGTATTTAGGAAAGGTCGCATGGTTTATCAAAGCATGAGATTCTAAAGTGTAGACAACAAGGTTGTAAGCATGATTATTTGATGTAAGTCCTAGCAAGGAAAGATAGAGTTATTGTGAACCATGTGATGCGTAGGAGCAAGGAAGCACATGTTTACATGTATTGTGTTAGTTGCAACTATTTTTTCTCCTTTAGATCTAGTTTATTGTCTCTAGGAAGGATTCATCCTTGTCGCGAGACAAGCATAATGAATTATCCAAATCACCTAGCCACAAAGGAATCATATGGTACGATAGACACCCCAAACACTAACTAGGTTAAGGATTCGGCCAAGTTTTCCAAATGTCGCTAAGTCGAAACCTTCAAGCCAATAGTCCTAACCACATTCCCAAAATGTTGAGCTAATTGGATGCTCATGTAAACAATAATCTAGGATTCCTACCTTATGGACCAAGCGTTCAAGATGATGAAACTTGATTTGAGTTGGACTAAACGCTGTCGATTTAGTGAAATTAAGGATGGGTGGGTAAAAAGACACCCTAAACCCTCCTTCTCGTCTAAAGTTAATTCCGTGACCTGAATATGCCATTCATTAGGAGAAATGATCTCTTAGAATGGAGGCGTCACTTGTGCAATAAACTGCAACGTCACTTAGCCTTGCGGGTTGATCGTAAGAATTTTTGCCATTCCGTAGATTAAGGTTGGCAGGTTCTTGCGCCAGTTTAAACTCCCAAGGGGAAAAGGGTAGTCGTCCTTTTTTTTTCTCTATCCTCATTAGGGAAACTTTGTCAAGTTAAGGGAAGCTAGGCATTTGCTTGGACGAAAATGATTAATCAATAAACTAAAGAGACATGGTCGCCGGAATTTACCATAAACCAAACCTAAAGTATTGACAGGGTATGACCCTAACCCAAGGACGATAGGAATCTTGCCAAGTTGCAATTGATTCCGGATCGAATGCGGGTTGCATTCGGAGAAAAGGAGTCACTCCTTAACAGTTTGCCAGCTAAAACGACCACTGGAATTGATTGTGCTTGTAACAATTTAGAAAGCACTGTTTGCATTGTTTGTTCAAGGAACTAAAGGATGAAAGATATATAAATGCTTCAGGTTGAAGGCCTGAAGAAAGAGGCAGCTCAGTTACCCCCGACTGCCTGCCTGACCCTAACCAAGGGGGTTGTTGACCGCGCCGGGAACGTGGACCGAACCCGCCGTGAGAGGTCTCTCCGTTGAGTTCTACTTGGAGCAGGAGGACGCTTGGGTGCCAGAGGGGGCTCTGGCCGTAAATCCCTCGCCTTCCGGGCCCTGCACAAGAGGCTAACGTGACTCGGGATTGGATCTCGAGGCCCGCATACTAGTCTACGGGCAGAAGCTTGGATTAGTGATCCCTGGTGGATTACTGGATAGCCTTCGGGCGGATTATGATTAAGCCTACGGGCGGAACTCTTTGTATTTCAAAGATAAAAGGGATAAAATGATAACAAAGAAGTTGTTTGACATTGTTTTCTTTATGTCCTGTGATAAGATTACGTGAAGGAACCAGTGCTTAACAGGGTTAATCAAAGAAGCTGTTTGATATGTGTCAAATTAATGTGGTAGGTAATTACATAACTAAAACAAACCGAGGAAAGTGTGGAGGACGGACCATGGGTCTGTCCTATGGATGGGTGGTCCCGGTTAGCCGTGAACTTTTCTCAAAAATCTTCAACGGACAGAGCAATGATCATCTTCGCCAAAGCAAATAACGAGAACGATGACTTAGATTTACCTGTTACCCGATTCACGCTGTTTTAGGGGAACGGAATGGGACTATGCCTTATGGCAGGGAGGTTGAGCATTGCATCCCTCTCGTTTCCCATTCTCCTTGAACCAAGTGTAGCGTGAATCCGCTTCGGACCTGGCGTTTCTGCGTAAAGTAGTTCGCTCGGGTCCGACGTTAGTTGCTGCTAGCTAATGACCAAACTAGAAAACCTTAATTCCGGTCGATCCTAAGTGGGAAACGGCCAGGACACTTCCGCTACGTGGCAGACGCGGAAAGACCTAGATTACAAAACCCGTAACATTCCATGGGAGTGCCGGGCGGAGTTCTCTAGACAGCCTTCCGATGGACTGCCAAGACGTGTCCTAGAGGATTCTAGTGGACACGTTACAGTTGGTATCAGAGCCGACCAACAATGGAATTGTTTTCATAAGATTTCATTAAAAATGAAGTAAAGAAATTGTTCCTGTCCAAACATTTCCTCATCTTCAATACTGTCTTGCAGAATTACGAGGCGTGGAACAAGTTTTTGGTGTTCCGGATCATGTTTATGACTGCAATGCATTCTCCGCATTATAGGCAGAGAATTGAAATGATGAACATCCTGGAGCAGATTTATAATCCATCACCGCTATATATAGAGCGAAGATGGACGGGGTCTTCAGGAATCTACTACATAGCTGCCCACCGGTTCGCTTATCTACAGACCAACCTGAAGAGGATCAAGTGGTTGGAAGATTTGAAAGTCATGAAGCTGTTCATTTTTGTGGAAGCTCACGTAAATTCGACTTTGCATATTCGAGGTCGGAGAGTTGAATTGAACTCATATGTATATGAGGAAGTAACCCGTGTAATCCCAGCTGATAGGATTAAGGTATTGGGCCACCATGGGAAGTATGGATTCCAGCGGAAAGGATATCCTGAACTTCCGATGAATTATCGATTCCTAAAGATTCATAACCCAAAACCCTACTATTACACAGCTCCTGTAGACAAATCCAATACAATGTTATTCTCCCCAAACTAAAATGTAATGATTGGATTATTATCACACGAGATGTTGTATAAGGCTACGCCGTATAAATATAAATAAGGACTTCTTTTTATCACTATCCGATTGTGCATTAGGGTTGTTGCAAAAAGTTAAGTAGCTTCATGATTTACGAGATAGCTGAACTAAAGATAAGCTAATGTCAATTATCATACAATAATGTTAAGAAAAATTTTACTCAGGCACAACCCCAGGTACAGGTTCCAAATTCGCCCCCTACATCAAGTACTACTGTGATCCAGGAGAAGAAGTTCCTCCTCAAACAGATAAAGCCACCTGAGTTTGACGGGAGAGGCAGATTCGTCCAGTCGGATGCTGAGATTTGGATTGAATCTATGGAGGATTACTTCGAAGCAGCTGGTACAGCACCTACCAATCAGGCCATGCTCGCCAAATTAAAACTCACCGGTGAAGCCAGACTATGGTGGAAACAATGGTGCAGGGATCAAGGGATTTCAGAGGGGTCCGTTATCTGGGAGAAGTTAAAGCAAGCCGTGCAAGGGAGATATTTGCCGCTTGCATATCGTACACAGAAAATGAATGAGTTCTATGAGCTAAAACAGTTAGGACTCACTCTTGACGCATACTATTCTAAATTTGTCTCACTCTTAAAGTATGCGCCACAAATGGACACGACACAGCAGGTGTCCAAATTTTGCGCGGGCTTAAATCCACCTGTAAATACCCGTCTCGAATCTATGCGTCCATCAGATCTTCAGGATGCACTCATTCGAGCGGCACCTATAATTCAGGAAGTGCAAGCTAAACCAAGGGGTATTAAGAATTGGTCTTATAGCGACCCGAACAGAGGAGCATTCAGACCCCAGGTTAAGAGAGTTCAAGGCCACAATCAGGGACAAAGGAAGAAAGCAAGGACAAATAACATCAACAACTTTGTTCCTTCTCACGGTAATGGCCGAAACATCCGATGTTTCCACTGCAACGAACTCGGTCACTTCAAAAAGCAATGTCCCAAACTCAGCGAGGGACACCGTCAAGGTGCTGGGCGCGGTCAGGGAGCCGCCGCCCGTGGAAGGGGAAGAGCTGCCTGCATTACCAATAGGCAAAGATGTGAAGCAGAAGAAGGGGAAGACCCGACTATGGAAGCGGAATTCGAAAGAGCGACGGTCCATGCCGCTCTACATAAGAAGGGCCCGAATCGCCAGTTCTCGGTGATTCAAACACCGTCAGACTATCAAGGTAAAGGTTTCAAAACCTTGATTGACTGTGGCAGTACACATTCCTTTATCTCACCAGCGTGTGCTAAGAGATTAGGAATAGCCACAGTAGAAGCACCTACCCTACTTGTGGAATTGGCAAACGGTCGTGAGGTAACTTGTGCTAGGCAAACTGCTAAGGAGGAGTTCTATCTGGGAGGAAAGAAAACCTCAGTCAAATTCAGAGTCATGAATTTAGGTATCCATGAGTGCCTACTCGGGATGGATTGGCTTAAGCCTAATGACGCTCACATCCACTGTGGAAAGGGTCAAGTTTCTTTTCGAAACTCTGAAAGAGAGTTTGTTACGACTCAAGGTGAAGCGGGAGTGCCAAGAATCCAGTTAGCCAAAGTATCGCGGATCATAAAAGGGGTTAGGAAAGGATTACCTGTTTACTTGATCAAACTCAACAAGTTAGATCAAAAGCAAGAGTCTCATGAGGGACCCTCTTGGCTAAAAGAATATGCTGACGTATTCCCTGAGGAATTAACTGAACTTCCACCTCCAAGAGAAGTTGATCATGAAATAAGGCTAATACCTGGAGCTGCGCCTATTGCAAAGAGACCTTATAGAATGTCTATTCCGGAAGCTATTGAGTTGAAGGAACAACTCAAGCAACTGTTAGATCAGGGTTACATCCGGCCTAGCAACTCACCATGGGGAGCTCCAGTTCTATTCCAGAAAAAGAAAGATGGGACACTTCGACTATGTATTGATTACCGTGGGTTGAATCACTCAACAGTCAAGAACAAGTATCCTATTCCTAGAATAGATGAGCTTCTCGATCGCCTTCAAGGTGCAAAGATCTTCTCCAAAATTGATCTCAAGTCAGGTTACTATCAAATCAGGATCAAGGATGAGGATATTCCAAAAACGGCCTTCAATACAAGATATGGGCACTTTGAATTCTTGGTTATGTCATTCGGGCTTACAAATGCACCTGCCACCTTCAATAGATTAATGCAGGATATTTTTAGACCATATCTTGATGATTTCGTGCTTGTCTTCTTCGATGACATTTTAGTCTATTCTAAACAGGAAGAAGATCATGAACCTCATCTACGGATTGTTTTGGAGACAATGAGGTCTCATAAGCTGTATGCAAAAATGAAGAAGTGTGCATTCTTCAAACGTCAGATCGAATATCTAGGATTCATAGTATCATCAGAAGGAATATCAGTAGATCTAGCCAAAGTCAGAGATGTGCTTGAATGGCCAATACCATTATCCGTCAAAGAGATACGTAGTTTTCTTGGCTTGACAGGATGGTATAGGGCCTTTATCAAAAACTATGCTTTGATTGCAGCACCTCTTACCGACTTACTAAAGAAGCAGACTTCTATTACATGGTCAACTCCCGAACAAAATAGCTTTGACCAATTGAAGCAATGTTTGGTATCAGCACCTATTCTGAAACTTCCTGACCTCAATAAGGAGTTCGAGGTAGTAACTGATGCCAGCATTCTTGCCTTGGGGTGTGTTCTTATGCAGGAAGGTCATCCAGTAGCATACTCTTCAAGGAAATTGAAGAGTCACGAAAAGAATTATGCCACGCATGATCTGGAGTTATTAGCTGTCATCCATGCTCTAAAGCTTTGGAGACACTACCTGTTGGGCAACAAGTTTACTCTAGTAACCGATCATAAGAGTCTCAAATGGATTTTTACCCAGAACGAGCTCAACATGAGGCAACGTCGATGGATTGAAGTATTGGAGGAGTATGATTTTGAAATCAAGTATCGACCAGGGAAAGAGAATGTAGTTGCCGATGCACTCAGTCGCAAGGCATTCCTAAACTCCCTAATCTTGCAGAATCCATCAACGGCCAGATCTCTGGCTACAAAGGTATCTATGCCAAGCAACCCTATACTCGAACTAGCTAGAGAGGAAGCATGCCATGACTTAGCCTACCAAGCAATGATAAAAGAAATATCTACCAAGGATCAGAATCTGAAGTTACAGGCCAAGTATCATGAATTTTCTATTGACAATGGACTTATTTACTAGAGAACAAGGCTATGTATACCAACAAGTCAGTCACTTAAGCAGAAGATATTATGGGAAGCTCATGATTCCCCTTTCGCAGGACATCCTGGCTATGCAAAAACTCTTAATGCAGCTAGGAAGAGCTATCATTGGGAGAGGCTCAAGGGTGACGTTCTCAAATATGTCACTGAATGTTTGTCTTGCCAACGTATCAAGGCTGAACATGTCTTGATGCCAGGAAAATTACAACCACTTGACATTCCCCAAATGAAATGGGAATTCATCAGTATGGATTTTGTGGTGGGCTTACCCCAAGTCCAAGGAGGATACAACTCCATTATGGTTGTAGTTGACATGCTTACTAAGGTTGCACACCTGATTCCAGTAAAGACAAACTATAAAGCCTCCGACATTGCTAGAGTGTTTATCAAAGAAATATTCAAGCTACATGGGTTACCTAGAAGGATCATTAGCGATCGAGACTCTCTTTTCACTTCACACTTCTGGAGAGCTATCTTTGAAGCTATTGGGACTCAACTCTGTTTTAGCACTGCCTACCATCCCCAAATGGATGGACAAACAGAGCGAGTAAATCAAATCATTGAGGATATGCTTAGGGCTTACTGCTGTCGGGAGCCGAAGAGGTGGATTCAATACTTGCCGTTAGTAGAATTTGCTTACAATGCTTCTTACCAGCAGAGCATTCAAATAACCCCTTTCCAGGCATTGTATGGTCATGATTGTCGAAGTCCCCTAAACTTTTCTGATCCTACCCTAAGGGTGGAAGCTTCAAGACAAATGTTGGAGGACATGGATGACCAAATAAAGTCAATAAGACAAGACATACAAGCAGCCAAAGATAGACAAAAGGCATATGCGGATTTGAAACGCCAAGAGAGGGTCTTCGGAGAAGGAGACATGGTTTTCATTCGTGTAGGCCCAAAAAGGAGTTCTTTATCTCTAGGTGAATGCAAGAAGCTAAGTCCAAGGTATTGTGGTCCGTATAAAATCCTCAAATGCCTAGGACCCAATGCTTATAAATTGCAACTTCCGGATAACCTAAAAGTTCACAATGTATTCCATATTAGTCTCTTAAAAAAATATGTACCCAACCCAAATCATGTACTTGATGACCAACAAGTTGTAACGCCTAGTTAAGGAGTCCTTGAACTAAGACCGGAAAAGATTTTAGATGTTAGAGAGAGACAGTTAAGATCTAGAACCTTGAAAGAATGCCTCGTCCAGTGGAAAGATTATCCTGAAGAGGATGCTACCTGGATGGATGAAAACTCTCTCAATCTTCAATATCCCCAGTTTATCACGAGATGAGGACATCTCGATTCTTCTAAGGGGGAGAGAATGTAATATTCCCACTCGTGAATATTGACGTCCCGCACACGACGTAAACCTTGTGCAAAGGTTATCTCTTGCATTGAAATTATTGGCAGTGTAATGCGTGACCCGCACACGTGAAATGGGGTCCTCCGCATTGGTAAATCAAAACCGGGAGTTCAAAACCGCAACTCTCACAAAAACACCCTCTTGGGAGGGGCAATTTGAATAATTCAATGCAATTTTTTTTTATTTTTAACCCTTTTTCTCCAGCCGATGCATGGCTGGAGAAGAGGGAGTGTGGGAAGGATGGGGATATGACTGTCGTGGCCTGCATGGGAGGGGGGGAACCCATGCAAGTGGGCCACGTGGTGGAGGCCTTCTCCCCCCCCCATGCCTATATAAACACCCCCTAGCTAGAGGGGGGGAGGCTAGAGGGAGGGCCGTGCTGGGGGAGGTCGCCATGCTGGGGAGGTCGCCGTGCTGGAGAGGTCGCCGTGCTGGAGGAGGTCGCCATCGTCGTGCTGGAGGAGGTCGCCGTGCTGGACGTGCTGCAGCCGCCGTGCCGCTGGCCGCCATTGACGCCGCCGTGAGGACCACCTACAATGCCTGCTGCCGTCGCCCATTCCCTGCCATCATCATCATGATCTTTCCCCCCTTTCCATCGTCATAACTCTCCCCCAATCATTACCCCTCCCCTCTCCCACGTAATCTGTGGAAGAAGAAGCTTCTTAAGAAGCTTCTAAGGATTAAGGCCATAGGCCTTGATCCTATGCGACTTTTCGGGTTTTGAATCCGGTTAGGGACATTCTTATTCCCAAGCGAGGAGAAGATATCGATTTCGTAGCCGTCTCGAAAAGCGAGAGTAAAGGAGTCCGTAACCACGACTACAATGGCTCCTAAGAAGTTGCAAGGCACGACTGCGGGAGGTTCATCTCCGAGCATACAAGTGGACATCTCCCCGAGCCCACAAGTCCAGGTTTTTTTTTCGAGTTTATTCTCGCATAAAGAAATGTTTAGGCGCGCTTAATTCCATAAGGAAGAACACATTTTACGCTTATTTTTAATGCATTGTGGCAGCGTTAAAAATACATTTGATAAATTATCTCTTTAAACATTAGATAAGGTTGATGCATGTCATGAAATTGAAACGGTTGCATTTCGAGAGTTGTCCGCCTTAGAAGACTAGCTGCATGTTGCTATTTTGGAACATTATCAAAGTAATGAGTCTAAACATATATTACTTAGGCAAAGAAATGAAGTTGATAAGTGCATTTGGTTACTAGACATGGTAGGAATAAGCGTGTGCCGCATTTTAGGCACCATCTTCCTTGTAATGATTCGTGAGGAAAAGTTAACACCCATAAGATATTACCCGAAAAGAAATAGAAGAGTACGATAATGATCTTATGGACTTGCAAGTAGCATGTAACATGGAATAAGTTAACACTAGCTTTAGTTGGTATGAACTTCATTAACTACATTGTAGCTAGGGGAAAGTTGCGTGTAGCATAGTCATCATGCACAAATTTCATTCATCAGGAGCCGTATTTAGGAAAGGTCGCATGGTTTATCAAAGCATGAGATTCTAAAGTGTAGACAACAAGGTTGTAAGCATGATTATTTGATGTAAGTCCTAGTAGGTCCTAGGAAGGTTAGTATCCAGATTATCATGCATTTTTACTATACCAAGGAAAGATAGAGTTATTGTGAACCATGTGATGCGTAGGAGCAAGGAAGCACATGTTTACATGTATTGTGTTAGTTGCAACTATTTTTTCTCCTTTAGATCTAGTTTATTGTCTCTAGGAAGGATTCATCCTTGTCGCGAGACAAGCATAATGAATTATCCAAATCACCTAGCCACAAAGGAATCATATGGTACGATAGACACCCCAAACACTAACTAGGTTAAGGATTCGGCCAAGTTTTCCAAATGTCGCTAAGTCGAAACCTTCAAGCCAATAGTCCTAACCACATTCCCAAAATGTTGAGCTAATTGGATGCTCATGTAAACAATAATCTAGGATTCCTACCTTATGGACCAAGCGTTCAAGATGATGAAACTTGATTTGAGTTGGACTAAACGCTGTCGATTTAGTGAAATTAAGGATGGGTGGGTAAAAAGACACCCTAAACCCTCCTTCTCGTCTAAAGTTAATTCCATGACCTGAATACGCCATTCATTAGGAGAAATGATCTCTTAGAATGGAGGCGTCACTTGTGCAATAAACTGCAACGTCACTTAGCCTTGCGGGTTGATCGTAAGAATTTTTGCCATTCCATAGATTAAGGTTGGCAGGTTCTTGCGCCAGTTTAAACTCGCAAGGGGAAAAGGGTAGTCGTCCTTTTTTTTTCTCTATCCTCATTAGGGAAACTTTGTCAAGTTAAGGGAAGCTAGGCATTTGCTTGGACGAAAATGATTAATCAATAAACTAAAGCGACATGGTCGCCGGAATTTACCATAAACCAAACCTAAAGTATTGACAGGGTATGACCCTAACCCAAGGACGATAGGAATCTTGCCAAGTTGCAATTGATTCCGGATCGAATGCGGGTTGCATTCGGAGAAAAGGAGTCACTCCTTAACAGTTTGCCAGCTAAAACGACCACTGGAATTGATTGTGCTTGTAACAATTTAGAAAGCACTGTTTGCATTGTTTGTTCAAGGAACTAAAGGATGAAAGATATATAAATGCTTCAGGTTGAAGGCCTGAAGGAAGTGGCAGCTCAGTTACCCCCGACTGCCTGCCTGACCCTAACCAAGGGGGTTGTTGACCGCGCCGGGAACGTGGACCGAACCCGCCGTGAGAGGTCTCTCCGTTGAGTTCTACTTGGAGCAAGAGGACGCTTGGGTGCCAGAGGGGGCTCTGGCCGTAAATCCCTCGCCTTCCAGGCCCTGCACAAGAGGCTAACGTGACTCGGGATTGGATCTCGAGGCCCGCATACTAGTCTACAAGCAGAAGCTTGGATTAGTGATCCCTGGTGGATTACTGGATAGCCTTCGGGCGGATTATGATTAAGCCTATGGGCGGAACTCTTTGTATTTCAAAGATAAAAGGGATAAAATGATAACAAAGAAGTTGTTTGACATTGTTTTCTTTATGTCCTGTGATAAGATTACGTGAAGGAACCAGTGCTTAACAGGGTTAATCAAAGAAGCTGTTTGATATGTGTCAAATTAATGTGGTAGGTAATTACATAACTAAAACAAACCGAGGAAAGTGCGGAGGACGGACCATGGGTCTGTCCTATGGATGGGTGGTCCCGGTTAGCCGGGAACTTTTCTCAAAAATCTTCAACGGACA
The DNA here is from genome assembly GCF_053477565.2 of Lygodium microphyllum. Taxonomy (NCBI): domain Eukaryota; kingdom Viridiplantae; phylum Streptophyta; class Polypodiopsida; order Schizaeales; family Lygodiaceae; genus Lygodium; species Lygodium microphyllum. The sequence goes on along the minus strand of NW_028229514.1, from coordinate 17,973,313 downwards.
GAGCAATGATCATCTTCGCCAAAGCAAATAACGAGAACGATGACTTAGATTTACCTGTTACCCGATTCACGCTGTTTTAGGGGAACGGAATGGGACTATGCCTTATGGCAGGGAGGTTGAGCATTGCATCCCTCTCGTTTCCCATTCTCCTTGAACCAAGTGCAGCGTGAATCCGCTTCGGACCTGGCGTTTCTGCGTAAAGTAGTTCACTCGGGTCCGACGTTAGTTGCTGCTAGCTAATGACCAAACTAGAAAACCTTAATTCCGGTCGATCCTAAGTGGGAAACGGCCAGGACACTTCCGCTACGTGGCAGACGCGGAAAGACCTAGATTACAAAACCCGTAACATTCCATGGGAGTGCCGGGCGGAGTTCTCTAGACAGCCTTCCGATGGACTGCCAAGACGTGTCCTAGAGGATTCTAGTGGACACGTTACATGTCATAAGATTAATAGTTCAATAACTAAGAATCTACACCTCAAATATTAGGAAAGCCAATCAAAAAAAGTAACAATCAACTTACCTTCTTTAAAAAATCTTTTTTCTTCAAATACTTTCTTTCATCTTGCTTTGTACCCTTCCACCAGTCATATATGTCATTCTCTCTCCATATGTACTCACATCCAGTAAACTTCAATGGTAAAATCTCATGGTGATTCTCTGATATAATTTTCATGATATACTTTTTATCCGCATTTTTATAACGTAGATTATCTGGGTTTAAGGATTCAAACCACCTACGTACTCGGTGATAATTTTCGAGCATGATAGTGTGTTGACTTTTAAAGTATTCAGCCAAGAGCTTTTTTCCATAAAGTCTACCCTCTTCTCTAAATTTCAACATGGGTGGCCGATAGATATCATCATATGATGGTATGCGTATCACTCCTATTGATACTCAAGTGATCAAATATCATTAGTTAGTATAACCATTTCAAAAAATGACTCATTATCAACATAAGAAAGCTGATAATACCTGATTCTTGGCTTGAAGAAGTGTTAAGGCAAGCAATCTCAACGTCTTCCTTTCTTACATTGTCTCTTGTGTCATCTTTAGTAACTTTTTTACCTATATATACATAGATTTAACCAAAGCTCACGATAATACAAGGTTATGAAAATTTTCAATAACACAAAAGAAAGTAATTAGATATTGTGTATCAATTTGGGTCACCAAATTTGTACAAGTTTTTTATCCTTAAAGTTGGTACCTGCATCTTGACTTGAAGAAACATTATCGCAAGTAACCTCCTTATCTCCCTTTCTTACATTACCTCTTTTCCCACCTTTTGTTGTTCTTTTATCTATGTTTACATATATACACACAATTACTCAAAGTTTAAAGATATGAATAACTATGAACATTTTAAATTTGGCAAAGAGACTAATTAAAGCTAGTTAATCTCAAAATGAATCACCTAATAAAGCAAGATGTAATATATGTACAAATTTAAATTTTCAAAGTTTAGTAGAAATAAAGACATATACCTGTATCGTGATTTGAAGAGACATTAGGGCCAATGACCTCCTTAGCTTACATTGTTCCATTATCTCTTGTACCTGCATTTGTGATTTTGTTACGTTTGTGTACACATAATAAACCAAAGTTTAGAATTATAAGAGACTTATATTTTTTAAAAAGAAGTATTATATCAAACTAAATCACTTAATTCCTTAGCACTTGGATTAGAACACATAAAATAGTAATAAAATTAGGTATAAATTTAGTTATTAGAGTTAGTTACCTTTCACTTCTTCCACAACTGAATCCACAAGCCCAAGTAGTTTGGGATCCTCACTCATCATTTTTTTCAAAAGAGCCATCATCTCTAGATTAGAAGTCAACATGGCAAACCTACATAGGCATGGTAACAATAAGAAAGTATTTGCAATGTATGTTTGAAAATGTAAATCACATTAAGCAATACAAAACAAAAGACTTCAATAAACATATCGTCATAATGTTTGAAAATGTAAATTACATTAAGCAATACAAAACAAAAAACTTCAATAAACATACCGTCATAACATTGTTGCCTCATGCTCATGCGAATGCCACATGGTAGGTACAATCTTTCTTTTGTTGTCAATTGCAATTGCTTTTGTTTTGAGTACTTGCCATTGCTTTTTCGTGGATACACATAGCCACCAATCCTTCCAATCTTGATCCTCTATTCTCACTTTCCAAATATTTTCTTGCAAGTGTACATTAGTTAGCCATCCCACTTTTACTTGCTTCATTTCATAGTGTACTGCTCTTATAACCGCACATTTGAGGTCATTTGGCTCACATAAAGCATCTAGATGAGACTTCATATAAACAACATCATTTTCCTCTGGCCAAGGAGGAATGCAACCGATGCAACCTATTGTAATCAAACGTGACCTTGGTCTCAAATCTTTTGTCTCATATGCAATGATATTGTTTCCATGTTGAAGTGGAATAAATTTGTGTAACAATGATTGTATTGGTCTAATACAATCCCATGAAAATGGAACAAAACCATTTTGCAAGACACTCATACCTGTAGTGGTATCCACAACGAGACTTTCATGGCCACTTTCAACAACAATACATTGTCTATAGTAATAAGCTCCAAATAATAGTTTCACTTCACCATTGCATTCAAACGAAAAAAATGATGATATGCATGCTTTCCAATGGCCAACATCTATGTCCACTCTAGAGTCTTCATCGCATCTTACCACCACTTTATCTCCCACTTTATAAACTTCTCCCTTTAGAAAAACCTTTTTATATTCTGTCACTGTTTTCACCTCTATGTTGAAGCTATGATGAACATATCTCTTTTCTTCATTAGTTGCATCTCTGCGTCTTAACTTCTTTGCTCCTATGGTTATTCCCTTTGTTAGAGCTACTCTTTTGCACGCACAATCATTAGCCTTTTCTAAAAAACTCCATATTTCTTTTGCTTTCTCCACACATGATACATGCATGAGACCTGATGCATGCCATTCTGGACATTCATCGTACCTATTAGAATCCACTAAGTATCCATCAGGTGGTAGTAAAGCTTTGTGGAGTTCTCTTGTCATCCTTTGATACGGCATAAGTCTGTCACATTGGTCTTTTGTAATATGCATAAATATCCATGTAAAGAATCTTCGTCTTTGGTAGTTTGCATAAGAAATCTCATTATCTTTGTTATTTGTTTTGATATTGACATATACTGAGACCATACGCTCATAAATATAACACCAGAAAGCATCATGACTACCATGTCGAATAATGTCATCCAAGAATTATCCAAAACCTACATGTAGTAAGGCAAGAAAATATATAGGATTAAAGTGAAATATAATTTCTATATAAATAAAAAAACTAAGAAAATAAAAAATATTTATACCTGCAACATGTTCCAAAGGAGCTGAGTTTGATCCTAAGAGCTCCTCAGAGCTTACTCTCCATTAACCAAGCAATTCTCTCAAAGTGTCTATATTTTCTCTAGACCAACCATTGTCGCGAGTGTAGTTGTAAAAATCATGAGCAATGTCTATCAGAATCAATCCTAGGTCATAGAATACCTTTGGAATACCTTCAATCTCACATAGTACATAAGGCAAACACCATTGAATCCACTTTTGATTTTCCTCAGCCTTGTAGCTCTCACAATACTTACTAGGATATCTTGGCCAGCGACCATAACGAATAGAGTATGGTGTTACTTTAGTGACACGATGTGTTGTCTCATCAATTTTTACTTTCATCCTGTTATCCACAGTCCTTACTAGAGCACATATATATTTTGAGAACAAATTTAGGGCCAAAATATGCATGCAATCATATACAAGGTCCAGGGATAAATCAAAGCCATAGAGTTTATATAGTCTCCACAAGCATGATCTACTAGAAAGTCCTGCATCTTTCAAAATCTCTTCTCTTTCTGCTTGGGTGAGGGCTCGCTCTGCCATAGTCAAAGAACTTAGCATTTCATTGGTTGATCTTTTAATTGGTCTATATCTCAACTGGAATCTATTTTGACCATACAAGTAACGTCCTGAGCCCTCACCCTCCAAAGTGGCTATTGCTTTGTCTCTACGACAAAATGATTGACCACCATCTTTGAAAGATCCAATCTTGCACTGAGCTGGATGGTCTCCAGTTACCATCATTAGCATAGCACGTGCAATGAATCTTCGACTAAGAGAATTTTCATGCTCAACAATCTATGTAACTGGATAATTGAAGTCTACTTCAAATCCATCAACAAATAGACTTTCTAATTCATCTATCAATGGCTGCATGAATATGTGAAAGAGTTTACTAGAGCTTCCAATAACTTTTTTGCAACTGAATGGAATAAATAAAACTGGTATAACTCCAATAAGGGAGCTCTTTCCAACATTGAGAATTTTGATTTCAACAACTCCACATTTCTTCTGGGTTGTCTTTGAGGCTTGGAATCCATCCCAATGTAATAACAAGGCGAAATTGTGTGGATCACCCTATTTATCACAAAACACACCACATTTTAGTAACCTGTATCAAATTTCATTTATATTAATTAAAAAGACGAGCATGATAATAAAGTGTACCTTACAAATCCTTTTGTACCCATGTATGTGAGTTTGACATGATTTGCAGATAAACTTGTAGGCACTCTCAATATCATCCCATGAATGATCAAGCAATGGTGACCTTTGGGCAGAAGGCCAAGCTGTATAGACTTGTTTGCAATGCATGTTATTACATATCAATGGAAGCTCAAAGTATGTAGACGCAATTGTTCTCTAATGGAGACATAGTCAAAAGAGAGCATATCTTTTCTCGGTAGAGAACACTTGGAACACTTTTCACAACATTGTGAACAATCACGCTTTAACTTCTTCCTTCCTCCTTTTCTGGTGTTACACAAGCATTCAATTGTGTCTCTAATGTAGTTATCCTCCTTGCTTGGCTGATAAAGCAATGGTGCATGAATAGAGCTCTCACTTCCTTGGCATACCCTATAACGTTGGGAGTTAACCATACCTAGCCGTGTGAACATGATACCAAGTTTCTCCCAACAAGTAGGAATATTTATACCATTCAAGTCTCCATCCCATGTGTTAGGCATTTGCACTAGTAGTTTGGCCAAGCTTGGCATATATATATTGTCCATATGTGCTTGGGGGGGATCAGAACTGACCATATCACCAAAAAGAATTTTAAGCATTTTATCTTGAAACTCAATTGAAGCTTGATGCTTATCCCAAAGTGCTTGCAATTGAATTATTCTTTGAACGATTTTGTCAAATAAATATGGTTCAACATCATCCATCTCGAACGCTTCATTTTGTGGTTCCACCTCATTATCCTCCCTTTCGTCTAAATTGCCAATCTCATCTGATGGGTCATTATGGACCTCATCTCCCATGTCATTATGCTCTAGTAGAATGTCATCTTGTGGTAGTCGTTGGCAGGAATTAATTAGAGGTTAGGTAGGGAATTAATTAGAGGGTAGGTAACAATAGTGGAACTAGAATCAAACTTTGTTCCTATTTCACACACATCCACTTTTTCTCTCAGTGATGTATTTTGATGGGTGGAACTAGAATCAAACTTGGGCCCCTTTACTCTAATGGAGAGGACTAAAAGGGCACTTAGGTAACTTCCAAGTTAGCCCATAAAAACAACTTTACAAAGCAGGTGCAAAAACATTCAACTTAATGACTATCAATAAAAGAGTATTAAGCTAACTTCTAATTTATGGATTTTTTTATATCTTGAGTGCTTTGCAATTTACCATGTTTTTTGACTATGTAGATAATAACTTAAGGCCTTATCATATGATTCATCATAAAAGGTGTCAAATTTTTCATTTATGTACTTCATTTGACACTTGAAAACCTTCAAACTATTTTTTTTTGGGAGGGGGGGATTTTAAACGGTTTTTATCATATTGTGATTAAAAAATCATTGTCTCTAAATGTGCTAATTCCTTTTTCCAAATTTAGAATTTGCTTCACACTAAGCTCAAAATTTTCATGCAATTCAGGTGGTGCACAATAGCATTGCATTGGACAAGTTTAACGTGATTGCTTACTTTTAAGAAGTGAGTAATGAGAACTAAAAATGATGCAATTTTGTTCAAAGTGCACATAACTACTTGTGCTTTTATTTAAAAAAGAAAAGAAAACTAAAATATTTTTTAAAAACAAAGAACAAAACATAGATCTATACCAATAAACTTTGGGTTAACTTGATGCAACTTAATTACTTTACCATTAGTGCACAATAAGGGTTCAATACTCTTGAGGTATCATATTATCCAAGATTTTGCCTTAGATTTTTAAGTGTTTCTATGTAAGAAACATGTAAAGAATACGAAAGATTCAAATTTAAAACACTATAGGGTGGAACAAACCCATAAGAAGAAAGTTGCAAACTCATTCTTATCAGGCAATATGCTTATATGTGTCATAAGCTCTATGGCACACAGAGCACATCTAATGGGCAAGCTAAACTATAAAAAGTAAACTAGGTTACTTCTAACTTCTTATTGTTGCTTATTTATGGGGGGCACGGCTCTTTTTGAAATGGGCTAGGAAGCAATACATGTGGGTATCCCTTTAGGTGTAGCTTTGCCCAACTAAAGCTTAGGGAATTTGCTTTGGGATATGTAAGGAAGAATGTGTATGAAACAAGAGGGGTTTTATCCTATAGTGGAGTTATAGAAAGTATAGATAGATCTTGGGGTTTTGAGAAAGGTGCAATATCTTTACTATATCCTTTTTATATAACCAACTAAACAATAAAAAAACTTGACACCAATCTCCATTCCTAAATGGTTAGAGCTTGAGGTTCCCAAACCTGACAAGTTCTTTTGAAGAGAAGGGAATTAAAGGAAACCTACGTAAACAAGCTTTCTTTTGCTCAGACTAATCACCACACCCTATAGAGCTTTGAAAAACTATCATATACACTTTCGTGAATGCATCTACACATTTGGTCTTTGCTTGCACAATGTTGTTATCGTTGCCATAGAATCAAGAGACCAAATGTTATCTTTATGGCATATGAAGCCTCTTGGTTACTCCATGTTGCACCTTCAAATCCAATCAGTCTATATGGATTCAACAATAAGATTGATTGCACTAAGAACATCTTAGTAATTGTTTGTAAATAGTCAAAGAGATGCAAATCGTAGTTTTGATTTCTACAACCAATCTTAATTGTAATAGCTTTAGTTATTAGGATATCCCAAGATGTTGGGCCTAACCTCATGAAGGATGGTAGGTTACAATCCAATTCTTGACAATGATAGCCCACTGTTGTTGTGCATCCAACCTCTTCAGCAGTTGAAACACAAAGGAATATGATCCCTCTTTTGCTTTCGTTAATCCAAGTCCTCCTTTTGACCTCTCAACTATGACCAACTCCCATGCTACAACATGCCATCTATATTTGTTTCCTTGCTTTACTAGAGTTTTGAATGGTTCAAGGATAAGATCCAAGGCAAGGTTCACAGATGGTCCGATGAAAATTACTTAGTGAGGGACAAGCTTAATGTATTAGCACACATATAAAGTTTTAGCCAATTGACAAATATTAGCCACTAAAGGGGGACTTAATATGGGGGCATATCCCTAATGTATATGCTTATGTAATTTTGGGAAAAGCCCCCTCCCCTGTACTTACATGATTCTATAAGTTGTCCATGTGAACTCCCCAAGCGTCTAGCCTACGTTTGCAACTCTCCCTTCACTTCTCTCCTTCATGTTTGAGTCAATCTCCATTTTTACAGCCATCCTAACAAACTTGCAAATCTAAATTTCAAGTTGTCCACATTTGCATTGTCACCCCTCATGCCAATCTCATGAGTTAGGTGCCTCATTTTCTGAAGAAGTGTTGAACCTCCACATTATGTGCCTCAAAAGAGCATCCATCTCCATATAATCCCACATTACAAATTAGCCATCATTTATTTTGGAGAAGTAGCCATCTTGGATTTCAATAGTAGTACAATTGTGGCATGCAAACATGGAAATACAATAGTGCCCTCTGATTTCCATTATGATATTCTAATCATCTTTATGCTTACATTGTGCTTGCTCTCTACTTGTGGATGATGGTGTAAAAAAACTTATGGTGGAAATACAAACCCAGCATGTGAGGTTGTACAATGCATGAGAAGCCCAAGCTTAGTCTGCTGTGACACTCCCTTTGTCTTACTTTCAGAAGAAATTGTTCACCCTTCTATTGATTATTTGCTACAATCACTAGTTCTATTTAAATCACCCTCTTTTCACGGTTTCATCACCTTCTTCACCATGGTCTTCTTCTCGATACGTGTCTAGAATATCGTTTGCCTCCCTTGAAAGACAATAGCAGCCCCTAGTCATGGTTCTCATGGATCCACCATAATCTGTTCCTTCTTTGTTTATCCAAAAACAGGCCCCCTGTTTGTTTTGTTCAGTTGCATGTGGCATGATGATGCATAGTGGAATTGTCATACAACTAGCAAGAGGTCGACAAGTTGCTGAAGGTTCAAATGAGAAATATATGCCTTAGCTATCTACCAGTACCCTTCAGGGCTCCATTAGCACATGAAACTCTATGGGATCCATTTTCAGCTCCTCACACTATAATATTGAAGTTATTGAGGCATGCTTTAGAAACCACATAGGCACAAATCATCCAAAAACTCACATGCCATAACTAGAATCAAACTCTGTTCCTTATGCACATTCATTTTTTCTCTATGTGATGTATTTTGATTGGTGTAATTTAATGTTTTATGTGATATCTTTGATAACTGTATTGTGTGATCCTTATATTCGAATTGTATCTTTGATAATTGTAAGTTGGACAAGATTTTAGCCCCTGCAAGCCAACAAGTGTGATTTATGAATAGACTTGGAATGGTGCTCTATCTAATCTTGGTTAGACGTACTAGGTTATCTGTGTAAAGAGCCAAAGCTGACTTGTGGACCTCATCACCTTGAGAAAAGTTGTTGGCTTAAGAAGGTCTCATGAATGTCTAGACAAAAAAACACCTTAGAATGCATAAAGCGAAAGCCATGAAAGGCACATCAAACATGATTTGAGCACTCTTGCTTTCAAAAATTTCTTGGATGCTTGCATGCATTTGATTGGTACCAATGGCTAGTCACTCATTTTTGTGCATTATCAAAAACTATCCACTCACCTCCTACTTGTCAAATTCAACAACCCTAAGATAGTTCTATCCCACATCGGATAATGTCCACCTCCATTAATGGCTTTGTTGCACACATTTGTCCCCGAATGAATTTGAAATGACCCTTAGTCCTCCCTTAGTCATTTTAGAGTATCGATCCAAAATATGGTAAACACGTTTGTCTTAATTGATATGCTTAGGTCCCTCACGGATTACATGGACATTGCTAAAAAATGGATGTTTGCTAACATCGCCACTCTAGAATGAGTTGCGATAAATAAGAAAAAGTGGAGTAATTCTTGTGTATGTCGAGGACCCCACCCAAGCTTATAATGCCACCCTTACATTCATTTGGAGATTGTTCTCTCATAGGAGTCTCATACTGACTACCAACCAAGCCATTGCAATGGGTTGTTGAACTATGTTGTTGTTATTTTGTATTTTTATTTTTTATGGTTGTAATAGTCAAAGAGTGTAACTCCTCCTTTCTAGGGACCTCTCATAAGGGGCCTTACTAGGAGATCCTAGGGTTTTGGAGTTATTTAGAGTATACAACATATGTGCCTTGCTATTTTAAAAACTACTGAAGGAAGATTATGGCTCATTGGACACTTGCTATCACTATGGCAGTCAAAGGCTAGCACCATCTTGCTCATTTAAAGAAGTTATTAGAATACCAACATTTTCTTCTAACAAGAGTAACAGGATATCCCAAAAAGATTGGATCATTTCAATCATCTAGGTCATCAGTCCAAACACTACAATCATTCAAAATCTTGATGGTATCTCACCCAAGGGTCATAGGGTGCTAGACCAAGATTATGGTTACATTGGTATGTCTAAGCTTGGAAGGGTTAGTATTTTACTATTGTTCTTAAATTAACCATGAGTTGTAGACCAATTCATGCAAGGCGTGCATGAGAACCTATAAGTTTTTAATCCAAACATTGCCATATGTGCCTTTATACAATATTCTATGTCTGCATGAAATGCATTAAACGGTTACATCACTTGAAAAGTTAGAGAAAAGAGAGTAATGTTGCACAAAATATGTATGTAGCTACTTGGTTTGAGGCCTCCTCTTTTTGCAACATGGTGGTCATTTCCAACATTTAGTGCTATGATAAACAAGCCCATAACTATATTTAAATATTGTCTTTTGATGACTAGAAAAGAAGAGGGGTGCATGTGTGTGGGTACGCATGTACACACGTGTTCATATATGTATATGTGCACATGTATGTGCATGCAATATGTTCATATGTGTAGGGGGTTAGAAAATCTAGGTTCACATCCATATGGTTACTTCCAATTTCATTAATTTCATTACAATTGGAGAATGGCGTTCTTACATAATTCTGTTATATAGGGAATTTTGAGAGAACATAGGGAATCTTCATAGTGACCTACGATTCCCTACAAGTAGAAGTAGGAAATTACATTCATGTATACTCTTATATAGGAAATTTTTAATGAAGGTAGGAAATAGTCTAGATTGACCTTTAATTTCCTACTATTAGATGTGGGGAATGTAATTCCCTAGTTGTACATAGGGAATACATGCATTCACACATAGGAAATATTACAACATTTCCTACATTTCACAAGTTTTCCTATATAGGGATTGATTAAAAGTCCCTTGTGCTGGTATACGAACGATTATCCACGCATCTAGCTCGTACTACTTATATGGAATCGAAGGCTCCATCTTCCCACCATGCGATCAGCGGTGCAGCAGTTGTTCATTCCTAGACGTTAGAAAGCCGCACTTGTGCTTGCTGAAAACCGTGATCTGCTAATACAGTATTCGCTGATCGGAAGAGGTTAACTAGCTAGTAGAGAACCATTCGGGGCCCTGCTTTCTCATAGCTACCGTCCTGCACTCTCCATACGCAATACTCTATCCATGGCATCATCACTAAAGCTTGCTATGCTAATTGTAGCTATCACATTGGCGCAGCAGCTCTTCCACCCGATAACTCGCACTGAGGCGGCGGACGAGGACCCCTTGCAGGACTTCTGCGTGGCTGATCAGGGGGCGCAGGCGGCCGGAATCACAACCGTGAACGGTCTGCTGTGCAAGAATCCCCAACAAGTGCAGGCCAAGGTCTTCGCCTCTCCTCTGCTTCGCCAGCAAGGCCAGTTTAACAAGGCGCTCGGCTCCGCTGTGCAGCTGGCGTCGGCCCTCACCTTCCCTGGACTCAACACCCAAGGCCTGTCCGTGGCCCGCATCGACTTCGCGCCCAATGGCGGGCTCAACCCTCCACACGTCCACCCGCGTGCCACCGAGGTTCTCTTCCTTGCCGAGGGCACGCTTGTGGTAGGCTTCGTCTCCACCACCAACAACACCCTCTTCCAGCAGACCCTGTACAAGGGCGATCTCTTCGTCTTTCCCCGCGGCCTCGTCCACTTCCAGATCAACCCGGACAAGAAGAAGCCTGCCCTCGCTATCTCCGCGCTCAACAGCCAGAACCCGGGCACCTCCCAGGTCGCCCCCGCTCTGTTCGCCGCCATGCCTCCCCTGCCGGAGGACGTGCTGGAGACCGCCTTCGCCATCGACAAGGACGAGGTTTATAGCCTCATTAAAAGCGTCGCCACCACACTGCCGTGATGGTACTAATACGTGTCACGACTCACAGCATCTCAACACATCATTGCTGCACAGTCGAGGTTTACAGCCTCATTAAGACTCGCCACCACAATCCCGTTATCATGCTAATATATCCGTCATCGCCACCCTCCCGTGGTCATCCTTATATCTATGTCGCACTAAGTTAACACATTATTGCTATACAAATCAATATTCTTAAGCATTATTGTTACAGAATCGATATTCTTGCCACCACATTTCTTTGATACTTTACACGCAACACCTACAAATTTGGAAATCATAAAAAGTAATCCATCCGGAGGTCACAAAATTTTGAGCTTTCATGTTCCATGATTCCCAAGTCTATTTATGAAAAAAAATATCAAAATGGAAAGCACAAAAAACATTATGCAAGAAAAGCCCATCTACACAATATAGTTACCATGAATATTGCAATAATTGCTATTATTACTATCTTATTGAATTTTCAAACTTCCTTTTATGCAAACGAAGTACTATGAATTTTACTTAAAAATTGACATTCAATTTATGAAGTTTAAAATTTTGCATGTGATATAGAAAATATAGTTTCCATGAACATTGCAATAACTACTATTGTTGTTTTTTGCTACCAATAGTGCTGTGATAATTGATGCTCCTCCTCCTCCTCATAATACTACTACTATGATTTCTCCTTCTACTTTGCTACTATTAGTATTGTTATTGCCATTGCTACTAGACTAGGTGTCACTAGCCAATGTGGTACATATCAAGTCTTTATGTTAGCGAGCACACTTTCACCATATAGAAATGATAGACACATTCAAACAATAAAGGCAATTATAATTGTATGGAATAAATGCACTAATGTATCTTTATCTTTGATGCTTCCTTGGAAGTCAACCTTATAGATTATGTAAGATACCACGTAAGTTCAAAAGAAAGGGTATTATATTTCATAAAATTTACAGGATTATATTTACAAATAGGGTTTTTCAACTAAAATTTGAAAAAACTGCGTAAGTTGAGTAAAGAAAAATGAGTTATTTTAGGGTCTTATAGCATATAAAGAAATGGTATTTCTTAATATCCTTTGAATGCATGTTATATAGATGAATACTTATAGATAAACCCCCTGAGCTACTTCACACTCTAGAACCAACTCTAATAAAATGGAGATAAGAATGCAAGAGTGAAAGAAAGAAAAAGACTTGATTGTGTTCATTGTTGTACAAGCAATGCTTATATATAAGGATGCCTCATAAAGAGGTCAATGTGAAAGGTGGGTGATTAGTGGAAAAAAGTATCCACTTGGTAGATGCTATATGATAAGATGATAATAAATGAGAAGATGTGGAATGGGTAATCTTTGTTGACTTTTGAAGGCTTACATTTAAAGATATTTGAATATTCTTCCAACATACCTTCTTAAATTGATGTGATAATTGATGCTTCTCCTCCTCATACTACTAGTTCTATGATTTCTCCTTCTGCTTTGCTACTATTAGTATTGTTATTGCCATTGCTACTAGATTAGGTGTCACTAGCCAATGTGGTACATATCAAGTCTTTATGTTAGCAACCACACTTTCACCATATAGAAAGGATAGACACATTCAAACAATAAATGCAATTATAATTGTATGGAATAAATGCACTAATGCATCTTTATCTTTGCTGCTTCCCCAAGGAGTCCACCTTATAGATGATGTAAGATACCACATAAGTTCAAAAAAAATGGTATTTTATTTTGTAAAATTTATAAGATCATATTTACAAATAGGATTTTTTAATTACAATTCGAAAAAAATATGTAAGTTTAGTAAAGTAAAAGGGATCATTTTAGGGTCATATAGCATATAAAGAAACTGTATTTCTTAATATCCTTTGAATGCATGTTATATAGATGAATACTTATAGGTAAACCCTCTGAGCTACTTCACACTCTAGAACCAACCCTAAGAAAATGGACATAAGAACACAAGAGTTAAAGAAAGTAAAAGACTTGATTGTGTTCATTGTTATACAAGCAATGCTTGTATATAAGGATGCCTCTTAAAGAGGTCAATGTGAAAGGTGGATGATTAGTGAAAGATGCCACTTTTGAAGGCTTACACTAAAAGATATTTGAATATTCTTCCAACATACCTTCTTAAATCGAGAAAAGACAAATTAAAAATGATTTCAAGAAAAGGAGTTACTACTTTTTATCCCCTTATAGAAAGGAATGGGTTGCGAGTACAAAAAATGATGTCAATAGAAATCAGGAGCATTAGAGGTGAGACAAAATTTTTCATGAGTGACAAGTTTTGTGAAAATGTCTATCTAGTAAGAACTAGGCACATGCTCAATGTGAAGATAGCTCTCCTAATATAAATATTTTACAAAATGGAAATGTGTTTGAGTTTGTCAGAATTGACATCACCTAAAGTGATGAGTGTGATATAAGATTGATTATCAAAATAAATGGTAAATTAAGTAACTTTGTAGTAGAAGTCTGATTCCTAGATCATGATGTGATATAATTTTACTTGTTGGCACTCTACATAGAAGAACCACCCATGAGAAGTAGGTAGCCATCGGTAGTCAATCTATGAATGAAAATATCACCTCCGCAATCAACATTACAACAGGCACAGAGGGTATCTTGGGATCGAAGGTGATACTTGAGGCTCAAGCATAAGGAACTTTTAATCATTTTCTACATAGGAAAAACTAGGGAATCCCCTATCAAATCTATAGATAAAAACACACATACGTAGGGAAAGTATTTAGGGAAAATGGAATATTTCCTAATTAGAGAAACTAGGAAATCACATAGGAAGTTTCCTACATAGAAAGGGAAAATTCCCTTCAAAGAAAACTTTTCTTTATGGGGAAAATTTTCTACATAGCGAAATGTTCCATTTTTTCTAATATTTACTTTTCCTACCTACATTTATTTTTTACCAAAGAAATGATAAGGAAAACCCTTTTCTTCTTTCATATGTAGGAAAATTTTCCTATGTGCAGAAATTTTCATACATAGGGAATTTTCCTATGTTTCCCCACATAGGGAAATTTCCCTACATTTGATAGTTTTCCTACATAATAAATTTATTATGTTACTCTAGTTTCTCTCTAATTGGAAATGTAACATTTTTCCTAGTTTGCACATTCCTACTTCTATGAATTTATAAGTAGAAATTATACAGTAAATTTAAAACTAGGATATACATAGATTGTTTAGTTAATTTCAAATAGGCCATAATGTACATCTAATAGTTTAGATAGGTAAATTTTCACCATACAGGTTTTTTTTCCTATGTTAAGAGAAAAATCCTAGATATGTAATATTTTCTATATACGCTTTTTTTCTATGTGAAGAAAGTTTTTTAATGTAGATAATTTTATTTTAAAAAAATATTTCAGTAATTAATATGATGCCATAATATGGTGGTACTATATCCTTACTCTAGTTGATTCCTAATGGCTAATGAAATGATAAATAGAGACATCGCATTGTAAATTACTTGGACATAGAATTGAAAATCTCTATCACTTGTGTCGATGCCAATGCTAATGGGTTGCTTGGGAATTGCTAGAGAAGGAGAGCTTGCTCGTCATTGTCAAGTAGTTCCATGTAGCTATCAATGGTTATGGCATGTATATCCCTCTGCAATACATAGAGATGTATCGGCACAATGGGAAGCTTAGCTAAATCAATCACAGAATGCAAAAAACTTGAGCAACCCACAACCAAAACCTACCACACTGAAAGTGAAGAAAGAAATAAAAATAGAACTTGCTCACCAAGAACAAATAAGCAAGCCAAACTGAGAATAGGGACACTATTAACAAAAACTAGAGTCAACAATAGTAGCCAACTCACATAGATATACTGAAAAACCTGTAGCAACCAAAACAAATACGACATGTTGCTAGAAAATGGGCCGCATAGAAGGCTAAAAAAAATCACATTGCTGTCAACTTTGGCTACAAAGAAGACAAACAACAAGGTGCGTCAAATGTATAGAAATACCTAAAAAGAGACTCAACCAAGAAGGACAATATTGTAGTATCACACTATATGCAAGGCACACATCAAGAAGTAGCACTCTCTCAACAACCAAGTTCACATGCTCTAGCAATATCAATCCATAGGAGACAATTGCAGAGGAGACAACCATCAACACACAGGAAGGTCATGTAAGAAAACTCGAACCACTAATCGACATAGGAATTTTTTCCCTCAATAGCTACTTCTAAATAAGAGTCCCTAAAGTAGTGGAAACTATGGGATTGAAGGCAAGTTTTTACTTGAGCATATGCATAGATTTAGGTTTTGGAATAACCTAGTACCACTTCCATTAGCAATCAAGTAGCACTTGCATCACATTTGCTCCCATAAATGTAGTAGTTTCTGTGAAAACCATGTCATCAAGGAAAGAAAGAAGCTTCTTCTCTGAAGACCATCTCACTCAATGCACTTTAAATTTCTTCAACTTGTACAACTCATTCTCACTATTTCTTCACAAATCTTTCTTGGTGAATGTACAACCACAAAAAACACTGGAGTTGTGTGCCTTTCTTGGTGGAAATCATGTGTAGGTACAAAGCATTTCTTTAGCTCACCCCAGCAATGTTCATCCTACTTGCAGCTTGACACAAGCCAAAATTTTGTATTCTCTTCTCAAATCTGCGCTTACTTTTACCTTTTAAGGTTCTATATTGACCTGCTTCAATAGTCTCTTCTTCTACTATTATTTTACCCAAGAAAGCAGCCATAGCCAGATATTGCAACTCTTGATTTGTCTCCCTTTGTGTCCATCTTTCTAAATAAGAAGCCATAATCTGCATCTATTTCAAGCCCCAAGGGTCTCCACTTGAAGCAGCAAAACTTGCAAGATTGTGAAGATCAATCCCACATGTCACAACTAGTCAAAGATGGAGCTACAGGTAAGCTATAGCCCAATGCCATTAGCAAAATTTAAAATGGGCTCCAAACAATGGTCCGCTCACATATTCCTCCTTGAAAAATAGCACGAGGAGAGGGCACAATAGTTTGATAACACTAGTGATGATGATGATTATTGTTAGCTCACAAATAACCTTTCCAATGCATAGCGGTTCAGGAAGCCCACCCACATGCTCGCTCACATGTGAGGTTGCCTTTGCTTAGTATGGCAAGAGCCTTTGGTTCCATAAAACATGAAAAGACAAGGAAATTATAGCAATCATCTCATGCTCTACAAATGTAAGATGCATGTGATGCTAAAATTAATGTTGTTATTGTATAGGGTATCCATCAAGCTACAAGCTCCACAAAAGTAGCTCCAAGGACCTAAATCTATCGATGACATGTTTAGAAAATCTAGCCTTACAAAATTAAAATATTAAAGAAAATCCATATACATGTCAACTCATCATGTGGTTGACAGAAAAGATAATTGTTCCAACTCCTTTTGCTTATGGGGATCAATATTACTTTTTGTCCTATCGTAACTTACAAGCCTAGGATGTTGAACATGGAGATGATTCTTTTTGTATAGCTGATATATAGCTAGTATTAAAACTTCACAGCCAAGTTTGTAATTATTGGCAATCGGCAACACTGAACAACCACCTACATAAAGACATTTGACATTTGATTGCTGCAAACAATCGTGCAAACAGTCCTCGGGGAAGTTACTATATGTATATTCTCTACATCACGTGCGTTCAAGGCCTATTTATAAATATCCTTATCTATGAATTTTTTTTAAATAAAACATAACCATTTTTTATTCAATCTGTAAATAACCCCTTTATATTATATCCTTGTGTATGTTTAAAAAAATTGGTATTTTAAAACTACCTTATTTTAAACCCACGTGATGCATACATATATTCATGAGTAACTTACTCGAGGCATTTGACTGCAAAAACTTTTAAGAATTAACTTAGATCTACATATTTACAAACCTAATCCACTACTTAAGAAATTATGGTGAGATAGGTCACCATTTTCCATAGTCCATACAATGCTCAATGAACTTTTTTATGAGCAGGTTTAGTGTGGAATCTAGGCTACAAAATCTCCTTCTCCATGTAGCATTCCATCTTTTTAATCAACAATCCAACCATCATGTCTCATGTAGAAGCTCTCAAGGCTTTATAGATGTCTCCCATTTTTTGTTTGAAATAACAATCCATTCTTCCTATGATTTTGTCAGTCTTCACACTAGTATCTTCCCCACAAAATTAAGTTGACAACAAGATATGAGGAACGTGAAAAGTACCTGAGATAAATGAGTATATATACTAGCATACATCACACATGATGTATTAAGTTCTTGTCCTCTCAACTAGGAGGATATGAAGTTGAAGTTTTTTGAAAGAGATGTAGGCTTACATATTCAATTTTTCCTAAAACACCTTCATCCAGTTTTAAAGCTTATCCATGCCTTGAATCTAGTGACATCTTGGCAAAAATTTATAATAGTTATAAAACCTTATGCATAATCCATCAACATGAGCACAAGGATATAGAATGAATAGACTAATGCATGTTTGCACACATGCATAAAACAAAAGCTACTAGTTGCAAATGCTCCTTATGTTTACACACAATCTTGTGAAACACACTACACATCACTCTAAAAATACACATGAAATATGGAGGCATAGATGTAATAAGGTATGTATCGTACACACAAGACAATGAACCTTTTCAAATTGTTAATCTTCGTGTTTATTCACTCTTCATGTTTGAGTTTTACCACTTTAGAAGAAAATAAAAACACCAATGCTAAAAGGATAAAGATTACAAGGATAATTTAGCAAGTAAAAAAAAAGTCTCAATAAAGTCACAAACTATCTGGTAGCTTCCTTAATCTTTTCCATGTATTAGTTAGAACCCATTGTATCTTGGAGATTCTCCACAAAACCTTCATTATGAGTACTTGAGATTTAGGCTTCTTCAAAGAGATTTTCTCTACTTCACCTGGCATAACATTAATAAGCTACATCTGAATAAAAGCATACAAATTGAGGACATATTGCAAAGAACATCTACATGGCATCTTCCATACATATCATGAATATTTAAGTAAGCTTCAAATGTGAGTAATAGTTTTGACACTCTCCATTGCATTCAATGACCACCAACAAAGGGCATCAATCAAGGCCTTCATCATCACAATAATCTTCATTGTGGTCAAAACCTATTACAAGAGACATGTGAAAAAAATTGTGGGTACCTTAATGATCAACTTGACCTTACAACAATTCACACATTCCTCACAAGGCATGGCAATAGGAGATGATGTCCAGTGTTTTATTCGAAAATAAAAGTGCCTACTACTTTCACTATTACTAGTACATAAGATTAGAGATCCACAAAATTCCAGTCCATAATTCTTGTGTAGCATAAAGATGACTCCAAAGAAAAATAAGCCATTTGTCAAAATATGAAAGATGAAATTTACCACAAAAACACTGAGGTTGCACATTGCACCTATCAAAATAAAATGTGCATGTGACCTCAAAGACACTAGCACTTTGGGTCAGTTTGTTACTCCAAAATGTGCCTATGCCATAGTCCATTAGCATCCATTTCATAGGTATCCTGTAAGCTTCATAGTAGTAGCTGACTTAGCACTCAAACCTATAAAGCTCAAAACATCAGAGATACAATCATGGTCTAACTCAAAAGATCAAGAAGTGGTAAAAGATAATAAAGAAGTACAAAGCTTATAATAGGAGACATAAGAACAAACTTATGGGTATCATAATGATGAGCTTGTCCTTATTACACAATGTCAGAGATATTCAAAATTCCATGATCAGCCTGTCCTTGTTACACAACATCAGAGATATTCTAAATTTCAACCCATGAGTTTTTCTTTTGCATGATAAAGATAAATCCGAGACACCATGAGCTTATCAAAATGAGAGATGTGATTTACCATAGAATAGTGGTTGCACATTCCACATGTCAACATGAAATGTGCAAATAACCTCAAAGATATTGACACTCTAGGTTAGTTTCCTTCTCAGAAATGTGCCTATGAGAGAGACCCTAAACTAATCTTTATTTCAATTGGGAGGGTAGCATACTTTGATTGCAACTCTGGTATCTCCTTCAATTGGTAAGCAATTTTGGAATGACTGAACATCAGGCCATTAACTGCACTCATAACAATAGTATGATTGGTTGCGCCCAATTACATTCTTCTCTCGCAACTTCATCAAGGCAGATACTGCCATGCAAGTGTCTGGGCAAGTAAACACTTCTATCGTATTAGCCAAAGAACTAGCATCCATTATTTCTTCTTTTATAACCTCTTACAATCTCCTCAAAATTTCAAAGGGTAGAAACTGCATGATCAATGGATACTAAATCACTAGTTTGAATAGCAGATGCAAAAAAGGGGTTGGCCTTCATAGGTGTATAATTATTCCACCTGGTCTTATAATATAGATGCATTGGATTGGCATTTGTTGTTGCGGATTGTGCACCAACTAGCTTGGGAATTCGATTAGTCAAGCCAAGTTCTTTGCACATAACAAACCCCTAACAAAATCCATAGATGTTCCCATAATTGCTTCAATGTATAATAACCCAGTGAGGAATGTCCCACTTAAAATCTCTATGGCTATAGTTTTCTGGCCTTCCAAGTGAAGGCTTTATAAAGAATTAGCCAAGTATATGGGCATTGCTTCTATCACTTCTCAAATTAGATGCATGCACCTATCAAAATTGGTGTCCAGGCTCAATAAGACTACCCCATTGGCAATTTGTTGCACCAAGTGGGCAATTCAGATTTTGTTTGCTGGTAAAAACACAATAGGAGGAATGCCAAGTCCATCAAAATAAGTTGAAAGTGTTGCAGATATATCAATAGTTGATGCATAGTTGACATCAATGAGAAGATTATTCATTTTCGTTAACCTCTTCTCTTGACTCAACAAGACCATCATGCCAAGATCCTTAAAGCTCCCCGTGTGACTGATACCACACTACTTCACCCACAAGTCATTCAAATTCAACATCTCATTATCCAATTGCTATGCATGGAACAAAGTCAAATTCCCTTGAAAAGTATTTACAATATCATATGTCCATCTTAGGAAGTACACAATTTTCCTTACTCCAAGCACTTGATCCAAAATGGCCAAGTAGTTTTACTAACATAGAAATCAAACCTCGTTCAAATACTTCACATCATATTCCTTAGGGCCTCCATATCATGCTCAACATCAAGAACCAAACCATCCTTGATTTTGTAAATGACCTTGTCCAACAAATACCCCTCATTGATAGGGTCATATGGGATGAAAGGAATTTACTTGGCAGAGAAGGTAGTAGGCGGCTCAAACAAACCATGGTGGCATGCATTGTCAAAGATGTTGTCATTTGCCTTCTTTTTCCTAGAGGCCAAAGTGGAAGAGGTGAGCCTCCATGGGTGAGCAGATCTCACGAATAGTGCTGTGTTAAGACTCCACCTCTTTTTACTAGTTTAGCTTAAAAAAATTGTCAAAAAATACTATTTGCTAACTCTTCTTACTAGTTATTCTTACTAGCTAAAAAAAATTGACAAAAAATACTATTCGCTAACTCTTCTTACTAGTTCAGCTTTGAATGGTAAAAAAGTCTCATGCGAACAAAAGCATAATACTTTAGTTGTGATTTACCATTGCACACCCTAGGAAAGCAAGTGAATGACCTTTGAATGGAGTTTGTAGTAGCTACAAACTTGCATTGGAAATTCTTCTGAGCACTTCCAAAGCTATTCTAAATGCAAGTACATCCTACACATGCATTGAAACATGAGAAAGGGAAATTTTTATTTTAGTGGCCCTAATGCATGAAATTATTTCAAGAGTGTATCAACCATCGAATGCACCCATCAGAATGGGGAAAAAATAGACCATCCCACTAACTCATTATTGTGATAAAAGAAGCCTTTACACTAAAAACTTGTTGCATTTATAGCTATTTGTTTTGCTTTGCAAGTTTCACATCTCTCGAGTGTTGAGATATCAAGCTCCACTCGTGATATGCCAGGGTGACCATTGTGCATTTATGTCACCGACTTGTTAGCTGCAGATGCGGTTGCTACACCGCCCATGAATAATAGCTAGATGACAGCTATCCTTATCTACTCTAGTTCGTGGCTCAGTTAGTATGCCACCTTAGTTAGTTGAGTTTGGTTTGAGACCCATATATAGGGTTCTTCTATTTCTTTATACTAGAGTTCTTTTTGGCTTACACAACTAAGAAGAGGAAAATTATTTTCAGCCTCCATCTTTGTGTGTATTCTCCCATTGTGTAAGTGAGAAAGCTACAAGTGAGACTCCTTCCTTCTCTCCCACAATCTTGGCATGGTATCAGAGCCTGGTTCGTGGTAAGGAGCTCAAGAAAGCAAACCAAGTTAGTGGTGTTCTGGTAAAAGGACCAGTGTTGCTTTCATTTTTTGAGTTAGGGAGCAAGTCTCTGCAGGTAGCACAGCCGGAAAGTGCAAGAGTGCATTGTCTCAGATTGAGAGACCCTTCGCGGTGTAGCAAGAGGGCAGTATATGCTGCGGGCGAGGGATTTAGCCCTCGGTTGCCCTGTTTTTTTTATTGGAGGCCATTTCGATGCCTGTTTTGGAGGCGGAAGTTTTCCACACGCACTTAGGAAAAGGCCCTGTTTTTTGCTGTGGCATCACTTTTCTACAGGTCGATGAAAAGTTACTCTAGAAATTGCATCGTATGCCTGTGCCTAGAGACATTGGGAGTTACAGAATCATCCTTGTTGCCTGTCGATGCAAAATTGTCACTTGGAAGTGACTGTGTGGTCAAATACCACTTTCGTCAGTTTTGCAGATTTGCCCTTGTGAGACTGAAGTTGTGTTTTTTGTAGTGACATAATTTTTTGCAGTGTTCTGTAATGATGTCTGATTCTCTTTCATAGATTGTCACTGAAAAGATTGACAAGAACAACTTCCAAGCATAGAAGTTTAGAATGACGAATTTCCTTATGGAAAAAGGATATTAGAAATTCGTTGCAGGAAATGAAGAAGAACTAGTTCTTCCTGATGTTCCCAATCAATAGCAAATGCACGCATTTAAAGGATGGCATGAGAGAGCCAGGAAAGTTATGTACTGGCTGTCTATTAGCATTTTAGACTCTATGATTGTGCATATTCACAATGCAAGTACGCCAAAGGAGGCATGGGATACTTTGTCAAAAATGTATAGCACAAATACACAAGCCAGGAAAATGCAGCTCAAGCAAGAGTTGCACAATGTGCAAACAGAAAGTATGAGCATCAATGACTACCACATGAAGGTGAAGAAGATTGCAGATGCACTTGCTTCCATTGGGTCGCCAGTGAAAGATGATGATTTAGTTTCTGTGACCTTGACTGGTCTAGGAAAGGATTATGCATAGTTCCGAACATCGATTTCCATCCGTGAAAGATTTCTTGATTTTGAGGAGTTGATTGCTCTTCTAATTTCTGAGGAGTAGAGAAATGGTGGTGCATCTTCTTCAGGAGGAACTTCAAAAGAAGTTGTCTTCTACTCAAATGCTGGAAGAGGTAGAGGCAGAGGTAGAGAAAGTTGATCTGGAGGCCGTGGTAGAAATCAGAATATGTAGCAAACTCAAGAAAACTAGTCCTATGGAGAAGGACGTGGTAACTCTAGAGGCAGGGGGAGCCAAAGAGGTCGTGGTGGATAGCAAAGAGGCCAAAATGCAAATAGCAATGTTGAATGCTACTACTGTGGTAAAATGGATCATATGGCTAAAGACTGCTATAAAAAGCAGAATGACATCATGAATGGAAAATTGCAGCAAGGCAATTATACATCTTCTAGTAGACAGGGTGATGACAGAAATGAGCATTTATTTATGGTGCAGCACATGACCAATTCTGGACAAGTGCAGAAGAAAGCAACGATGTGTGGTATATTGACTCAGGTGCATCAAACCACATGACAGGTCATGCAAAATGGATGCAGGATGCAAGGAAAATGGAAAAACCAAGATTTGTGGAGACTGGTGATGATACACATCCTATTGTGCAGATTGGAAAAATTCATTTGTCTATGCAAGATGGGAAAAAGAAATACATGTCGGATGTATTTCATGTCCCGAATATCACCAAGAACCTGGTTTTTGTTGGTCAAATGGTTGAGCAGGGTTTGCAGGTCAGATTTAATTCTCATGGATGCTTTGTTGAGGATATGAAAAATAAAGGTGGCTTGATAGCAAAAGGAAAGAAGAATGACAGAATATTTACGTTGGATGCAGACATGCCTAAATTGAGTGCATCAATGTTTGCACATGGGACCGGTGTAGTTGCAGATATTGATACCTAGCATAAATGCATTGGTCATGTTAATGTACAACGACTTAAATCAATGCAAGCCCAAAATATTGTTGCAGGATTGCCTAAATTCAAGGTTGCAGAAATGCATAAGGTATGTGAAGCCTGTCAATTTGGAAAACAGGCAAGGAAACCATTTCCTAGACATGTTCAAGAGAGTAAGAAGCCATTGGAATTAATCCACTCTGATGTGTGAACTACTAAAGCTGCATCTATTGGAGGCTGTCATTATTTTCACTTTTATTGATGACTATAGCAGAAAAGTTTGGGTGTATTTTATGAAAAAGAAAAGTGAAGTGTTTGGGCATTTCAAAACTCTTAAAGCTATGGTTGAAAAAGAAGTAGGCCTGCAAATAAAATGCCTAAGGTCAGATGGAGGGGGAGAGTACCTCTCAAATGAGTTTGCAAGGTTCCTGCAAGAGCATGGCATAAAGCAACAATATTCATGTAGTCATACCCCACAACAAAATGGAATTGCAAAAAGGAAAAACATGCATATTGGAGAGGTATCTCGTGCCATGCTCAACGAAAAAGACTTGCCAGATTTTTATTGGGCTGAAGCAGTTGCTACAGCAATCTACATAATGAACAGGACTCCCACTACAGCAATACATGGGATGACTCCAGAGGAGAGGTATACTGGTAGGAAACCAGATATTTCTCATTTGAAGATTTTTTGTTGCATTGCCTATGTTCATGTGACAAATGAGTTGAGATCCAAAAGCTGAGAAGTGCATCTTTATTGGTTACTCTTTGCAGCAGAAAGGGTATAGATGCTATAACCCTTCCACTCGTAATTTTATAGTGAGCAGAGATGTTATTTTTTATGAGATGAGTAGCTGGTATAAACTAGTAAATGTGATTGATGATGTAGATGCACAAAATGGTAATGCTGCACAGAATTCACAACAGCAGTCATAAAATATTAGTGGACCTGGAGTGTCCTCTAGCAATGGTTCACATTCTTGGCCATGGACAGGCAGATTCAGATCAGGAGAATCTCCTCAAAACAATGCAGATAGTGGTATGCAGGTTTCACGAAAAGGAAAAGAGAAGGTAGATCAGCCCATGCTTGATGTGAATGCAGGTCACTCTTATGTGGATGGTGAATCCACTGGCTCAGAATAGAGCATTGATGATGAGTTGGGTATTCCTTCTATTGTTAGACCTGGAGTAAGGAAGACTAGGGATGTTTTGAGAGCACCTGGGAGTGAACCTACTTTGCGGAGCTCTACCAGAGCTAGGTATCCTATGGATAGACTGAAATATGATGGATTTATAGCCATTCACTATGCTTATATGGTCAAAGTGATACAGGAACCAAAACCCAGTTCTTTTGTGCAAGCCATGGGAAAAGAAAAATGGAAGAAAGCCATGGATGAAGAAATGGATGCCTTGGAAGCAAATGCTATATGAAAATTGGTACCTTTGCCTAAAGACAAGAATGCAATCGGTTGTAAGTGGGTTTATAAGGTGAAACACAATATAGATGGTTCTCTGAATATATACAAGGAAAGATTAGTAGTCAAGGGTATGCACAAACATATGGCATTGATTATGAAAAAACATTCAGTCCCGTTGCAAGGATGGAAATCGTAAGAGCAGTCATTGCTATGGCTGTATCAAAGGGATGGTCTTTACATCAGATGGATGTAAAGAATGCCTTCTTGCATGGTGATTTGCAAGAAGAGGTCTATATGGAGCAGCCACCAGGTTATGTGCATGTTGTTCATCCTGAGTTTGTTTGCAGGTTGAAGAAAGCCTTGTATGGCTTGAAGCAAGCACCTAGAGCATGCTGTCCAAATATGGGATGACAGGCTATAAGCCTATGTCAGTTCCTTTGGAGCAGAATGTGAAGCTGAGCGTAGATGCAAGTGAGCTTCTACCCTACTATGTACAGATGCATAGTAGGAAGTTTGATTTATATGATTACCAGGCTAGATTTGAGCTATGTTGTTGGATTGGTAAGTTAGTTTATGCAAGCTCCAAGGAAACTGCATTTGGATGCGGCTAGATGCATACTCAGGTATGTGAAGTCGACATTGTAGTATGGACTACTTTATGAGACTAGGATTCATATAGAGTTGCATGGATACACTGATGCTGATTGGGCTGGTAGTATTTCTAAAGACGATCTACCAGTGGATATGTGTTCTCTTTTGGGAGTGCTGCAATCACTTGGAGCAACAAGAAACAGCCTACAGTTGCCTTGTCGAGCACAGAGGCTGAGTACACGGGTGCAGCAATGGTTGCATGTGAGGTAGCTTGGTTGCATAAGCTACTTTATGATATGCATCAGCCTACAGATGGGCAAGTTGTCATTTATTATGACAACATGAGTAGAATACACTTGGCAAATAACCCGATCTATCATGCTAGAACAAAGCACATTGAGGTGCATTATCACTATGTGCGGCAGAGGGTTTTACAAGGTCTTATTGATCTAGTTTATGTCAGCACAGAGGATCAGGTAGCTGACATATTCATGAAGTCATTGGGCGCAGAGAAGCTGCCCAAGTTCCGAGACCTGCTTGGTGTGCAGGAATTGGGATTGAGCTCGA
This sequence comes from Lygodium microphyllum, assembly GCF_053477565.2. NCBI lineage: Eukaryota > Viridiplantae > Streptophyta > Polypodiopsida > Schizaeales > Lygodiaceae > Lygodium > Lygodium microphyllum. The sequence continues at coordinate 17,946,685 of NW_028229514.1, read as the reverse complement.
GGGGGAGTGTTGAGATATTGAGCTCCACTCGTGATATACCAGGGTGACCATTGTACATTTATGTCATCGACTTTTTAGCTGCAGATGCGGTTGGTACACCGCCCATGAATAATAGCTAGATGATAGCTATCCTTATCTACTCTAGTTCGTGGCTCAGTTAGTATGCCACCTTAGTTAGTTGAGTTTGGTTTGAGACCCATATATAGGGTTCTTCTATTTCTTTGTACTAGAGTTCTTTTTGGCTTAAACAACTAAGAGGAGGAAAACTGTTTTTAGCCTCCACCTTTGTGTGTATTCCCCCATTGTGTAAGTGAGAAAGCTATAAATGAGACTCCTTCCTTCTCTCTCACAATCTTGACATCGAGTCCATCTTCATTTTCTTCCTATTTCAAATCACTACATACAATGATACAACATCTAACAAAAGGCATAGGAATTGACGAGCTAGAATCTCATAGATGTGAGAGAGGCACAAAAAATAACATGATACATGTGTTGCAAAGATTCCTAGTGGCATGCCTAGTACATTTCATGGTAAATCGTAGGTGTAGTCTCAATAAGAACCCCTCTTGATTAGGATGTTCTTATCAATCACACTGACTGCCACTATCCTCAATGAAAAAAAATCATACATGTGCAATTACTAGGCCAATTAGGACTAAAAAAATTAATTGGATACTTCTTACAAACACAAAAAAAGTAGTCACCATACTAAGGTGTTTTGGTCCTGCAAAAGGTTATGTGCAAGGACCATCAAGGTGGTTGTGTTTATTCTTCACATGTTGAGATTTAGGGTGATGTGGATGTATTCTAATCTTGGGCTATCTAGATCAAATAGGCCCCACTCTAGCAATCACAGAGGATCTAATTTCTTTTGTTTTATTTCTTTATATATTTTTAGTTTAATCTTTGGTGGCAAGTTAATGATGCAACACTATTCATTGGCTTTGGATTTTTGAGAATGAAGGTATTGTAACAAGCTAAATATATTTGATAGCAATAGCCTATGGTCATACTTTCCATGATAATATATATCTAGCTTCACAATTTGTTTGTTTAATAAATAGGTACCACCAAATATAAAAAAGCTTACTATTTATGATGTGAATTGAATGATTCTATGTGGGTGGTTGAAATAAACAAAGCCATTGCTAGTCCCTTCCTCGAAACTAGGCAAATAGTGGCTTATCATATGACTATTGATTCTGAAATTCCTTGGATATAGTCATTATTTTTTCAATATTAATATCCAGAGATTGGTTATGGACATAAACTTAAGGAAGCGACTTTGACCTCTAGAGAGTGAGTACAGAAAATGTCATGACTAAGGCACTAGTGTTATTCTTTGAATGTCGATAAAGAAACCCTTTGCTTGGCTTTAGACACAAGATATACTAGAATATTAAGAAGTAAAGCTATTACAAGAATAAAAGGCCTATTTAAGATCATTTTCTAGTTTATCAAATTCTCATCCATTAAGTCACCTAGTTTGGAAGACATCAATTGGAGGATTTGTTTGCTCATCATTAGTTATCTAGTGGAGTGGTTAATGTGACCACTAAAGTGAAGCTTAAGATACAAATTTTCCATATTTCCTAAACTATGAGCACCAAGTATCTTATTTTTTATTCATAAGGAATACCATTTCCATTATCTCCTCCTCAAATGATGGCCTATTAAGGAAGGCATTCACTCAAGAAAGTGATTGTGAGAGCCCTCGCTTGACCGCCAAGACCCACGGACTACTTATTATTTAAGCATTCCAAGCAAGCTTTAGTGGCTACCTCTCACCTAGATGACATGCCTCTAAACCTATGAATGTAGTGAGATTTCATGGATGCAAAAATGAGTTGTCTCCTCCTTCATACACACCGGTAGCTCCATGATCTTAGATGCTAGCTCAAGCATCCTCAAGCCTCCTCCTTCAAGCTCCATCAACCATAGCCATGCGCGAGCAAGAAAAGAGAAGAGAAGAGAATAAGAGAAGGGGGAATGGTGAAGAGATTAACACTCTTGATTCCAAAGAAGAATGGTTCTTTGAGGTTTATACAGGATTTGCAGCCAGTTAATAAAGTCACCATAAGGAATGTTGGATCAGGCCCGATAGTGGATGAATTTGCAGAAGCATTTGTAGGCAAAGCAATTTACTATTCGAGAGATTTATATTCATGATATGATCAGTTCTAGCTTGCATTAGAAAGCCAAGATATCACTACCATGAAGACACCACTTGGATTGGTTAGGATGTGTGCGCTTCCACAGGGGGCAACCAATTCAGTGGCATATATGATGAATACTATGCATAAAGTATTGAGGGAGTAGATTCCTCAGTTGACCTTACCCTTTCTTGATCATGTGCCGATAAAAGGGTGCAATATCCATGAGAAGAATGAAGAGTTGAATGATCAGGGATGTAGAGGATTTGTGGTTGATCATATTTTTGATTGTGACAGGATTTTGTGCCATCTTGAAGAAGTGCATTTGACTCTGTCAGGAGAAAAATCAGTTTTTGGAGTAGAGGAAATATTGGTTGTTGGGCACATGTGTGGACCATATGGAAGAAAGCCCTCACTAGTAAAGATTGACGCCATAAGCACGATGTGGGAGACATGTTTAAATGTATCCGAGGTAAGAAGATTTTGGGGTGCATGTGTCTTTTACTTGATATGGATTTCGCATTTTGCTCATGTGGCTGAAAGTCTATATTAGCTCTTGAGAAAAGGGCAAAAGTTTTGCTGGGGAAAATAGCATACAAAGGCAATTCAAAAGTTAAATAGCTTATTGATTTCAGCCCTAACACTAAAGAGAGCAAATTATGAGAATGGGCAACCTATTATTCTCACTGTGGATATAAGCCCAATTGGCCTTGGTTGGGCAGTGGGTCATGATAATGCTGATGGAAATAGGTATGCCATTCGGTTTGGAGCAAAGGTCCTCAATAAATGCCCACGACAGTATTCTCAAGTCAAAAGAGAGCTTGGGGGTGTAGTGACAACCCTTAGTATGATAGGGAGTATTTTATGGGAGCTCATGTAGTGGTAGAGATTGATTGTCTACCTCTATTGGGCATGATAGCAAATTATGAGAATGGGCAACCTATTATTCTCACTGTGGATATAAGCCCAATTGGCATTGGTTGGGCAGTGGGTCAGGATGATGCTGATGGGAATAGATATGCCATTCGGTTTGGAGCAAAGGTCCTCAATGAATGCCAATGATGGTATTCTCAAGTCAAAAGAGAGCTTTGGGGTGTAGTGACAACGCTTAAGTGTGATAGGGAGTATTTTATGGGAGCTCATGTAGTAGTAGTAGAGACTAATTGTCTACCTCTATTGGGCATGATAGCAAATTGCTCAACTCTTGATATTGCCATGTTACGATGGATTGCATATATAAAGGCACTTAACCCTGATTTTCAGCATTTTGCAGGTAGAGAAAACCTCGTGGCCAACATGCTTTCACAAACGAGGTTTGAAGATAAAGAGGATGATGTGATAGGTGTTGAAAATGACTTTATGACAATAGGGAATGAGTATGCAGTTGTTGTTACTGTAGGTACAACTATTGTAACAGGGATTTCAATAGTAAGAAACGAGCTTACAGCCATGGTGAAGAAATGGCATGGGCTATAGAGAGAAAGCATCATCAGTGTTATGCTTCAGTGAGAACACAATTTTTGGAAGAGTTGTATGAGGATGATTGGCTGAAAATAGGTCAATATCTCAGCCTCATGACAAAGAAGGCTGTATGGTCTGAAGCTGAATTCAAAAGGATTCAAAGAAAAGCTTATGGGTTTTTTCTTAAAAGATGGATGTTTATGGAAGCATGCAAAGAAAAATAGAGGAGCTCCAATACGTGTTTTGGGAGATAGGGCTTCTCAATAACAGGTGATGTAGGAGTTTCATGAAAGCTTATGGGCTCGACATAGAGGAGTTTGGGGCACATTTGCCAAGATCAAAGAGAAGTATTGGTGTCAAATCATGTATAAAGATGTGGAACATTATGTGGAATCATGCAATGTCTGTCAGATGTATTCCATTGTAAAGCATAGAGATGGGTTGCAACCGACCTATCCATTGTCTATGCATTACAAATGGGTAGTTGATTTGGTTACTATACCTACAGGTTTATGGAAGATGAGATATATTGTGCTTGCACGAGAAGACTTGACAAATCAAGTGGAAGGTCGAGCTCTTAGTACAAAGACTACTCAAGCAGTTTGCAAGTTTTTATTAGAAGAAGTCTTTTGCAGGTATGGTTGTGTTGCTGATAGAGGAGAATTGGATGTGGATGAGGCTCGTGTTTCTTTTCACGATTCGGTATCAAGTTGGCTTTAATTTCAGCCTACAATCCTAAAGCAAATGGAAAAAGTGAAAGAGGTCATCAACCTATCATTAAGACACTAGCAAAGTCATGCAAGGGCAGGATGAAAGAATGGCCAAGAATGTTGCCCTTTGCTTTATGGGTTGATAGGGCCACTCATAATGCAGTTACAGAGTATATGCTTGCTGAATTAATGTATGGACAAAAGCCAATCATGCCTATTGAGGAGACTATTACTACTTGGAGTGTTCTACCATGGAAAGAGGGTTTGAATAGAGAAGAGTTTCTGGTCCTACGCATTAGACAATTAGAAAGAAGGCCTGAAGACATTGAGACAGCCATGAAAAAACTAAAGACTGCAAGGATCAAGAATAAGAAGAGGTTTAAAAAGTGACACATACTTCGGCCACAAGCTATACAAGAAGGAGATTGGGTGCTAGTTTATGACAGTAGCTTAGAAAATCAGCATAGTGCAAGTCAGAAGATGACAAAGCAGGGGTGGTTTGGTCCATATGTGGTAAGGTTTGTTTTTGACAATGCTACCTATGCATTAAATGAGATGGATGGGACAACTCTAAGGATTCCAATGGCTAGAAAACATATCAAACTCTTAAAATGTAGGGAGTCTTCGGCATCTAAGTTGAAGGAGCTCGATAGTCAGCATGAACATGAGGATATGGAAGAAGAAGAGGTAGAAGATGAAGACATTGACATGGTAGTGAGACTTTGGCACATGCTAGAGGATGTGCCGATTAGGAGGGGGTGGAGTTGTGCCACTACGTGCACACCATGTGAAGACTCTAAAGTGCGACTTTCTTATTGATCTAGAGAGCCAATGCCATTTTAGACATTAGTGTTAGTGTCCATGGTTCAAACTTATTAGTTATTTAGACGAGTGTAGCCAATTTATGATATTTTAGATCACTACAACAAAAAGGCCTCATAGACGCACATTTAGATGCGATTTTTGAATATATAGAAAATCTTACGGGCATATCTATCCGCCCTTCTATTTACACGTCTACCATTTCATGTCTATAATCGCATGTATCAATGAATTTACGCGCAAAAATAGACGTGCAATAGACGCACATATACACGCGCATATAGACACGCTGGTAGACGCGTTTTTACAAGCAGTGGTAGACGCGAACGGAAAACAAAAAATGTCATTTTTAAAAATATATATATAATTTTTTTTTAAATTTGAATTATAAAGCACGTGTATAAGCGCATGTAGTCTGCACTATAGACGCGTGTATAAACGTGAATTATCTGCAATTTAGATGTGCGGATAGACGCGCAAAACAGAACTGGAAAAAAAAACCAGAGAGCATGTGGTTGCAAAGATGCTCTCTAGTTTTCTTTTTCCCCCTCCCATACATCAGATTGTGCATTTGGGAAAAAGATAATGTATCTTACGGGCACGAGAATTGAAAATAAAAGTCCATATATTCATTATATATCAAAAGTGTTTTCATGGGAAGTTTAAGTGCTTGCGACCTAAAGCGTGGCCGCAAGCAGTAGGCTCAAAGATGGATCATACATATATAAGAAAAGAAGGAATCATGAGGAGGTATGGTGCTCCTCTACGAATTTGAAGAGGAAACATCTTCGCTAGTACCACCATGGCTACTAGCGTCGCTATCCCTCTCCTCACTATGCTCCACATCCGAGTTCGCCTACACACACAAAAGATCAGGATTGCTTACATAGACAAGGTGGAGAAAAAGTTATAATTAGCTATACTTTTAATAGGAAAGTAAGAAAAACATACCTCCTCTAGCTGTCGAATCCTCATGGCCCGGTTGTATTGGTCCTCAGTGATGAGACCCTCCTCATAGAAGTGAAGCCATGTGGCTACACGGTTATGGCCTCGATGCTAACCTACCTCTCTAGGAGTAGGTATCCTACCAACGATGGTAGTCTGCAAAACATTTAGATATATACAAACGATTATGAGTCACAATATATTAGAATAAAATATATAAAGAATTGAAAGAAATATAAATTTTAAAAAACTAGAAATCAAAATATACTTACAAACTCTGCCTCCCACGACTCTCTGCTACCCGATCCATAATGCGACGATCCCATGGTTTCCATTTGGATCCGTCGCGCCTCTGCATGCTGGCAACTCTTCACTTTCTTTGTTGCTTTCTTCTTGGCTTTCTTCCACTCTATGTGGTGGCACATAGGTGGTTGGCTATAGGCTCCACGCCCCTCCTCCTACCTCCGTAGTGAGTCCCTGGCCCATGTCATGAGATGGGATATTTTGTTGTGAAGCATATCCCTCACTTTTGTGCGTCCCCAATCATCCGAGAATCGCTGACCCTCAGGATTTGGGTACCTCCTATGGACTGCTCTCAACACCTCCTGCCACAAGCCGCTTTTCTGATTTTTGAAGGCGTTGAAACAATCTTTATACGTCGCATGCACGACGCTCCTCATGTACGCCATTACATCCCTTTCTTCATCATCATGAAAGATGCCACCAACATCTGTAACTCTATAGTATTGGCGTGCAACCTTCTCTACGTGATCTACTGGTAAGTGTCATCGCTCGCCATCTCCTAGGCAACCCCCATACAAGCCTCGTCCTCCCCCTCGACTCTCCCTCCTCCCTCACTGTCGACTACCCTCTACCTCGCTGGACGCACGAGCTTCTGCAGATACACGTGCTTGTGTAGATGCTTGTGCTTCAGTCGATGCACGTGGAGCACGTGGAGTACCTGCATATGGAGTACCTACATGTGGAGTTCGGGAAGTAGTGCCAGGCAAAGATGTCAGAGGCATCCCAGACATGACACTGAACACCTCGTCCGCTATGGGAGAGCGGCCAATCCGCTGTGGGAGAGCGGCCAAAGTGTTTGGTCATCTCTCCCATGAAGTCTTCCCTACTAGGAAAACCTCCAAAAAATGCATTGATCCCCCTACCAAAGGAGGCCAATGTATCATTCATGTGATCCAAATCCGGGTCATTGCTAGATGAACCAGGATACGACATCTGTAAAAAAAAACATAGGAAAAAGACAAATTTATTTGCATACAAAAAATCATATATTACCTACATTTTCAAAGAGCTTTCTTTAGACATTAAGCATAAAACTTAAGTGCTAATGCTTCTCATGAACAAGAAAACTGATAAACACAAACATGGGATTGGTCACATTCATCATTACAAAAATATATTGTTTACTATCAGAATCGGGAGACCTGGCGCATGTATCCCCGCGTCTAAATTACAGGTTAGACGAGCCCTCAGACGCGCTCCAAAGTCAACCTTCTGTCCAGCGCGTCTATCTTCGCATCTGAGATGCAACACAGATGCACTGTCAGACGCACATTTCAGGTCAATGCGCGTGTATAATCGCGTGTAGACTGCAGGTCACAGCGAGTGTATCATCGCATGTAGATTGCAGAGCACACGCGCTCTAAGACACGCCCTCAGACACTATGAGAGGAAAGATTTTTCGTATCTATATATGTGTCTACACTGAAATGTAGATGTGCTATCAGACGCGCTCAGTCGGCTGATTTTAGCCCAAAGACCGCCATTGATGATTTACAAAATGGAATACATAATGGAATCACAAATCCTAAATACACAGACAGAGCAGAGAGAAAGAAAGAAAGAGAGAGAGAGAGAGAGAGAGAAAGACTCACCTTAGGTGTTTGGTGTGGCGGGTGGTGGCGCTTCTTCCTTCTCCTTCTTCCTCTCCTTGGTAAGTTACCCTCCCTTGATGCTTGCTTGCTTGCTTGCTTCTTCTTCTTATTCTTCTCTCTCTTGTTCTCTCTTTCTTCCTCTCCTTGGCTTTCGTTTTTCCCTTCTTGTGTGTTTGAAATGAAAGAAGAGGTGAGTCATGAGGAGGTGAGGCATGAAGAGACTGCATGTCGGCTAAACTCAAGCTTCAGAACCGCAAAAAACGCAGGAAAGGAAAGGCGCAGTTTGAAAATAAATGATTTAAGTATGGTTTGAATTTTGACATGTGTGTCTATTTTTGCGTGTATATGCGCATCTATTGTTCAGATAGACGCGAATATAGACGTAAAAATAGACGTTAATATAGACACGAGGATAGACACGAATATAGATGCACATTTAGGCTTTATCATAATTTTTTGTTTTTACGATAAGTTTTAATAGTGAATTCTTAATATAAGTTTTAATGTATTTATGATGATTTTTGTGTATTTAAAATTGAGATCTTATGTAAATATATGAATGACAAATATTTGAATTTGATGTTATTATGAATTATTAGGTTTAATCATGTCGTCGTCATCACCTAGTGTGGTGCATGCTGATGAGTCAATGAGCACATCCTCAAGTGAGGATGAAACATTGCGTCTTCATAATCGAGATGCATGGGTACAATGAAAAATTAAATGCATGTGTGATCGTTGTCGAGGGTGTATTTTTCGAGCTCGTCGAATTGCAATGTCACACCTCAGCTTGTATGGAGAATGGGACGGAGAAAAATCACCGGTATTCATTGTTTTTTTTACCACCACTAAGATTGCTAGTCTATGTTATGGGAATTATATATCAACGTACATGAAACTCCCTTTTGTGGTTGAGCAAGATGCGGTGTCACATCCTCAGATGCTCCCTCCCGGGCGTCGAGAGGCTGCAAAACATCGACACGAGGAGGCAGAGTCTTCAAGAAGAGTAGAGACTGACGACCATGATAGTAGCCCTCATGAAATGCCCCATCAAGTCGTAGAGGATGAGATTTTGGACAACATGGTACACCATCTATTTTCGCAACTGGTTCAGGGAGAATGTCACTCTACGAAGCCAGATGATCCACTATATGTAGCATCATCTACTCCATTGTATGAAGGTTGTACGTATTCCGTTCTTCGTGCGTCCCTCGAGATACTTAACTTGCAAATAATTTATGAATAGAGTAATGTCAGTTTGGATGCGTTATTGAAGTAGGTATCAATTCAATTTTATTTTGAAATCAGACATAAATATATGACGTTGGTGGTTTTTTAACTCACTTTTAAAAATATATGTAGGTCATTATCACAAATGCTTCCAAAAGGAAACAAATTTCCAACTAAGAGAGAGCAAGCAAGACATTACTTGACATCTATGGGAGGCCTCGATTATGTCAAGATCCATGCATGTATCAATGATTGTGTCTTATTTCGTGGGATTCATGAGTTCGCACGAGAGTGTCCTATTTGTGGCGAATCAAGATACGAAGTGGAGATGAAGTCAATGGATGTGCCTCGTAAGGTTTTGCGACATTAGCTTCAACCTATTTATTTATTTTGTAGGTAAAGAGCTGAAGAATGCTAGGTATTCACTTTTGTCAGTTTAATTTTATTATTTTCTAACAGTAGGGAATGCTTCAGTTTATGTGTATAGTAGGCAGCAATAGCATTGGAAAGCACTAGGCGATGGTGTGTATTCAAATTACCTAGAAGAAGTTATCATTTGTGATGGGCGCGGGCCTTATCATTAAAGACGTGGCACTAATATTTATTTAGGTACACTTATTTATTGAAGGGCTTGAAAAATATTGATTATTTTGTATGCGCATACACACTCAGTTTAAATATTTTGTTATTGGACATTGTATTTAGGCACAATCTGACTTTTAGGATACTCAACCGGGACAAAAGCAAACACAAAAGCCAAAGCATGCTAATTGTAAATTGGGCAATTTTTTATCTTGCTTCATATTTTGCAAAACCTTTTTATTACTTTACGAGCTTTAGTAGAGTTTCTTATTCTTGGGGACCTTCCGACGTTCACTATGCGTGCATACAACAATTTGTGCTCTATCATCTAAGCGCGACTTCATTCTTTGTGGATACAAAGATTTTCTAACAAAGGATGCTTTTCTCCATAGTAGAACATATAGATTACCATAGTATTCTACATGGATGGGGCTTTGTCGATCCAGCTAAACATGCAAATGTGGTAACTACTAGGACCATGAGTTGCATAGTGGTATTTGTTGATACAAGGGGCCCAACAACTATATGTGATGTTAAAACATGCAAAAGGAGCTACCATTTTTTGTCTTATCTACAAATTCTTCTAGAAAATCCAACCAATGATGTAGAAGCCACATACAAGTGGCAAGAATACTTCCATTAGTGCATGGGTATTAGGCTTTTAGTTGTTCCATTCAAGCTAGGAAGTGAAACCCCACTAACAAGAGAAAATTCTTACAAGTTAAATAGTAATTACAATCTTTTCTTGCCAAAGGATATGTTGTAGTGAGGAGGGTTCACTTATGTGTGTTTGGTTTTCCATTCTCATATACACTACGCATAAGGACAACTAAGACTTCTCTTAAAGGATTAGATTAGTATATACTGATGTGGTGCTACTTTTCTTGTTCACTCATAAAGATGAGATTATAAAGAAAATTTCATCGTTACCATCATTCTAACACATCATCTTCAAAGTAAGAGATTTCTAATTGCTCTACACCATAAAGGTCTCTATAAAATGAGTTTATTAAGCTTATTTCACTTTTCCATATGCACATATGGTTGATGTTCACAAAAGCTAAATACCTACTCGTTTGTTTTCAAATAACCTTGTGTGTGTAGTGTAATAGAGTTGCATTATAATCCATAACTACTCCACTATTTTAGAAAATGCTTGCTTGCAAGTGTTAAAACTTAGCTATAGAAATCTTTTGAACTTCTATTAAACATCCTTGATCACTATTTTGTTAGTACACATGCATGAGTATATATTCCTATATGGAGAGGTATTTGGAAAGGTTATGTCTTTAACATGCATACATAGGCATGTCTACACACAAATATAAATACGTATCCATGTGTAACTTGCATGTGTATTGCTCATCCCCTTGAGGCAGTTACTCTTGAATATATGTGTGTATCACATGGGTTCAAAATAAGCGATTTTAAAAATACTATTTTTACAAAATTTTTATATAAAAAAGAGTATCATATAAAGGAGTTACTTATAGATTGAATAAATAAGGGTAAAAAATCATCGATATAGCGTGTGTTAAAAGGCTATTAAGAAATACCTTTCTTTGCATGCTATAAGGCCATAAAATGACCCCTTTTACTTTACTAAAAATATCGGTTTCTTCCAAAGTAAAATTAAAAAATCTTTTTTGTAAATTTTAGTAAGTAAAAAACCATTTTCTTTGAGCTCACGTGGTATTTTACATTTATTCAAGAAAAATTCACACATAAGGTTATGTATAACCAAGCCTTAAACACACATGATACGAAGCATATATATATATAGTAAACCCTTTGAGCCCATTCTCCACTTGCACATATCTATGCACACGTGCACATACACACACTTAGAGTTGTTAAGGAAACTCCTAAACCAAATCAAATATACATAATATAACATGATAGAGAAATTTTAAAGAGATCTTTATGTATATCTTACTATTAATTTGTAAAATAAAAACTTGAGACAAAGCAAAACAAGAATTTGATATGTGTAATTTGAGTAACTCATTTCTTTAGATTTCTCCAAATTTCTTTATTATTTGAGCACCTTTACAACTATTTCTATGTAAATTTCCCATGTGGTTATCATATTTGAACTTAGCATCTACTTTTACCTTAGCAAGCCCTTATGATTACATCACCTCGTTACATTGTAGAATAGTGCTTCCCATAAAAATAGAACTCTTGACCTTGGGTTTATTACACCATCTCTCTACATTCTACCTAGCAAGTCTTGGGATATATTGCATTACCTTCCACATTACAAGAATAGCGTTAGTTTATGCTACCAATCACAACATTAGATGGGTTAATGATATAAATATGAAAATCCCGAGCCTCACACCTTGTAGTGGCCATTTTCCATAAACGGGCAACGCTCATGAAAACATGTTTTCTATCCATCTTGCGAAATGATTAACTACCAAGTCGTAGGCCGAGCGATCGGACGCATTCCATGAACGCGTGGACGACGACTTCATAGGTATTTTACATAAGATAAATACTTTCTGCATACACGCAGGATGAAAAGTAGAGTCTCTTATTTTAATGTTAATCAGGCCGGACGCGCGTGATTGGATCCACAAGAGCGTGAAAGACCTGGTAAACAAGCTGATGACCTGGTATACGAATGATTATCCACGCAAGCTCATGACCTGGTATACGAACGATTATCCACGCATCTAGCTCGTACTACTTATATGGAATCGAAGGCTCCATCTTCCCACCATGCGATCAGCGGTGCAGCGGTTGTTCATTCCTAGACGTTAGAAAGCCGCACTTGTGCTTGCTGAAAACCGTGATCTGCTAATACAGTATTCGCCGATCGGAAGAGGTTAACTAGCTAGTAGAGAACCATTCGGGGCCCTGCTTTCTCATAGTTACCGTCCTGCACTCACCATACGCAATACTGTATCCATGGCATCATCACTAAAGCTTGCTATGCTAATTGTAGCTATCACATTGGCGCAGCAGCTCTTCCACCCGATAACTCGCACTGAGGCGGCGGACGAGGACCCCTTGCAGGACTTCTGCGTGGCTGATAAGGGGGCGCAGGCGGCCGGAATCACAACCGTGAACGGTCTGCTGTGCAAGAATCCCCAACAAGTGCAGGCCAAGGACTTCGCCTCTCCTCTGCTTCGCCAGCAAGGCCAGTTTAACAAGGCGCTCGGCTCCGCTGTGCAGCTGGCGTCGGCCCTCACCTTCCCTGGACTCAACACCCAAGGCCTGTCCGTGGCCCGCATCGACTTCGCACCCAATGGTGGGCTCAACCCTCCACACGTCCACCCGCGTGCCACCGAGGTTCTCTTCCTTGCCGAAGGCACGCTTGTGGTAGGCTTCGTCTCCACCACCAACAACACCCTCTTCCAGCAGACCCTGTACAAGGGCGATCTCTTCGTCTTTCACCGCGGCCTCGTCCACTTCCAGATCAACCCGGACAAGAAGAAGCCTGCCCTCGCTATCTCCGCGCTCAACAGCCAGAACCCGGGCACCTCCCAGGTCGCCCCCGCTCTGTTCGCCGCCATGCCTCCCCTGCCGGAGGACGTGCTGGAGACCGCCTTCGCCATCGACAAGGACGAGGTTTATAGCCTCATTAAAAGCGTCGCCACCACACTGCCGTGATGGTACTAATACGTGTCACACCATCTCAACACATCATTGCTGCACAGTCGAGGTTTACAGCCTCATTAAGACTCGCCACCACAATCCCGTTATCATGCTAATATATCCGTCATCACCACCCTCCCGTGGTCATCCTGATATCTATGTCGCACTAAGTTAACACATTATTGCTATACAAATCAATATTCTTAAGCATTATTGTTACAGAATAGATATTCTTGCCACCACATTTCTTTGATACTTTACACGCAACACCTACAAATTTGGAAATCATAAAAAGTAATCCATCTAGAGGTCACAAAATTTTGAGCTTTCATGTTCCATGATTCCCAAGTCTATTTATGAAAAAAAATATCAAAATGGAAAGCACAAAAAACGTTATGCAAGAAAAGCCCATCTACGCAATATAGTTACCATGAATATTGCAGTAATTGCTATTATTACTACCTTATTGAATTTTCAAACTTCCTTTTATGCAAACGAAGCACTATGAATTTTACTTAAAAATTGACATTCAATTTATGAAGTTTAAAATTTTGCATGTGATATAGAAAATATAGTTTCCATGAACATTGCAATAACTACTATTGTTGTTTTTTGCTACCAGTAGTGCTGTGATAATTGATGCTCCTCCTCCTCATAATACTACTACTATGATTTCTCCTTCTACTTTGCTACTATTAGTATTGTTATTGCCATTGCTTCTAGATTAGGTGTCACTAGCCAATGTGGTACATATCAAGTCTTTATGTTAGCGAGCACACTTTCACCATATAAAAATGATAGACACATTCAAACAATAAAGGCAATTATAATTGTAGGGAATAAATGCACTAATGTATCTTTATCTTTGATGCTTCCTTGGAAGTCAACCTTATAGATTATGTAAGATACCACGTAAGTTCAAAAGAAAGGGTATTATATTTCATAGAATTTACATAAAGAGGTCAATGTGAAAGGTGGGTGATTAGTGGAAAAAAGTATCCACTTGGTAGATGCTATATGATAAGATGATCATAAATGAGAAGATGTGGAATGGGTAATCTTTGTTGACTTTTGAAGGCTTACATTTAAAGATATTTGAATATTCTTCCAACATACCTTCTTAAATTGATGTGATAATTGATGCTTCTCCTCCTCATACTACTGCTACTATGATTTCTCATTTTGCTTTGCTACTATTAGTATTGTCATTGCCATTGCTACTAGATTAGGTGTCACTAGCCAATGTGGTACATATCAAGCCTTTATGTTAGCAAGCACACTTTCACCATACAGAAAGGATAGACACATTCAAACAATAAAGGCAATTATAATTGTATGGAATAAATGCACTAATGCATCTTTATCTTTGTTACTCCCCCAAGGAGTCCACCTTATAGATTATGTAAGATACCACATAAGTTCAAAAAAATGGTATTATATTTTGTAAAATTTATAAGATCATATTTACAAATAAGATTTTTTAATTACAAATTGAAAAAAATATGTAAGTTTAGTAAAGTAAAAGGGATCATTTTAGGGTCATATAGCATATAAAGAAAGGGTATTTCTTAATATCCTTTGAATGCATGTTATATAGATGAATGCTTATAGATAAACCCTCTGAGCTACTTCACACTCTAGAACCAACCCTAAGAAAATGAAGATAAGAACACAAGAGTTAAAGAAAGTAAAAGACTTGATTGTGTTCATTGTTGTACAAGCAATGCTTGTATATAAGGATGCCTCTTAAAGAGGTCAATGTGAAAGGTGGATGATTAGT
Source organism: Lygodium microphyllum (assembly GCF_053477565.2). Taxonomy (NCBI): domain Eukaryota; kingdom Viridiplantae; phylum Streptophyta; class Polypodiopsida; order Schizaeales; family Lygodiaceae; genus Lygodium; species Lygodium microphyllum. The sequence goes on along the minus strand of NW_028229514.1, from coordinate 17,931,498 downwards.
GAAAGATGCCACTTTTGAAGGCTTACACTAAAAGATATTTGAATATTCTTCCATCATACCTTCTTAAATCGAGAAAAGACAAATTAAAAATGATTTCAAGAAAAGGAGTTACTACTTTTTATCCCCTTATAGAAAGGAATGGGTTGCAAGTACAAAAAATGATGTCAATAGAAATCAAGAGCATTAGAGGTGAGACGAAATTTTTCATGAGTGACAAGTTTTGTGAAAATGTCTATCTAGTAAGAACTAGTCACATGCTCAATGTGAAGATAGCTCTCCTAATATAAATATTTTACAAAATGGAAACATAAACTAATGTGTTTGAGTTTGTCAGAATTGACATCACCTAAAGTGATGAGTGTGATATAAGATTGATTATCAAAATAAATGGTAAATTGAGCAACTTTCTAGTAGAAGTCTCATTCCTAGATCATAATGTGATATAATTTTACTTTTGGCACTCCAGATAGAAGAACCACCCATGAGAAGGAGGTAGCCATCAGTAGTCAATCTATGAGTGAAAATATCACCTCCCCAATCAGCATTACAACAGGTGCAGAGGGTATCTTGGGATCGAAGGTGATACTTGAGGCTCTAGCATAAAGAAGTTTTAATCATTTCCTACATAGGAAAAACTAGGGAATCCCCTATCAAATCTATAGATAAAAACACACATAAGTAGGGAAAGTATTTAGGGAAAATGGAATATTTCCTAATTAGAGAAACTAGGAAATCTCATAGGAAGTTTCCTACATAAAAAGGGAAATTTCCCTTCAAAGAAAACTTTTCTATATAGGGAAAATTTTCTACATAACGAAATGTTCCATTTTTTCTAATATTTACTTTTCCTACCTACATTTATTTTTGACCAGAGAAATGATAAGGAAAACCCTTTTCTTCTTTCATATGTAGGAAAAATTTCCTATGTGCAGAAATTTTCATACATAGGGAATTTTCCTATGTTTCCCCACATAGGGAAATTTCCCTACATTTGATAGTTTTCCTACATAATAAATTTTTAATGTTACTCTAGATTCTCTCTAATTGGAAATGTTACATTTTTCCTAGTTTGCGCATTCCTACTTCTATGAATTTATAAGTAGAAATCATACAGTAAATTTAAAACTAGGATATACATAGATTGTTTAGTTAATTTCAAATAGGCCATAATGTACATCTAATAGTTTAGATAGGTAAATTTTCACTATATAGGTTTTTTTTCCTATGTTAAGAGAAAAATCCTAGATATGTAATATTTTCTATATAAGCTTTTTTTCTATGTGGAGAAACTTTTTTAATGTAGATAATTTTATTTTTTAAAAATATTTAAGTAATTTATATGATGCCATAATATGGTGGTACTATATCCTTACTCTAGTTGATTCCTAATGGCTAATGAAATGATAAACAGCGACATCGCATTGTAAATTACTTGGACATAAAATTGAAAATCTCTATCACTTGTGTCGATGCCAATGCTAATGGGTTGCTTGGGAATTTCTGGAAAAGGAGAGCTTGCTCGTCATTGTCAAGTAGTTCCATGTAGCTATCGATGGTTATGGCATGTATGTCCCTCTGCAATACATAGAGATGTATCGGCACAATGGGAAGCTTAGATAAATCAATCACAGAATGCAAAAAACTTGAGCAACCCACAACCAAAACCTGCCACACTGAAAGTGAAGAAAGAAATAAAAATAGAACTTTCTCACCAAGAACAAATAAGCAAGCCAAACTCAGAATGGGGACACTATTAACAAAAACTAGAGTCAACAATAGTAGCCAACTCACATAGATATACTGAAAAACCTGTAGCAATCAAAAAAAATACGACATGTTGCTAGAAAATGGGCCGCATAGAAGGCTTTAAAAAAAACACATTGCTGTAAACTTTGGCTGCAAAGAAGACAAACAACAAGGTGCATCAAATGTATAGAAATACCTAAAAAGAGACTCAACCAAGTAGGACAATATTGTAGTATCACACTATATGCAAGGCACACAGCAAGAAGTAGCACTCTCTCAACAACCAAGTTCACATGCTCTAGCAATATCAATCCATAGGAGACAATTGCAGAGGAGACAGCCATCAACAAACAGGAAGGTCATGTAAGAAAACTCGAACCACTAATCCACATAGGAATTTTTTCCCTCAATAGCTACTTTGAAATAAGAGTCCCTAAAGTAGTGGAAAGTATGGGATTGAAGGCAAGTTTTTACTTGAGCATATGCATAGATTTAGGTTTTGGAATAACCCAGTACCACTTCCATTAGCAATCAAGTAGCACTTGCATCACATTTGCTCCCATAAATGTAGCAGTTTCTATGAAAACCATGTCATCAAGGAAAGAAAGCAGCTTCTTCTCTAAAGACCATCTCACTCAATGCACTTTAAATTTCTTCAACTTGTACAACTCATTCTCACTATTTCTTCACAAATCTTTCTTGGTGAACGTACAACCACAAAAAACACTAGAGTTGTGTGCCTTTCTTGGTGGAAATCATGTGTAGGTACAAAGCATTTCTTTAGCTCACCCCAGCAATGTTCATCCTACTTGCAGCTTGACACAAGCCAAAATTCTATATTCTCTTCTCAAATTCGCGCTTACTTTTAGCTTTTAAGGTTCTATATTGACATGCTTCAATAGTCTCTTCTTCTACTATTATTTCACCCAAGAAAGCAGCCATAGCCAGATATTGCAACTCTTGATTTCTCTCCCTTTGTGTCCATCTTTCTAAATAAGAAGCCATAATCTGCATCTATTTCAAGCCCCAAGGGTCTCCACTTGAAGCAGCAAAGCTTGCAAGATTGTGAAGATCAATCCCACATGTCACAACTAGTCAAAGATGGAGCTACAAGTAAGCTATAGCCCAATGTCATCAGCAAAATTGAAAATGGGCTCCAAACAATGGTCCGCTCACATATTCCTCCTTGAAAAATAGCATGAGGAGAGGGCACAATAGTTTGATAACATTAGTGATGATGATGATTTTTGTTAGCTCACAAATAACCTTTCCAATGGATAGCGGTTCAGTAAGCCCACTCACAAGCTCGCTCACATGTGAGGTTGCCTTTGTTTAGTATGGCAAGAGCCTTTGGTTCCTTAAAACATGAAAAGAGAGGGCAATTATAGCAATGATCTCATGCTCTACAAATGTAAGATGCATGTGATGCTAAAATTAATGTTGTTATTGTATAGGGTATCCATCAAGCTACAAGCTCCACAAAAGTAGCTCCAAGGACCTAAATCTATCGATGACATGTTTAGAACATCTAGCCTTACAAAATTAAAATATTAAAGAAAATCCATATACATGTCAACTCATCATGTGGTTGACGGAAAAGATAATTGTTCCAACTCCTTTTAATGCTTATGGGGATCAATGTTACTTTTTGTCCTATCGTAACTTGCAAGCCTAGGATGTTGAACATGGAGATGCTTCTTTTTGTATAGCTGATATACAGCTAGTATTAAAACTTCACAGCCAAGTTTGTGATTATTGGCAATAACCAATAGTGAACAACCACCTACATAAAGACATTTGACATTTGACTGCTGCAAACAATCCTGCAAATAGTCCTCGTGGAAGTTACTTTATGTATATTCTCTACATCACGTGCATTCAAGGCCTATTTATAAATATCCTTATCTATGAATTTTTGTTGAATAAAACATAACCATTTTCTATTCAATCTGTAAATAACCCCTTTATATTATATCCCTGTGTATGTAAAAATAAAATAAAAATGGTATTTTAAAACTACCTTATTTTAAACCCACGTGATGCACACATATATTCATGAGTAACTTACTCGAGGAATTTGAGTGCAAAAACTTTTAAGAATTAACTTAGATCTACATATTTACAAATCTAATCCACTACTTAAGAAATTATGGTGAGATAGGTCACCATTTTTCATAGTCCATACAATGCTCCATGAATTTTTTTATGAGCAAGTTTAGTGTGGAATCTAGGCTGCAAAATCTCCTTCTCCATGTAGCATTCCATCTTTTTAATCAACAATCCAACCATCATGTCTCATGTAGAAGCTCTCAAGGCTTTATAGATGTCTCCCATTTTTTGTTTGGAATAACAATCCGTTCTTCCTATGATTTTGTCGGTCTTCACACTAGTATCTTCCCCACAAAATTAAGTTGACAAGAAGATATGAGGAACGTGAAAAATACCTGAGATAAATAAGTATATATACTAGCATACATCACACATGATGTATTAAGTTCTTGTCCTCTCAACTAGGAGGATATGAAGTTGAAGTTTTCTAAAAGAGAAGTAGGCTTACATATTCAATTTTTCCTAAAACACCTTCATCCAGTTTTAAAGCTTATCCATGAATTGAATCTAGTGACATCTTGGCAAAAATTTATAATAGTTATAAAACCTTATGGATAATCCATCAACATGAGCACAAGGATATAGAATGAATAGACTAATGCATGTTTGCACACATGCATAAAACGAAAGCTACTAGTTGCAAATGCTCCTTATGTTTGCACACAGTCTTGTGAAACACACTACACATCACTCTAAAAATACACATGAAATATGGAGGCATAGATGTAATAAGGTATGTATCGTGCACACAAGACAATGAACCTTTTCAAATTCTTAATCTTCGTGTTTATTCACTCTTCATGTTTGAGTTATACCACTTTAGAAGAAAATAAAAACACCAATGCTACAAGGATAAAGATTACAAGGATAATTTAGCAAGTAAAAAAAAAGTCTCAATAAAGTCACAAACTATCTAGTAGCTTCCTGAATCTTTTCCATGTATTAATTAGAACCGATTGTATCTTGGAGATTCTCCACAAAACCTTCATTATGAGTACTTGAGATTTAGGCCTCTTCAAAGAGATTTTCTCTACTTCACCTGGCATAACATTAATAAGTTACATCTGAATAAAAGCATACAAATTGAGGACATACTGCAAAGAACATCTACATGGCATCTTCCATACATATCATGAATATTTAAGTAAGCTTCAAATGTGAGTAATAGTTTTGACACTCTCCATTGCATTCAATGACCACCAACAAAGGGCATCAATCAAGGCCTTCATCATCACAATAATCTTCATTGTGGTCAAAACCTATTACAAGAGACATATGAAAAAAATTGTGGGTACCTTAATGATTAACTTGACCTTACAACAATTCACACATCCCTCACAAGGCATGGCAATAGGAGATGGTGTCTAGTGTTTTATTCAAAAATAAAAGTGCCTACTACTTTCACTATTACTAGAACATAAGATCAGAGATCCACAAAATTCCAGTCCATAAAGCTTAATTCTTGTGTAGCATAAAGATGACTCCAAAGAAAAATGTGCCATTTGTCAAAATATGGAAGATGAAATTCACCACAAAAACAGTGAGGTTTCACATTGCACCTGTCAAAATGAAATGTGCATGTGACCTCAGAGACATTAGCACTTTGGGTTAGTTTGTTACTCCAAAATGTGCCTATGCCATAATCCATTGGCACCCATTTCATAGGTATCCTGTAAGCTCCATATTAGTAGTTGACTTAGCACTCAAACCTATAAAGCTCAAAACATCAAAGATACAATCATGGTCAAACTCAGAAGTTCAAGAAGTGGTAAAAGATAATAAAGAAGTACAAAGCTTATAATAGGAGACATAAGAACAAACTTATGGGTATCATAATGATGAGCTTGTCCTTATTACACAATGTCAGAGATATGCAAAATTCCATGATCAGCCTGTCCTTGTTACACAACATCAGAGATATTCTAAATTCCAACCCATGAGTTTTTCTTTTGCATGATAAAGATAAATCCGAGACACCATGACCTTATCAAAATGAGAGATGTGATTTACCATAGAAATAGTGGTTGCACATTCCACTTGTCAACATGAAATGTGCAAATAACCTCAAAGATATTGACACTCTAGGTTAGTTTCCTTCTCAAAAATGTGCCTACGAGAGAGACCCTAAACTAATCTTTATTTCAATTGGGAGGGTAGCATACTTTGATTGAAACTCTGGTATCTCCTTCAACTGGTAAGCAATTTCAGAATGACTGAACATCAGGCCATTAACTGCACTCATAACAATAGTATGATTGATTGGGCCCAATTACATTCTTCTCTCGCAACTTCATCAAGGCAGATACTGCCATGCAAGTGTCTGGGCAAGTAGAAACTTCTATTGTATTAGCCAAAGAACTAGCATCCATTATTTCTTCTTTTATAACCTCTTACAATGTCCTCAAAATTTCAAAGGGTAGAAACTGCATGATCAATGGATACTAAATCACTAGTTTGAATAGCAGATGCAAAAAAGGGGTTGGCCTTCATAGGTGTATAATTATTCCACCTGGTCTTATAATATAGATGCACTGGATTGGCATTTGTTGTTGCGGATTGTGCACCAACTAGCTTGGGAATTTGATTAGTCAAGCCAAGTTCTTTGCATGTAACAAACCCCTAACAGAATGCATGGATGTTCCCATGATTGCTTCGATGTATAATAACCCAGTGAGGAATGTCCCACTTAAAATCTCTATGGCTATAGTTTTCTGGCCTTCCAAGTGAAGGCTTTATAAAGAATTAGTCAAGTATATGGGCATTGCTTCTATCACTTCTTAAATTAGATGCATGCACCTATCAAAATTGGTGTCCCGGCTCAATAAGACTACCCCATTGGCAATTTGTTGCACCAAGTGGGCAATTCAGATTTTGTTTGCTGGCAAAAACACAATAGGAGGAATGCCAAGTGCATCAAAATAAGTTGAAAGTGTTACATATATATCAATAGTTGATGCATAGTTGACATCAATGAGAAGATTATTCATTTTCCTTAACCTCTTCTCTTGACTCAACAAGACCATCATGCCAAGATCCTTAAAGCTCCCCGTGTGACTGATACCACACTACTTCACCCACAAGTCATTCAAATTAAACATCTCATTATCCAATTGCTATGCATGGAACAAAGTCAAATTCCCTTGAAAAGCATTTACAATATCATCTGTCCATCTCAGGAAGTACACAATTTTCCTTACTCCAAGCACTTGATCCAAAATGGCCAAGTAGTTTTACTAACATAGAAATCAAAAAAAGTTCAAATACTTCACATCATATTCCTTAGGGCCTCCATATCATGCTCAACATCAAGAACCAAACCATCCTTGATTTTGTAAATGACCTTGTCCAACAAATACCCCTCGTCGACAAGGTCATATGGGATGAAAGGAACTTACTTGGCAGAGAAGGTAGTAGGCGGCTCAAACAAACCATGGTGGCATGCATTGTCAAAGATGTTGTCAGTTGTCTTCTTTTCCCTAGAGGCCGAAGTGGAAGAGGTGAGCCTCCATGGGTGAGCAGATCTCACGAATAGTGCTGTGTTAAGACTCCACCTCTTTTTACTAGTTTAGCTAAAAAAAATTGTCAAAAAAATACTATTCGCTAACTCTTCTTACTAGTTCTTCTTACTAGCTTAAAAAAATTGAAAAAAAATACTATTCGCTAACTCTTCTTACTAGTTCAGCTTTGAATGGAAAAAAAGTCTCATGCGAACAAAAGCATGATACTTTAGTTGTGATTTACCATTGCACACCCTAGTAAAGTAAGTGAATGACCTTTGAATGGAGTTTGTAGTAGCTACAAACTTGCATTGGAAATTCTTCTGAGCACTTCCAAAGCTATGCTAAATGAAGTACATCCTACACATGCATTGAAACATGAGCAAGGGAAAATTTTATTTTAGTGGCCCTAATGCATGAAATTATTTCAAGAGTGTATCAACCATCAAATGCACCCATCAGAATGGGGAAAAAATAGACCATCCCACTAACTCATTATTGTGATAAAAGAAGCCTTTACACTAAAAACTTGTTGCATTTATAGCTATTTGTTTTGCTTTGCAAGTTTCACATCTCTCGAGTGTTGAGATATCGAGTTCCACTCGTGATATGCCAAGGTGACCATTGTGCATTTATGTCACCGACTTGTTAGCTGTAGATGCGGTTGCTACACCGCCCATGAATAATAGTTAGATGACATCTATCCTTATCTACTCTAGTTCATGGCTCAGTTAGTATGCCACCTTAGTTAGTTGAGTTTGGTTTGAGACCCATATATAGGGTTCTTCTATTTCTTTGTACTAGAGTACTTTTTGGCTTACACAACTAAGAAGAGGAAAATTGCTTTCAGCCTCCACCTTTGTGTGTATTTGATGCCAGGAGGCATATTCCACGGTGGATTCCGTGCCACGGTGGATTCCGTGAGGTTTTACGGTGGATTCCGTAAACTTAGATGACCGGGGCTCATACACAAAGAGGATTCTTTGTGCGAGAAGTTGATAGGGACGACTGTCCTTTTCGGGCGTTTCATTAATTTAGTGTGTACGTGGGTGATTCCATAGTGGGTGATTCTGCAAAATGCGTATTAAATTAATAAACATTTATGAATTTAGAGTGCGCACTCGTAATAAATTAAGGTTAGGATTTATTTCTAGCCAGTTGATTTATTTATGTAGCTGAAGACTGCTAGTTATTCACTTTTTTCGGTTTAATTGTATTATTTTACTAGCGATTGTGAATGCTTCAGTTGATGTGCAGAGATAGCAGCAGTGGCGGAGGAAAGCATTGGAGTCTAGCGAGTATTCGACCTTTGGATTATATTTTGATAGGCGCCACGCCTATATTTTGTTATGTCTATTGAGTCATCGATTATTGATTATTATTTTGTATGTGCGTATGTGCACGGATATGTTATTTCTATTTGGACATTGAGATTGGGCGTGCCAGACTCTATGGGCACCGTCCATTAGCTTTATTTCCTATTTTTGTAGAAAGCAAACTCAAAAGCTAAAAGCTTGTCATATTTTTGTAAATTGGGCTATTATTGAGCATGAAGATGGAAATATACATAAAATACATGCTTTCTGAAGCGCTCACACAAGGCATGGGGGGAGATTGAACCCAATTGGTCTCTTGCTTCTTGTCGTTCATGCTTTTACATGGTTTTTTGTGCAAAAAGGTAGAGTTCATTGTTCTTGGGGACTTTTCGGGATTCACTATGTGAGCATACTGTGACCGATCTGTGCAACATTGGTATCAGAGCGGAGCTGAGATCAAGAGCTTCCAATCGCTATCAATCTCGAGCGAAGGTGGAGCTCTAGGAACGATCGGGCTCTACAGTCAATCTCATCGCGAACCGTCGATACAGGCAGACTTCTGGCGATCAAGAACCCCTATTTCTACTGTCAGATCGCGAAGGACCAGGCTCTGAAGGCAGAGGACCATGCATCCATCTCCTTCATCAAGTCGTCAAGAAACAGTGAGAAAACAAAATTCATATCTTTCATCTCTCATAAGTTTAAGCTTAAGTTAAGCTTAGAAGAAGCTTAAGAAGCTTTGAGCTTCAAATTTCATATCGACTGATTTGGAGGAGGCCCGCGTTTTTCGCGCCGTCACGAAAAACGCCCCCCCCCTCACCAAATCTGACGACGTCTGCTCATTAAGCTTTTTAAGCTTAATTTCCTTAAGTCAAGCAAGCTAAGCTATTCAAGTCACACAGAACAAGCAAGTCAATAAACTCAGGGTCCTGCGCACCAGAAGTCAAGTTCAATAAGTCGATGGGAATCAAGTCCTGCAAGTTCATCAAGTCGGCCTAAGTACTGCAAGTCTGCAACTCTGTAAGTCTGCTAAGTCTGCAACTCTGCAAATCAAACTAGTCAACTGGAGTCAGAACTGACCAGTGCTCACTCAAAACTCCTAAAAGGCTTGTTCCTACGCAAAAACTCTGAACTGGAAAGTTGTTCATGACAAGGTGTTCTACCTATCTACAAGTTCGCTGAAGTACTTTCAGCAAACGAAGACGGAAATATTGCAGATTTTTTGAAAATTGAGAAAGAAATACCCAAAAATACATAGCCTTGTAACCCCGAATTTGAGCTACGCTCATCCTGCTAACTTGATTTTGAGTGAGAAAGGTTTATTGAGTTTTACAGGATGACTACCCCACATATGGATGATCCTATGACTGAAGACGACCTACCTGAGCCTACCATGGAACAAAAGCTGGATCTAATCATGTTACAATTGGAAGAAGAGCAAAGGGCTAGGCAAGCATTGCAAGCGCAATTGACAAAATTACAAAGAGCGTCCACCGACAAAGAAGAACCTCAAGCTGAAGATTTGATTCGACGTACCATCGACGCCACTCTTGAAGCACAAACCATTCGCAAGGAATCAAATATAAGTAAACAAAGTTTCAAATTTCGCACTTTCAATGGCATACGAGAAGGAAAAACTGTTTTATCTTTCATTAGCCAGTTTGATGACTATTTCCATGAGGAAACTTATCTAGAAAAAGATAAAATCAAGTGTGTTACTAATCATCTGATAGACAGAGCATCACTTTGGTGGACTGTAGTACGCAAGAGCATAGAATGTTCTACTACTTGGGAAGATTTCAAGAAGAAGTTACTGCAGAATTTCCTTCCACTGCAATTTCATCAGAAGGCTATCAAGCAATGGGATTTACTTCAACAACAGGATCGTGAGCCTATTCCACAGTATATAGAGCGTTTTTGGAATGCACTCCTACAGCTATGCATGCTTGAAGACGTACCAGAGACGACACATAAGCGGAAGTATATGTCTGGACTTCTTGGACATTACTACGCTGAAGTGAACATGTTCAAGCCTGCTACCCTTGAAGACGCCATCTCCTTAGCTCATGACACTGAAGATAAGTTACGCGGAAGAGACAGACGACCACAGCAATTCCAAGCCAATGGTAATTATGGAACTAAACAATTCAATTCCAATTTTAGAAGCTTTAATCTAAGTCGTTTCTCATCACCATCTTTCCGCAAGAATTGGGCTAAACCACCAGCATTACCATCCAATGTCAATCCAAATCCTAAGCCTATTCCACAAGCAAATCCAAATTTTCCCTGACTTCCAGCCATTGCAAATAATGTAACCAAAGCCAAGCCAATAGTATGCTATAAGTGTCACCAGCGAGGGCATCTCGCAGCAAATTTTCATTCAAAGAAGCCACCAGCACATATCAACTATCTTGGAGCCATGGACGAAGACGAGCATGAGGATATGCCTGATTTCACTGAAGATGAGGATGATCCTACTACTACTTCCGACACTTTACCAGGTATGCCTACTCCACATTCATTGTTGACTATGAAATGTTTGGTGCATGGAAAGAAAAGAACTATCTTGCATGATGACGGTAGTACTCATGACTTTATTTGCGTAAAATTGGTAAAGGAATTGAAATTACAAACTGTACCTACGCATTTTCGCATAAAAGCTGCATTTTTAGGCACTAGGTACAATTGCACACAAGAAGTACAAGATCTAGAGATTCAAATTGGTTCATATATTGAAAGAAGAAATTTCTTAGTTATCCCATTACAATCAAGCGATATTATTTTAGGAATGCCTTGGAGACACCAGCATAATCCCAATATAGATTATTCCACACACACAATGAATATTAATTTTCAAGGAAAATCTATTACATTATATGGTATGCATGCATCTAATATTTTTCCACTGCTTTCGCATACTCAAGCAAAACGTGCATTACGCAAGAGTACTAAATCATATCTCATTTGGGTGAATGAATTGCAAGCAAAGGAAAATCATATGCACCCTAGGCATAAGGAATTTCTTGCATATTTTAAGGATAGTTTTGCAGAATACCTACCACCAAGTTTACCACCTTCACGACCAGAAGACCATAAGATTGATTTAATCCCTGGCACACAACCACCTTGCAAAGCACCATATAGGCACAATCAGATAGAGCAAAAAGAAATCTAGAGTCAAGTTGAAGAATTACTAAATAGAGGCTTAATTCGACCTAGCAGTTCTCCATTCGGTGCACCTGTATGTGTATTGACTACCGAGCATTAAATAAGATCACTGTAAAGAATAGGTATCCTATACCTAGAGTTGATGACCTTATGGACAAACTGCAAGGATCTTCTATATTTAGTAAAATTGACCTTAAGTTTGGATATCATCAGGTGAGGCTAGATAGATCTAACATATTTAAGACTGCATTCAGGACACAATTTGGCCATTACGAATTCTTAGTCATGCCATTCAGATTGACTAATGCACCTGCTACTTTGAGTAGAATGATGAACCGTATCTTTCTGAAATATCAGTATTGTGTGATTGTTTTCTTTGATGATATTTTGGTGTTTAGTCAAAGTGAAAAAGAGCATTATGAGCATTTATCATTAGTTTTTCAATTACTGAAAGAAAATCAATTGTTTGCAAATCCTTTAAAAAGTGAATTCTTTAAGACAGAAATTGAGTATTTAGGTCATATTGTATCATCTAAAGGAATTAAAGTTGATCCTAAGAAAATTGATGCAATATTGCATTGGTCTATTCCTAAAAATGTGCATGAGTTACGCTCATTCCTTGGTCTTACTAGTTTCTATAGGAAGTTTGTACGTAATTTTTCATTACTTGCTTTACCGTTAACAAAACTTCTTAAGAAAGGAATTGTTTATCAATGGACTGAAACTCAGCAGAAATCCTTTGACTTACTGAAACGTGCATTAACCAATGTTCATGTTCTACAATTGCATGACTTTAATAGACCATTCTTTCTAGTTGTGACCGATGCTAGCGGATCAGGAATAGGAGCGGTACTAATGCAAGACAATCATCCAATAGCATATTCTAGTTCTAAGCTGAAACCCTCTGAGCTCAAATATTCCACTTATGACAAAGAACTATTAGCAGTTGTACAAGCATTAAAACAGTGGAAGCACTACTTAATGGGTTCAGAATTCATGATAAAGACCGACCAACAAAGCATTAGACATCTACTTAGCCAACCCCAAATTTTTGACCGTCATATCAAATGGGCTTCCTTCATTCAAAGTTTTCATCCTATCATTCAATACCAACCTGGAAAAGAAAATGTAGTTGCTGATGCATTGAGTAGAAGACCTGAAATTCATAATATTTCTGTCATATCTTTTGATTCTTTGATTGCTATGAAAGATACATATCACCAAGATATTACTTTTCATTCTGATTGGCATAAATTAGTTCAAAATAATTTCATTCTTGTTGATTCATTGTCATATAATGATGGATTTATGTTTTTTGAAAAGAGACTGTGTGTTACTATTCCATTCCGATCTTTTGTTTTGAATGAAATTCATTGTCCCCCATATCAAGGTCATAGAGGTATCATATCTACATTACGCATGTCAACTGAAGACTTTTATTGGCCGCATATGCATGCAGATGTATCTAATTTCGTTTCTGAATGTTTGATTTGTCAAAGAATAAAGAGACATCATGGTAAACAGTATGGATTACTAATGCCTTTGTCTATTCCATCTAAACCTTGGGAACATATTTCTATGGATTTCATTACTGGTTTACCAAATACTAAATCTAACCATGATATGATTTGGACAATTGTAGATAGATTTAGTAAGCAAGCATATTTCATTGCATGTAAGAAAACTTTAACAGCATCACAAGCAGCACAGTTATTTTTGAAAACTGTTTTTACTAACCATGGATTGCCAAAAGTGATTATTTCAGATCGTGATTCCAAATTTTGTAACAATTTTTGGATTACACTATTTGCAAATCTAGGCACAAAGATTGATTTCTCATCTGCATTTCATCCAGAAATAAATGGACAAACAGAAGCCACAAACAGCACCATTCTAGATCTTTTACGTGCATATACTATCTCTAAATCTCAGACATGGGACACTCATTTGCATTTATTACAGTTTGCATACAACAATACACCGCACAGATCTACAAAGAAAGCACCTTTTGAAGTCATTTATGGATATAGATTGTCTACACATGTTGCATCTTTATCTAATAGAATACAGAGTGCTGATGATATTGCTACTATGCATAATACTATTTTTGATGAGGTTAAGGATATGATTGCTACAGCCCAACAATCATATACCAAACAAGCCAACAAGAAAAGACAAGCCATGAATTTCCAAGTTGATGATTATGTTTGGCTTAGAATAGAAAAGCGTAGACTGCAAAGTGTAGATAGACATCCAATTATCAAATTAGCTCCTAGATTCTATGGACCATTTAGAATCATTCATAAGATTAATGATAATGCATTCAAGTTAGAATTACCATCTCATTGGAAAATTCATAATACATTTCACATTAGTTTATTGAGACCATTTAGAGCCCAATTTAACTATCCACCCTGTTTATGAAAACCCACCTTTATTAGAGAAAGAGACTCAAATACTTGAACCAGAAGCCATCATAGACACTGGCTACATGACCACTAGAACTGGCCGAAGGTATTCTAGATACCTAGTAAAATTTAAGAACCATCCTGTAGAGGAAGCACAATGGATGCACACTAGAGACTTAAATGCTTTCCCCACACTACAAGGGAATGGGGCAATAGCGACGCCGATTAGCGACGGCGGATATCGCAAATAGCGATGCATATAGTGACGCATATAGCGACGCCACAGGGAAAAAAAGCGCGGCCGAAACCAGAGTGCCGTTTTCATTTTGTTTTCTTCGCCTTTTGAGAGCGAGAGCGAGGGAGAGAGCGAGGGAGAGAGCCAAGGCTTTGTGGGAGAAGAGGAGGAAGAGACTTACCACCGCCGCCGCCGCCGCCGCCACCGTCGTTGTTCGTGAAGGAGAGGAGGAGCCCTCGTTGCAAAGAGAAGCCGCCCACGCTCGCCATATCTCATTGGTGAGTCTCCCTCTCTCTTTCTTTTACTTGTTGAAGGTTTAAATCGTTCTCTTTTGTTTGTTTAGGAGAGGAAATGAAAGAGAAGGACAGGGAGAGGGAGAGAGAGTGAGAGAAAGAGAGGGAGAGGGAGAGAAAGAGAGGGAGAGTGCATTCTCTCTCTCTCCCTTTTGCTTTTTTAATGTTTAAATTACTTTCTTCTTTGCTTGTTTAGGAGAGGAAACGAGAGAGTAAGAGAGAGGGAGAGGGAGAGGGAAAGAAAGAGAAAGAGAAATAGAGGGAGAGGGAGAGGGAGGGGGAGGAAATAGGAGAGGGAGAGAAAGAGAAAGAGAGGGAGAAGGAGGGAGAATGCATTCTCTCTCTCCCTCCCTCTCCCTTTTGCTTGTTTAATGTTTGAATCACCTTATTATTTACTTGCTTAGGAGAGGAAATGAGAGAGAAAGAGAGTGAGAGGGAGAGGAAGGGAAAGGAAATGAGAGAGGGATAGAAAGAGAAAGAGAGGGAGAGTGCATTGTATCTCTCCCTCTCCCTTTTGCTTGGAGGATGTTTAAATCACTTTATTTTTTGCTTGTTTAGGAAATGAGAGAGAAAGAGAGATAGAGAGGGAGAGGGAAAAAAAGAGAAGGAGAGGGAGAGGGAGAGGAAGAGGGAGAGGGAGGGGGAGGGGAAGGAAATGAGGGAGAGAGAGGGAGAGGGAGAGGGAGAGGGAGAAAGAGGGAGGGAGAGGGAGAGAGAGGGGGAGGGAGGAAATGAGAGAGGGAGAGAAAGAGAACGAGAGGGAGAGGGTGAGGGTGAGGGTGAGAGAAAGAGAGGAAGAGAGGGAGAGGGAGAGAAAGAGAGTATTTTTTGCTTGTTTAGGAAATGAGAGAGAAAGAGAGATAGAGAGGGAGAGGGAAAAAAAGAGAAAGAGAGGGAGAGGGAGAGGGAGAGGAAGAGGGAGAGGGAGGGGGAGGGGAAGGAAATGAGGGAGAGAGAGGGAGAGGGAGAAAGAGGGAGGGAGAGGGAGAGAGAGGGGGAGGGAGGAAATGAGAGAGGGAGAGAAAGAGAACGAGAGGGAGAGGGTGAGAGAAAGAGAGGAAGAGAGGGAGAGGGAGAGAAAGAGAATATTTTTTGCTTGTTTAGGAAATGAGAGAGAAAGAGAGATAGAGAGGGAGAGGGAAAAAAAGAGAAAGAGAGGGAGAGGGAGAGGAAGAGGGAGAGGGAGGGGGAGGGGAAGGAAATGAGGGAGAGAGAGGGAGAGGGAGAGGGAGAAGGAGAAAGAGGGAGGGAGAGGGAGGGGGAGGGGGAGGGAGGAAATGAGAGAGGGAGAGAAAGAGAACGAGAGGGAGAGGGAGAGGGTGAGGGTGAGAGAAAGAGAGGAAGAGAGAAAGAGAGGGAGAGGGAGAGGGAGAGGGAGAGGGTGAGAGAAAGAGAGGGAGAGGGAAATGAGAGAGGGAGAGGGAGAGGGAGAGAAAGAGAGGGAGAGGGAAGGGAAGAAAATTTAAGATAATATACGTATTGATAATGGTATGCAATGTGCTTTGCATACGGCCGCGTACTTCATCAAAATGAACCCAAAATTATTGTTATAGAAAAAGAAACCCTTAAATTGAGTATAGGATAATTTCTCTCAGGTCTTATGACTATGAGTAGAATTGATTGAAATAAATTTTATTCCTATAGTTATAAAATTTCATAGATGGCGCGCATTAATTTTAAAATGGATTACTTATACTCAAAGCGGAGATATAACAAAAAATTATCTACCGGGACAAACAAATCGTTAAGCATGATACAAGGCCGAGATATAACATCGGATAATCTCTCGACTACTATATACAATGCAAGGTTTATGGTCAACTTGCAACTTGACGTACATCTCCATAAAGCTATCCATTTAAGCCTTGTTTGCTGTAATGTAGATAAGATGGCAAACGAAGAAGGTCCTATTGTTCAAGACCGCGAGTCGTATCTTAATCAGCGTGTCCCATATCCTTGCTCTCAATGCAAGTTGGCAATTAGACGAAAACGCCGATTGTCTATAGAACACGTACGACGATTTGGCGAGTTTCAATCTGAGATCATTGATCAGGCGATTGCAGACTTTCAGCAAACGGTACGGTAATTTGAAGTTAGCATTTTTCATGCATTGTACTCTCAAGCTAATTGAAAACCATACACAATAAGATTGGGTCTTGTTGGCAAATTTTCTATCCAGGGGGGTGATGTCTCGACCCAAGGGAGAGTGCACCCTTTGCGGCCAATTAGAAGAGTTCATGGACGTGCGATGGATGGATTGCAGGAGCCAATCGACCACTCGCAAGGCCCATCTATACCGTCAATGCCAGAGGAGACAGACAACCTTCCCGACTTGCCTACAATCTTGGAGCCTGAGATGGAGGCAATGATCGATGCATTGATTCCCATGGATGTTGAGACATCTGACACGCTCAGAGAGGAAGCATCCATACCATTATATGATTGGTGCCGAGTATCTCGGTTGAAGACATTGCTTGCACTCTTAAGTGTGCAAGCAAAATACGGTTGGAGCGATACGAGTGTGACTGAGTTATTCAGATACCTTGCACACAGACTTCATTGTTTTTTTTTAAAATAGTATTATTGCAAACGTGGATAGATTTTTCAAGGTGTTTTATGATTTTTTCAGGTTATTGAAATATCATATATTGCCACCTGCAAACACCATGCCTGAGTCTCGTGATGATGCGCGACATGTTTTACGGAAGCTTGGCATGGACTACAATAACATCCATGCATGTATCAACGACTGCATATTGTTTCGAGATGAATACGAGAGTATGGAGACATGCCCAAAGTGTGGTGCTCACAGGTATCGATAGGACTTGCAAGAGCAAACCATCCCTCAAAAAGTCCTCAGACACTTTCCGCTCATCCCCCGCATAAACCACATGTTTCGCACGTCTGCCATGGCAAGCTTGACAACGTGGCATGTGCAGAATAGGTCCACGGATGGAGTTCAACGAATATCAGCAGATTTGCGCGCATGGAGCCACATTGACTCTACCTTCCCAGGCTTTGCGCGAGAGCCAAGGAATCTTCGGCTCGGTCTCGCCATGGATGGTGTGAACCCATTCGGTCTGCGCTCGACTTCTTACAGTGTGTGGCCTATAGTGCTTGTCAACTACAACATTCCTCCATGGCTTTCTACGAAGAAAGGACATCTCATCCTTAGCTTGCTCATCCCGGGCCGCTACAAAGCAAAAAATATGGACGTGTATCTTCGTCCATTAGTCGATGAGCTTAAGATTTTGTGGGAGGAGGGGGTCATGGTGCAAGATATGAGCAGGCGCGATGGTCGGCGGTCAGCCAACATTCGAACCATTCTCATGTGGACGATGCATGACTTTCCGGGATTGGGAGAGTGCTCAGGTGAGCAGACCTTTGTTCTCGCCGGTAATATCTATATTTTATTTCATTCAATCAAGTATTCACTAGGTCGTGGATCGCCTTGCAGGTCTTGTTACCTCAGGTTATCATGCATGTCCATTGTGTGGACCACAGTTAGACTCCCAAAGGTCACGAACCATGAAGAAGATGGTATACCAAGGACACGCCGCTTTCTTGCCGGAGGATCATGAACTCAGGGAAGGTTTTCTTGGACGACCTCCAGCACGTATGAACGCTGCAAGCTGGTACGAGCTGAAAATGGTAAACCCGGATTCACATCCAAATGGAATGCGGCGGTTCTCAGTTTTCTACGAGTTGCCATATTGGACCCACTTACAGGTCAACCGCTTGTTGGATCCCATGCATATTTTCAAAAATGAGGGCAGCTTGCTATGGGACCACATCACAGGAAAGAGAGACACTATAGGGGCACGAATGGATTTAAAGGAGGTAGGTAAGATGGAGGCGCTTTGGCCGCAGTCGAGTGCTGAAGGGGGAGTGCAGCTTCCTCGCGCTCCCTGGGTTTTGTCTACCAAAGAAGAGCGCATTGTGAAGCAAGTAATCAAGTCTATCCGCACTCCGACGGGTATGATGCGTTCTCTCAGGTCCGCATTTTCTAAAGATGGCTAGATTTCTGGGCTAAAATCCCATGATTGGCATAAGATATGTGGTGGTTGGAAATGGTGGTTGGAAATGGTTGGAAATGCTATGGACGTTGAAGGACGATGACAGGCTGACTGGAGATGTGGTGGTTGGAAATGGGGTAGAAAAAAGAATGGATGCCTCAATGGAAGAGAAGGTGAATCGCTTTTGTATGTTGCACCATGCCTCCGTGGAGACGTGGCTCGCCAAGTACCAGATTGCAAGGCAAGATCGAGAGGAAGCATGAGCCGAATTCCGACGCAGTACGCGTCACCGACCGATTCGATATCTCGAAGGCATGGAGGAGATGCCGCGGTTTATGTCAACACGATGGTTGCATGGAGCCTTGACCGCAGCATCCAGCGAAGGGAGAGAGGTCTCAATGGAGGAGTGGGAGTTCTCGAGGGGATGTAGTCCAAAGGTAATGAGGGGTTTAGAATGTGTCGTATCTAAATTTGCTTGCTACATCTAACTTGAGTGTTTCAATGTGCAGTACAAAATATATAGTGCAACATGGTCACGCGGACGGCATTTTCGGGTGGAGCGTATTGACAAAATGCGCTCCACAATGGACTGTGGTGTCATGGCAAGGTTTGAGCAAGAGAGCCGGCGACGAGCAACGGATCCGAACACGGTTGTGGATGAGATGGAGTATTTTGGGAATTTGCAAAGTATTATTATGGTGGATTACCGTAGCTTCTCCATGATAATATTCGACGTGCAGTGGTTCAAAGTGGTACTTGGAGGAGCTGGCGCAACAGTTCGACGAGGTCCATCTGGATTTCTCGAAATAGATTCTGAAAAAAATGGATGGATTTACGCGACACCTTTGTGTTGCCGGCCCATTGTGAACAGGTGCAACTAGGCATTTGCTTGCTAATTGTAATACGACATGGTTTATGTCACAATGGTTTGAAGACGGTTTGTAAGTGTTTGTGAACACGTAATCTTCTATCCAAATCCCCGACAACCTCGATGGTGGTATGTTATACATTCAACTCCTCGAGGTGCGAGAGTATACGATCAAAGCGATGTTCCAGGCATAGATGAAGAAAATATGCAAATAAAGGGATCGAAATTACAAGGGGTGGAGGCCACCGCAAGCTTGGAGCCTGCATCGGCTAACAATGATGGAAATAGAAAAGTCGTAGAATTTTTTGAGAACGAGACAGACTCGTTGTTTTGTGGTGACATGTCTATCGACCTTCCAGTGTATGCAGAGTTGTGTCAGGAGATTAACATGGGACCATAGAATACTTCATTCTTGGAGAATTGTATTACTCAATTCGTTGTTTAGATCTTCCATAAAGGTAAATAAGATATGCATTTTAAGAGGGATTTTTCAAAAATGATTTTATTAATGTGCTTTGTATAGTTTAAATTGATTATTCTAACATTATTTTTTATCTGTGCAGGTATCGACATTTTCAGGATGAGTCGAGGGATGAGCGATGAGGAGTTTCAGGAGATGATGGCACGTATGTCTCCAGATCAGCTCGCGAGATTCAAAGAGATAGCAGATCAGGAGCTGTCTCGTTCTTCGTCAGGACACTCTGCTAGATCAGCTTCAGCGCGATCAGATGCTTCAGTTTCGAGTAGACGATCTCGACGCTCGCGACTTGGGCCAGAGGGAGGGACTGTGACTGCAGGAGGATCAGGGTGCTGCTGTGGAGACACAGACGTGGTGTCTTCGTCTCATCGTTCAGCTGGAGCTCGGTTATCACCAGGATTTGTCACACCTGTGGGGACGTCCACTCCAGTTACTCCGGCTTTTGCACAGCCGTCGACAGATGTCACGCCTTTTGGTGGCACTCCTTTTGGTGGTACCCCCTCTGGTGGCACTCCTTTTGGTGGCACACCCTCTGGCGGCACCCCTTTGTGTGGCACTCCGGGAGAGGGTACCCCCGTCGGTACACCGGATGTTCAGGGATCTCCTGGATATGCCCAGGAGCGTGGACGGAGATGGGAGAGGGCCCATACACGGCACACTCCTAGGGATTATGGATACCTAGTGGATGGCAGGTCAGGAGCCATCATCATGAATGATGAGGGGAGGAGGGTGATGGCTCGCATGAGGGAGTTGTGCCAACAAGTTTTTCGGCACAACGTCCTGGATCATTGGAGGAACATACCGGAGGGGAGCAAGGAGTACATAGTAGCATCCTTGCACGAGGAGTTCCCGGTGCCAGCCGCAGTGGATAGATTCTCTACGGGCTGGATGATGGATTGCATGCGTGCATACATGTCACATAGACGATCCGACGCACGCAAGGCAATCAAGAGTGGGGCTCCAAAGCCCGAGTGGTTAGATGCAGACGACTGGCACCGACTGAGGGAGGAGGCTACAAATTCGCCAGGACGTTGGAGTCAGCAGCGGGAGGCGGCGAGGGCACGAATCGAGGCCGGATCGGTACATCATCTTGGGAGTGGCAGCCACAGGACATATTTGGAGGACTTTGTAAGATTCTCTTTTGTTTTGCTTATTTGTTTTTTTGAGATATTCTTTGTACTGACAATCATGTTTCTAACAGTTAGCATTTTGTTTTCTTTGCAGCACTCCATTACAAATCGCGATCCGCAAGGCCTTGAGACTCGATATGCGGAGAAGCACGGTCTCAGATCATTGATCGACCGATTGTATAGACGCGGTGGCCCAGTAAGTCACTCATCTTTCTTGTCCGTAGTTACCATGAGATATTTGAATGCATTATTGTATGGTGGATTGATATGTTGTTTCTTTTTCTGCAGAATCCGTTTGATGCTCCTTTGCGGCGGGACGAGCTTTCGGGGGACGAGGATTTGTAGCTCGCCCTTGGATCCTTAGAGCTCACATACCTTTAGTTTTTAGTCGCCCGATATATGTAGACATTTTCTATGTATTAGTGATATTGTTTTATGATTGTACCAATCGCATTTTATGCGATATCATGTATTTATTTCATCCATCAGTTTTATGATTTCAGTATACATTCTTTTTGTTTGCAAATGCTTTGTATGAAGCAGTGCAGAAACTAGCCCTGCCACAAATTTTTTTTTTCTCTGTTACCGTCGCTATTTGCGTCGCAAAATCACTGCACGCGTCGCTATTGCCGTCGCTATCAGCGTCGCAAATTCTCTGTAACCGTCGCTATGTGCGTTGCTATATGCGTCGCAAATTATATGCGTCGCTATATGCGACGCATATAGCGACGCACATAGCGACGTATATAGCGACGATTCTATGGCGTCGTCAATAACGACGCTTTTTGCGACGACGGGGGCAAATTTTGTTGTTTGTATTTTCGTCGTTTTAAACGTCGCTATAACGTCTATATCTTGTAGTGCCACTCTGTTAGCTCCACATTGAGCTAATAGCAATTGAGGTCAATTGTTATCCCACCCCGGGGGTATGATGCCAGGAGGCATATTCCACGGTGGATTCCGTGAGGTTTTACGGTGGATTCCGTAAACTTAGATGACCGGGGCTCATACACAAAGAGGATTCTTTGTGCGAGAAGTTGATAGGAATGCCTGTCCTTTTCGAGCGTTTCATTAATTTAGTGTGTACGTGGGTGATTTCATAGTGGGTGATTCTGCAAAATGCATATTAAATTAATAAACGTTTATGAATTTAGAGTGCGCACTCGTAATAAATTAAGGTTAGGATTTATTTCTAACCAGTTGATTTATTTATGTAGCTGAAGACTGCTAGTTATTCACTTTTGTCGGTTTAATTGTATTATTTTACTAACGATTGTGAATGCTTCAGTTGATGTGTAGAGATAGCAGCAGTGGCGGAGGAAAGCATTGGAGTCTAGCGAGTATTCGACCTTTGGATTATATTTTGATAGGCGCCACGCCTATATTTTGTTATGTCTATTGAGTCATCGATTATTGATTATTATTTTGTATGTGCCTATGCGCACGAATATGTTATTTCTATTTGGACATTGAGATTGGGCGTGCCAGACTCTATGGGCACCGTCCATTAGCTTTATTTCCTATTTTTGTAGAAAGCAAACTCAAAAGCTAAAAGCTTGTCATATTTTTGTAAATTGGGCTATTATTGAGCATGAAGATGGAAATATACATAAAATATATGCTTTCTAAAGCGCTCACACAAGGCAGAGGGGGAGATTGAACCCAATTGGTCTCTTGCTTCTTGTCGTTCATACATTTACATGTTTTTTTGTGCAAAAAGGTAGAGTTCATTGTTCTTGGGGACCTTCCGGGATTCACTACGTGAGCATACTGCGACCGATCTGCGCAACAATATTCCCCCATTGTGTAAATGAGAAAGCTACAAGTGAGACTCCTTCCTTCTCTCCCAAAATCTTGACATGGTATCAGAGCCTGGTTCGTGGTAAGGAGCTCAAGAAAGCAAACCAAGTTCGTGGTGTTCTGGTAAGAGGACCAGTGTTGCTTTCATTTTTTGAGTTTGGGAGCAAGTCTTTGCAGGTAACACAACCGGAAAGTGTAAGAGTGCATTGTCTCAGATTGAGAGACCCTTCGCAGTGTAGCAAGAGGGCATTTCGATGCCTGGTTTTTTTATTCGAGGCCATTTCAGTGCCTGTTTTGGAGGTGGAAGTTTTCTACACTCACTCAGGAAAAGGCCTTGCTTTTTGCTGTGCCACCACTATTCTACAGGTCGGTGAAAAGTTATTGTAGAAATTGCATCGTATGCCTGTGCGTAGAGACATTGGGAGTTACAAAATCATCCTTGTTGCCTGTTGATGCAAAATCGTCACTAGGAAGTGACTGTGTGGTCAAATATCACTTTCGTCAGTTTTGCAGATTTACCCTTGTGAGGCTGAAGCTGTGTTTTTTGCAGTGACAGAATTTTTTGCAATGTTTTGTAATGGTGTCTGATTCTCTTTCACAGATTGTCACTGAAAAGCTTAACAAGATCATCTTCCAAGCATGGAAGTTTAGAATGATGAATTTCCTCATGGAAAAATGATATTGGAAATTCGTTGTAGGAAATGAAGAAGAATCAGTTCTTCTTGATGTTCCCAATCAACAGCAAATGCACGTATTTAAAGGATGGCATGAGAGAGCCAGGAAAGTTATGTACTGGCTGTCTATCAGCATTTCAGACTCTATAATTGTGCATATTCAGGATGCAAGTACGCCAAAGGAGGCATAGGCTACTTTGTCAAAAATGTATAGCACAAGTACGTAAGCCAGGAAAATGCAGCTCAAGCAAGAGTTGCACAATGTGCAAAGAGAAAGTATGAGCATCAATGACTACCACATGAAGGTGAAGAAGATTGCAAATGCACTTGTTTCCATTGGGTTGCCAGTGAAAGATGATGATTTAGTTTCTATGACCTTGAATGGTCTAGGAAAGGATTATGCATAGTTCTGAACATCGATTTCCATCCGTGAAAGATTTCCTGATTTTGAGGAGTTGATTGCTCTTCCAATTTCTCAGGAGCAGAGAAATGGTGGTGCATGTTCTTTAGGAGGAACTTCAAAAGAAGCTATCTTCTACTCAAATGTTGGAAGAGGTAGAGGCAAAGATAGAGGAGGCCGATCTGGAGGCCGTGGTAGAAATCAGAATATGTAGCAAACTCAAGAAAACCAGTCCTATGGAGGAGGACGTGGTAACTCTAGAGGCAGGGGGAGCCAAAGAGGTCGTGGTGAATGACAAAGAGGCCAAAATGCAAACAACAATGTTGAATGCTACTATTATGGTAAAATGGGTCATATGGCTAAAGACTGCTATAAAAAGTAGAATGACATCATGAATGGAAAATTGCAGCAAGGGAATTATGCATCTTCTAGTAGACAGGGTGATGACAGACATGAGCATTTATTTATGGTGCAGCACATGACCAATTCTGGACAAGTGCAGAAGAAAGCAATGATGTGTGGTATGTTGACTCAGGTGCATCAAACCACATGACAGGTCATGCAGAATGAATGCAGGATACAAGGAAAATGAAAAAACCAGGATTTGTGGACACTGGTGATGATACTGCACATCCTATTGTGTAGATTGGAAAAATTCATTTGTCTATGCAGGATGGGAAAAAGAAATACCTGTCCAATGTATTTCATGTCCCGAATATCACCAAGAACCTGGTTTCTATTGGTCAAAGGGTTGAGCAGGGTTTGTAGGTCTAATTTAATTCTCATGGATGCTTTGTTGAGGATATGAAAAATAAAGGTCGCTTGATAGCAAAAGGAAAGAAGAAGGAAAGAATGTTTACGTTGGATGTAGACATGCCTGAATTGAGTGCAGCAATGTTTGCATATGGGACTGATGTAGTTGCAGATATTGATATCTGGCATAAATTCATAGGTCATGTTAATGTACAGTGA
This sequence comes from Lygodium microphyllum, assembly GCF_053477565.2. Lineage (NCBI taxonomy): Eukaryota > Viridiplantae > Streptophyta > Polypodiopsida > Schizaeales > Lygodiaceae > Lygodium > Lygodium microphyllum. The sequence continues at coordinate 17,906,388 of NW_028229514.1, read as the reverse complement.
CTTAAATCAATGCAAGCCCAAAATATTGTTGCAGGATTGCCAAAATTCAAGGTTGAAGAAATGCATAAGATATGTGAAGCCTGTCAATTTGGAAAACATGCAGGAAAACCATTTCCTAGACATGTTCAAGAGAGTAAGAAGCCATTGGAATTAATCCACTCTAATGTGTGGACTACTAAAGCTGCATCTATTGGAGGCTGTCATTATTTTGTCATTTTTATTGATGACTATAGCAAAAAAGTTTGGGTGTATTTTATGAAAAAGAAAAGTGAAGTGTTTGGGCATTTCAAAACTCTTAAAGCTATGGTTGAAAAATAAGCAGGCTTGCAAATAAAATGCCTAAGGTCAAATGGAGGGGGAGAGTACCTCTCAAATGAGTTTGCAAGGTTTCTGCAAGAGCATGGCATAAAGCAGCAATATTCACGCAGTCATACCCCACAACAAAATGAAATTGCAGAAAGGAAAAATAGGCATATTGGAGAGGTATCTCGTGCCATGCTCAACAAAAAAGACTTGCCAGATTTTTACTGGGCTGAAGTAGTTGCTACAGCAGTCTACATAATGAACAGGACTCCCACTGCAGTAATACATGGAATGATTCCAGAGGAGAGGTATACTGGTAGGAAACCAGATATTTCTCATTTGAAGATTTTTGGTTGCATTGCCTATGTTCACGTGCCAGATAAGTTGAGATCCGAAAGCTGAGAAGTGCATCTTTATTGGTTACTCTTTGCAGTAGAAAGGGTATAGATGCTATAACCCTTCCACTCGTAAGTTTATAGTGAGCAGAGATGTTATTTTTGATGAGATGAGTAGCTGGTATAAACCAGTAAATGTGATTGATGATGTAGATGCATAAAATGGTAATGCTGTACAGAATTCATAGCAGCAGTCACAAAATATTAGTGGGCCTGGAGTGTCCTCTAGCAGTGGTTCACATTCTTCGCCATGGACAGGCAGATTGAGATCAAGAGAATCTCCTCAAAACAATGAAGATAGTGGTATGCAGATTTCACGAAAAGGAAAAGAGAAGGTAGATCAACCCATGCTTGATGTGAATGTAGGTCACTCTTATGTGGATGGTGAATCCAATGGCTCAGAACAGAGCATTGATGATGAGTTGGGTATTCCTTCTATTGTTACACCTGGAGTAAGAAAGACCAGGGATGTTTTGAGAGCACCTGGGAATGAACCTACTTTGCGCAGGTCTACCAAAGCTAGGTATCCTGTGGATAGGCTAAAATATGATGGATTTATAGCCATTCACTATGCCTATATGGTCAAAGTGATACAGGAACCAGAATCCACTTCTTTTGAGCAAGCCATGGGAAAAGAAAAATGGGAGAAAGCCATGGATGATAAATGGATGCCTTGGAAGCAAATGCTACATGGAAATTGGTACCTTTGCCTAAAGATAAGAATGCAATTGGTTGTAAGTGGGTTTATAAGGTGAAACACAATGCAGATGGTTCTCTGAATATATACAAGGAAAGATTAGTAATCAAGGGGTATGAACAAACATATGGCATTGATTATGAAGAAACATTCAGTCCGGTTGCAAGGATGGAAACCGCAAGAGCAGTCATTGCTATGGCTGCATCAAAGGGATGGTCTTTACATCAGATGGATGTAAAGAATGCCTTATTGCATGGTGATTTGCAAGAAGAGGTCTATATTGAGCAGCCACCAGGTTATGTGCATGCTGTTCATCCTGAGTTTGTTTGCAGCTTGAAGAAAGCCTTGTATGGCTTGAAGTAAGCACCTAGAGCATGCTGTCCAAATATGGGATGACAGGCTGTAAGCCTATTTCAGTTCCTTTGAAGCAGAATGTGAAGCTGAGCATAGATGCATGTGAGCTTTTGGAAGACCCTACTATGTACAGATGCATAGTAGGAAGTTTGATTTATATGACTATTACCAGGCGAGATTTGAGCTATGTTGTTGGATTGGTAAGTCAGTTTATGCAGGCTCCAAGGAAACCACATTTGGATGCGGCTAGACGCATACTCAGGTATGTGAAGTCCACATTGTAGTATGGACTACTTTATGAGACTAGGGTTCAGATACAGTTGCATTGATACACTGATGCTAATTGGGCTGGTAGTATTTCTGATAGACGATCTACCAGTGGATATGTGTTCTCTTTTGGGAGTACTGCAGTCACTTGGATCAGCAAGAAATAGCCTACAGTTGCCTTGTCGATCACAGAGGCTGAGTACACGGGTACAGCAATGGCTGCATGTGAGGTAGCTTGGTTGCATAAGCTACTTTATGATATGCATCAGCCTACAGATGGGCAAGTTTTCATTTATTGTGACAACATGAGCATAATACACTTGGAAAATAACCTGATCTATCATGCTAGAACAAAGCACATTGAGGTGCATTATCACTATGTGCGGGAGAGGGTTTTACTAAGTCTTATTGATCTAGTTTATGTCAGCATAGAGGATCAGGTAGCTGACATATTCACGAAGGCATTGGGCACAGAGAAGCTGCACAAGTTCAAAGACCTACTTGGTGTACAGGAATTGGGATTGAGCTCGAGGGGGAGTGTTGAGATATCGAGTTCTACTCGTGATATGCCAGGGTGACCATTGTGCATTTATGTCACCGACTTGTTAGCTGCAGATGCGGTTGGTACCCCGCTCATGAATAATAGCTAGATGATAGCTATCCTTATCTACTCTAGTTCATGGCTCAATTAGTATGCCACCTTAGTTAGTTGAGTTTGGTTTGAGACCCATATATAGGGTTCTTCTATTTCTTTGTACTAGAGTTCTTTTTGGCTTACAGAACTAAGAAGAGGAAAACTGTTTTCAGCCTCCACCTTTGTGTGTATTCGCCCATTGTGTAAGTGAGAAAGCTACAAGTGAGACTCCTTCCTTCTCTCTCACAATCTTGACATCGAGTCCATCTTATATTCATTTTCTTCCTATTTTAAATCACATCATACAATGATACAACATCTAACAAAAGGCATAGGAATTGACGAGCTAGAATCTCATAGATGTGAGAGAGGCACAAAAAATAACATGATACATGTGTTGCAAAGATTCCTAGTGGCATGCCTAGTACATTTCATGGTAAACCGTAGGTGTAGTCTCAATAAGAACCCCTCTTGATTAGGATGTTCTTATCAATCACACTGACTGCCACTATCCTCAATGAAAAAAAATCATACATGTGCAATTACTAGGCCAATTAGGACTAAAAAAATTAATTGAATATTTCTTACAAACACAAAAAAACTAGTCACCATACTAAGGTGTTTTGGTCCTGCAAAAGGTTATGTGCAAGGACCATCAAGGTGGTTGTGTTTATTCTTCACATGCTGAGATTTAGGGTGATGTGGATGTATTCTAATCTTGGGCCCTCTAAATCAAATAGGCTCCACTCTAGCAATCACAGAGGATCTAATTTCTTTTGTTTTATTTCTTTATATATTTTTAGTTTAATCTGTGGTGGCAAGTTAATGATGCAACGCTATTCATTGGCTTTGGATTTTTGAGAATGAAGGTATTGTAACAAGCTAAATATATTTGATAGCAATAGCCTATGGTTATACTTTCCATGATAATATATATCTAGCTTCACAATTTGTTTGTTTAATAAATAGGTACCACCAAATATAAAAAAGCTTACTATTTATGATGTGAATTGAATGATTCTATGTGGGTGGTTGAAATAAGCAAAGCCATTGCTAGTCCCTTCCTCGGAACTAGGCAAATAGTGGCTTATCATATGACTATTGATTCTGAAGTTCCTTGGATATAGTCATTATTTTTTCAATATTAATATCTAGAGATTGGTTATGGACATAAACTTAAGGAAGCGACTTTGACTTCTAGAGAGTGAGTATAGAAAATGTCATGACTGAGGCACTAGTGTTATTCTTTGAATGTCGATAAAGAAACCCTTCGCTTGGCTTTAGACACAAGATATACTAGAATATTAAGAAGTAAAGCTATTACAAGAATAAAAGTCCTATTTAAGATCATTTTCTACTTTATCAATTTCTCATCCATTAAGTCACCTAGTTTGGAAGACATCCATTGGAGGATTTATTTGCTCATCATTAGTTATCTAGTGGAGTGGTTAATGTGACCACTAAAGTGAAGCTTAAGATACAAAATTTCCATATTTCCTAGACTATCAACACCAAGTATCTTATTTTTTATTCATAAGGAATACCATTTCCATTATCTCCTCCTCAAATGATGGCCTATTAAGGAAGGCATTCACTCAAGAAAGTGATTGTGAGAGCTCTCGCTTGACCGCCAAGACCCACGGACTACTTATTATTTAAGCATTCCAAGAAAACTCTAGTGGCTACCTCTCACCCAGCTAACATGCCTCCAAACCTATGAATGTAGTGACCTTTCCTCGATGCAAAAATGAGTTGCCTCCTCCTTCATACACACTGGTAGCTCCATGATCCTAGATGCTAACTCAAGCATCCTCAAGCCTCCTCCTTCAAGCTCCATCAACCATAGCCGTGCACGAGCAAGAAAAGAGAAGAGAAGAGAATAAGAGAAGGGGGAATGGTGAAGAGCTTCACCCTCTTGATTCCTCACTCCCACATGCTCACTCCCTCACCCTCTCAATCTCCCTCTCTCTATACTTATCTCTATATCACACACACACACACACAAATAAGAGAAGAGAAGAAGACAAGGAGAGAGGTCTCTTGTTAGCCACACACCAAAGAATGACCTTCCATTTACTTTTTGAATTTTATATACAAGCCCTAAAATCCCATGGACACCCATTTATTTTTACATGGCTGGACTTTGTGGCAAGGTCATTTTTCCTATTTCCCTTTTCTTGCCTCATGCCTTAAGCTACACCCGTCTATTCTTTTACAAATGGCACAAAAGGGAGCTTGACACCTTCTATTTAAAATTGTGCTTTTCCCTTAGCTTAGATTTTATTGTATGCCTCTGCGCCTTTTCTATTTTTCTTTTCTTTTTGTCCTTTTTGCTTCATATTTCTACCTTTCGAACTGAGGGTAACATTACCCCCCTTCGAGACGGGTGCAAGTCCCATGGCATTTCGCGGTCTTTGTTGTGGAAGGGTGGGGTCTGGGCCAGTGGCTGGGGGGGTGATGGGGCCGCATGTGGACTCATTTGATTGGGATGATCTGGTAATGATTTGGATAGAGAACCCAAGGTGTGTCAACGAGATGCTAAGGGCCTCCAAAGTTGGTGGTTTGTAGCATCATGTTGTACCTGGAAGGAGAAAGTGCTCGACCTAAGGGAAGTGTCTACCTTGCCGTGCGGTGCTCTGTGCTCATGCTGGTGGAAGAGGGAGTTGGGTCTAACCCTAGGTAAGCCTAGGTGATGTCCCACACTTGAGGACCCATTTTGTGCAAAGGGAGGTGCGGTGTATGTAGCTTAGGTTGAAAGGCCTAACCATAGGCGAGTCTTATCTCCTTAGGTATGTCCTGCCCTTGGGATGCCCTAAGCATGAAGTGGGGAGGCAAAAGGGTTAGGGGGTTAGGACCAGAGCCGATAGATCGAGGCCATTGGACGTGCCAAACTTGAGGATCCTTAGGTGCAGTGACTAGGAGCTATGTGCCGTGACTTGCGTTTGGACATGTCATGGGCTCCTTTCATTTTTATCTTTTTACTTTTATTTTTAAAAAAAAACTTGTTGAGGTATAGGATTCGGGCAGTAGCTAATTACTAGTTCTTGTCATCAGAAGGCGGTGGAGTGACTCTAAAAATTTCAACTCTGCATGAAACCCTTAAGATTCAACCAGACCTAGAGAGGGGTGGTGGAGAGAAATGGATGGTTACAGTGAGTGAATTGGATGTCACTCATATCCTCAAGAGTAGCGAGGCAGAAGGAAGGTAGAAGGCTAACTTGCATTATTAGGCGGGTCATCGCGCAGCTATCAATGGCATTAGGGTCAAAAAAGAGTGGGGAGAGACCATGTTCTACCAAGGTGGGATCCTGCCTAAGTAAGATTTTTAATAGCCTAAGATAGTTGCATGTGGTAAGGAAGGCAAGATCAGGATAGGAGGACAAGTCAGCAATAAACTGGGTCGTGGTGGCATCTAGGCTATCGGAGGTGAAAGTGAGGGCTTGGGCTAAGGTGGTAGTACATGGGTTATTATGATAGGAAAGTTGTAACGGCCATGGGTGTTTGCATCAAACTCTAATCCTACGCTACGAGGATATGCCATGAATGTGGGTTTCTTTCTCTCAAAAGGGAGGGTATTACAAAAAGCCATCCATGGCAGCACATTGTCGTCACAAATATGTCTCCACCACAGTAGTTGGCACTCATATCCAGACACGGACCAAGGCACTTCAAAAACCTTATTTTTCCAGTACTCGCCATCCTCGGTGCCTTAGAGGGTGGGATTCTTCTCTCTGTCTTCCAACCATTGTTGGCTTAGTTGGCTTCTGATGTCGATCACCTTGTCCACTATTTTAGGGGAAAGGACTCTGCACAAGGCATTTTGGGATGAGGAAGCTGAAGTTGAAAGGATGTTTCTCTTTGTCACATCTCTCCTAGACTATGAGCTCCGCCTGAAAATTGGTCGGCAGGTCATGTGGGCATGTGGAAGGGGTACACACAGTTGTGCCATAGGGTTAGCCCTCAATCTTTGTTTGTCTTCTTTCACCATTTTTCTTCTCTTCTCCCTCAGGGTGGTTTTTCTTTCCACGGATTTGTCTATTGGCTGCTACCACTGCTCTACAGAATGGGGTGAAGGGGGTTGTGGGATCACTTCTTCTTCAAATCTGCCCATGTCAAATTGCGATTCAGCTTCACTTCCTGGGCAATCTTCGTGTTTTACCTCCTCTACAAACCCTAGAGCATCAATCTCCTGGGGGGTTAGGCCCGCCAATAATAGGCACCTATGTTGTTCATCAAGGCTTAGCCCTCCAAAGTTAGGGGGGCATGTGTAGCCCTACTTGCAGAGCTCTGCGTGCTACGCTCAACTTTTTCTTTACCACCTCCAAGGACTTGCCTTCCTCCGCGTGAGTGGCATCCATCACGGTATTCACAAAAACTTATTGTTAAGTATTGAAACCCACTTGGGCTGCCTCTACTCTACTTTCTACTAGAAATTTCTCTTTTTCTACGAGAGTTAGGCGATGCACCAAGGTCTTCACTCTTCGTTCATTTTTTCCTGCCCACTCTTTGGCTCTCCTTTTCATTTCTTCCATACCTTCTCCTTGTCTTTGTACCAGTGCCATGAGTCTTTGCTCCTGGTCTTCCAACTCCCTGCTAATTCTCTCACGCTTCTCTCTTTCAAGACTTATCTTTTCGGTCATGGTTTCCATTTCTCTGTGGTGTTGTTCCTCTTCTTGCTTCCTTCCTTCTTTCCTTGCGGAAAACTCTTTCATGCCTCGTTCGATCTAACATATTTTTGCTACCAGATCGTCATGTTGTATGATTCAAAGCTTATAATCTCTTTGCATTTTCACTAGCTCTTGATTTTCATCTACAAGTTGTTGCCACCAGCTTTGCTCCTTTTCATCTTTGGCCTTTAGTTCCCATTTCAAATCAAGGATTTCCTTTTGTTGCATAACCATTTTCCTCATCTTTTGGAGCTGGAAGGCTGCCACCACCGACGCCTTTTTCGCTTTCAACTTAGCCACCGCTATCTTTCTTTCCTCCCTTGCCTTCTCTAACTGAGAGAGCAATTCAGCAACATATTCATCATAATTTGCTAGTGGCGTCATAGTAGTAGGGATTGTGATGGTCAAAGCTTCCATCTTTTGGCATTTTGGATCTTTCCTAGACTCGATATCTCTGGCTGGCCTTTTCTTCCCAGTGGCCATAGTCTCCATCCTTGCCTTTGATGACCATAGGCGGTATGACTTCAGGTACGTGAGCACTTGAGCTGGGTATGTGAGCACTTGAGGAGGAAGTCATCCCTGGGCGGACTTAAACCCCCTAGGCCATCGAGTCGGCTTTGTTGTTCTATGGACCGGCGAGTTGCTTCGGCCATGTCTTCCTCCTCCTTTATCCTCAATTCCACCTCCTTTTCCATAGCTCTTCCTTCTCTCTGATTCTCTTTTTTTCCTTGATTCTTTTGGCAGCTTTTCAGCTTCTTCCTTCTCCTTCTTCTTCCCCTCTGCAGCCTCTCTTAGGGATTCCCTTTTGGCTCTCTCTAGATCTTCTTTTTCTTCTTCTTGCCCTCATTCTGTTACTTCTTTTGAGCTTCCTTTTTACTAGGCTTCTTTGTTTTTTCCCTTCTGGATTGAGCCTCCTAATCCTCCTTCTTTGTCTCAGTTTTTGTCCTGTCGCTCCATGGCTCTTTTCCTTGGTGGGTCGGCCATCTATCTGGAGTCTCATCTGCTCCTTCATTTTCTTGTTGGGCTTCTTTTACAGCCTCTTGGATGATGGCCGTCAGCACACTTCCATACTCGATGAAGGAGGCTTCTGAGGAAGGTTTCTTTCTCTCTATATTTTTAGAGGTTGGGGATTCTCCACCTGCCTGTCTATTGCCCAGGGCTAGTGCTTTGGCTACTTGGTCTATAGTCTTGCGCGAATAGCTATTCCAATCCACCTCATCCAAGGTGTGGGCTACCACATTCTCCAACACAGGCACACTGATTTGGTGCATGATGGAGTTATAGTGCTGACTGGAGAAAAGTGAGTGCAGCAATTTGCTGAAAAGAGAGGCTTCGTGTTTGCTGAATTAAAATATTTAAGCTCCAACATAAATTTTTCTTTCAAACTTTTCATCCTTTATTTCAAGATTTTTGTGACATTTTTCTTTAATTGCAAATTAACGTGTTTCTTTCCTTCTTGCGTTTAAATATTGACTAAGGTTTTCACAACAGTGTGTGTTTTTTTTAATGTGTTTATGCATTTGCTTGATTTTGATTGCTTCCGATTTGACTCACTCACCTTATCCCCTCCCCTTTTGGATTTGGGTAAAATCCTTCCTAGGATTGAAGGCTAGCAAGCCCACGGCATTGAGTGTACGGGTTGAGTGTTTACTTTCACATGAGCCAAGCATAGAAGTCTGGATTGTACAACTGAGCGTCATGGTCCAAATCGAAGGGTCGGCTACCTACGTGTGTGATGTAAGTAAGGACACCTATCAAGACTTCACCGAAATCGATACGGCTAGCAATATCGAACTCTTTCTCTATCTGGAGGCAATCAAGGTAAGGGTGTCCTTTGATGTGCACTTCTAGGGGGTTGGTCAAGAATAGTTGTTAACACCCTATACAAATTTTGGGTGACATAAGTTAGGTCATATTCCGATGTCTTGATCATGTGTCGTTGCTCAGCATTGGTCATCATTTGGCATCCTTTGAGTTCCCATCGCAATCGAAGAGCGTACCAATTTTGTAAGAATGGGGATTCGGTTTCAACAAGCTGTTTCAACTCCTCGACTTCTCGTTCAGTGAGAGTGGAAGGGGCTCGCTTATTGTATGATGTAATGAGATGTTTGATGGCTGGCTCTGTAGATATCTCAATGTAGAGTAACTCTGCAGTTGAGTGGGGTGCTTTGATGAATGAAAATTTGAGTGTGTCCCATGAACAAGGCATTGTACGAACTTCTCTCGCAAAGGGCTCTTGAAACAGGTCCAAGTCCAAGCGGTCATAGCTCAGAGCCAGTGACATGAATGTGGCATCTAAGAGTCTGAGGCAAGCAATGACCTCATCCCTTGTATCTTCCGCTAGATCTGAAGTGAGTGTCAAGAATGAGTTTGGCTCATAGGAGGGTCTAAGGCTTGCAGGGTGGTTGAGGTTTGACAGAACTAGAGAGTTTGATAGCAAATAGTTGTAGGCTCGGTTGTTCCTGAGATTGCAGTTGGATCCCTTGCCTAGTGGGCTGGGACAACTGGATTGCGAATGGGGCATCAAAACTTGCGGATGCGGCCTCCTGAGTCTTGGTTGAGTTGCATGGGACTAGTTCGGGAGTAGCAAGCTGAGATTTGGGCTGGTTGACTTGGTCAGTCTTCATGGGCATAATCAGTTGTGAGTCAATGGGCTTGGTGTCTCGAGGCTTCTGTGGTGTTAGGCCTTGACACATTGTATGGTTGGGTATGGTTACACGTGAGGTGGAATTTGATTAGTGCTCTTGGCTGTTTTAGACTTAGGGATCTATATCTAGGCATTACCCTCATAACAGCCTTGCACCTGCAATAGGGTCTTAGGAACCCATCACCGCTTGACCACACATCACTCTTTGTAGCTCTTTTTTGGCCTCCTAGTTTTCGAGGTTTTGTTGTTAGCCTTATGAAAGCAAAGTTGATTGCATTGCGGTGGCAGGCTCTAACATTTAGGTACCCATATTAACTGGGGTTGATGGGCATTGACCTTGGCTTCAACAGAATGCTGGCAAAGAGGCTTGGGAGGGTGTAACAAATCACAACCCTCCTCCTTGGACTTGACTGAATGCGTGTCTATTGGTGGCATTGCAGGTCGTCTGGTGGGAGTCAGGTAGCCCTTACTGAAAGCCGCCACTATGCGGACATTGCAAATGGCTAAGTGGATATGCTACGACTCTTAATCGACATTGTAGTGAGCTTTCTTTTTAAAGTTTTGATAACCCAGCAGTGATTTGGTTCCTGCATTTTCAGCATTCGTCAACACATAAAATGTCATTGGTATGCTCTCACACTCGATAGAAACTGTGGCCCTGATTTTTCCTAGGAGTGTGTATGACCGACCCCCATATGGGTCTAGTTTGGTGGTAGTGGGCTGTAGTTGTGGTTTGCCAATATGGGTTCAATGATCGTGGGTTAAGACATTGAAGTCTGCTCCCTCATCAATCAAGGCGTTGACAGTGTGTGCTTGCTTGGTAATGATCGTCATGCGGAGGTAGGCAGGTTCTATGGTTTCCTCATCTTCATCATCAATCTTCGTGATTGTGGCTAACGGTACTTTGACCGACGGTTCTAACATTGGTTATTCGTGCAAAGGATGTGTGGGAGGATAATACTTCTTGATGTGACTACCATTGAAATTGCAGCCAAGGCGCCTGTAGCTATGGCAGAACAACTGGCTATACGTGTTGGTCCAGCTCTTAAAGGTGATACTATGGATGAATTAATCAAAGGCATGTGTGATTTGAGGCTGAATTTGATAGAAATCTATACAAAGGTCGAAAAGTTGGATGTTAAGGTAGAAGAGAAGGCTTGGACAATAGCCCAAAGACCATACAAAGAAGGATACAAGAGGAGATGCATTTGGTGTGACAGTTTACAACACGAAAACCGAGATTGTACATCTTACCATGAAGCGGAAGCAAAAAGGTTAATCTTTTGGAAAGATGGAAAAATACATGCAATAGAAATTGGTCTTCCACTAGAGCCGAATTTTGGAAAAGATGGCATGCATAAGAATTTGGTAGATATGGCTGCAAGGATAGCATTTGCTGCCATTGATGAAGCTCCTAAAGGAAGCATGGCTGAAGAAAAATCTTGTGTTTGGATGCAAGCATTAGATTGCATGGAAAAGTGCAAAATAGCAAAGTCTGAATTGGCTGATGCAAGTCAAAGTATACGAGGGAGAACATGATGGAGTGCACCAATGGACTCATTTTTAGCCTATGCTTATTTGGTCGAGGTTCATAATCAAGAAGCTCTTGTGGAAGAAAAGAGAAGAAGAGATGAGGACATTGCTGGTCCTTCTTCTTCAAGCCCATCGAAACGCATAACACGAAGTGAAATGGAGCAACAAAAAGAGACTGAGAAAGCCATACCTGAGCATGTTATGGATGACGCATCTTAAGAGAAGAAAAAAGAAGGGAAGAAAATGGGCAAGCAGTCCGATTACATGTTACAATCACATCTTGAGACTACCCCAAATATTAAAAAAGTATTGGAAGATCACATACTTGGCAGTAGAGTGGAATTCACACTTGGAAAAGTTCTTGGAATTGCAAAGCATGAATTTCATAATGCAATCATTGATATGTTGAAACGAAAAAGACAGTTTGATGGTGAAGTTTTGCAAGCATTGATGCACGTTGACAAAGACATAGAGAAATATCTTCAGAGGGAATATGATGATATATGTAATGTTGTTTTGGAACAGACTGATGCTGAAAATGGGTTAGATGGACGTATAGGCAGCAAGCTTGTGGCCGAAAATGGTATTATGGGTAGCACTAAGCATAGAGAAAACGCTATGTATAATAGGGATGTCCATCAAAAAGCACATGAAGAAGAAGCTGCTCATTTTGTTCCAGGCACTCATTCTTCACGAATGCATTGGGCTTGTGCTACAATAGAGACAATTGTTAAAGTGGGAGAAAGAGAGATGCCTTGCATAGCTTTCTTGGATCATGGTTCTGAAATCAATGTTATGGCACGCAGTTTGTATGAGAATTGAGGTTGGCCAATTGATGTAGATCCAGGATGGCGCATGTGGGCAGCAAACAATTCATCAGGGGATCTTTATCCAGCTTGTTCGAATGTAACCATGACTATTGTAGATGTTAGGGATGAATATCATTTTTTAATGCAAGATTCATATAGTTATCTAGTGATTTTGGGACAGCCCTATATTTTAGAGTCAAGGCTGGAAACAAAAGTCTTGGATGATGGTTCATCATATGCTCGGGTTCAGAGTAAAGATAATACAAAGGAAGTACAGTTTCTCACTGTTTTTATGAATCATCCCCACAATCGAGATAAGATGTGGGATAATCCCATGCCACCTAATGCATGAGAGTTTAAGGGTTTTTACATAGCACTGTTGTAAGGAGAGGCTACGATAATGCCTCTGGGAAGATAATTATGCCTCCAAGAAACAGGAAAATTGTGTTTGTGTTTGGATTGCAGGAATAGAAAGCATGTAGTCTTGGCAGTTTTAAGAATGTTTCAGCCATGTGCAGGGCTGAAAAGAAATATGTAGGATGGGTTGGAAAAGAGCCGAAGACATATGGTTTGATGGCTGCAAATGAAGGTATTTTAAGGCTGTTTTCAGGGTTGATTGATGTTGATACAGTGGCTGAAATTTTTGCAACAATTAATGCTAAAAGCATGGCAGAAAAAGAGGTTATTTATGTTGATACTTTAGAAACGTATGAAGTCATTCAAGAGTTTGCTAAGCATGAATGTTATGGGCTGCAAAATAGGGCTAAAGCAAGGGTGGATACAAAGTACAAAACAGTTGCAAAGAAGGTTAAGCCTGTGGCTTTGCCTTTACCACTTGAAAGTGATACATTAGCTGTGTGACTCAACAGCCTAGTTTACACGATCCACATGAAGTGGGACATAAATTTACAACTGAAACTTTACAAAAACTGAAAATTGGTGATACATGCTTTCTTTTACCGGAAGAAAGAGCTTGTTTCTTGTAGATGTTGGCAAGGCATGGGAAAGCCTTTTCATTTTAGCCAAATGAAATTGGATGTGTTGATCTGACCATAGTTGCACCTATGGTTATCTTTACAGTACCTCATGTGCCATGGAATTTAAAGCCTATTCCAGTACCTCGAGCATATTTGCCTAAGTTACTGAAGTTTTTGAACGAGAAGACCATGATGCAAATTTTGGAGCCCCACCCTCTTCAGCTCCATATTCAAATCAGTGGTTTACCGTTCCAAAGAAGAATGGTTCTTTGAGGTTTATACAGGATTTGCAGCCAGTTAATAAAGTCACCATAAGGAATGTTGGATCATGCTTGATAGTGGATCAATTTGCAGAAGCATTTGTAGGCAAAGCAATTTACTATTCGAGAGATTTATATTCACGATATGATCAGTTCCAGCTTGCACTAGAAAGCCGAGATATCACTACCATGAAGACACCACTTGGATTGGTTAGGATGTGTGCGCTTCCGAAGGGGGGAACCAATTCAGTGGCGTATATGATGAATACTATGCATAAAGTATTGAGGGAGTAGATTCCTCAGTTGACCTTACCCTTTCTTGATCATGTGCCGATAAAAGGGTGCAATATCCATGAGAAGAATGAAGAGCTGAGTGATCAGGGATGTAGAGGATTTGTGGTTGATCATATTTTTGATTGTGACAGGATTTTGAGCCATCTTGAAGAAGTGCATTTGACTCTGTCAAGAGAAAAATCAGTTTTTGGAGTAGAGGAAATATTGGTTGTTGGGCACATGTGTGGACCATATGGAAGAAAGCCCTCACTAGTAAAGATTGACACCATAAGCAGGATGTGGGAGACATGTTCAAATGTATCCGAGGTAAGAAGATTTTGGGGTGCATGTGTCTTTTACTTGATATGGATTCCGCATTTTGCTCATGTGGCTGAAAGTCTATATTAGCTCTTGAGAAAAGGGCAAAAGTTTTGGTGGGGAAAATAGCATACAAAGGCAGTTCAAAAGTTAAATAGCTTATTGATTTCAGCCCTAACACTAAAGAGAGAAATTTATGAGAATGGGCAACCTATTATTCTCACTATGGATATAAGCCCAATTGGCCTTGGTTGGGCAATGGATCAGGATGATGCTGATGGGAATAGGTATGCCATTCGGTTTGGAGCAAAGGTCCTTAATAAATGCCCACAACGGTATTGTCAAGTCAAAAGAGAGCTTTGGGGTGTAGTGACAGCCCTTAAGTGTGATAGGGAGTATTTTATGGGAGCTCATGTAGTGGTAGAGATTGATTGTCTACCTCTATTGGGCATGATAGCAAATTATGAGAATGGGAAAATTATGAGAATGGACAACCTATTATTCTCAGTGTGGATATAAGCCCAATTGGCATTGGTTGGCAGTGGGTCAGGATGATGCTGATGGGAATAGATATGCCATTCGGTTTGGAGCAAAGGTCCTCAATGAGTGCCAACGATGGTATTCTCAAGTCAAAAGAGAGATTTGGGATGTAGTGACAATGCTTAAGTGTGATAGGGAGTATTTTATGGGAGCTCATGTAGTGGTAGAGATTGATTGTCTACCTCTAAGGGCATGATAGCAAATTGCTCAACTCTTGATATTGCCATGTTACGATGGATTGCATATATAAAGACACTTAACCCTGATTTTCAGCATATTGCAGGTAGAGAAAACCTCGTGGCCAACATGCTTTCACAAGCGAGGTTTGAAGATGAAGAGGATGATGTGATAGGTGTTGAAAATGACTTTATGAGAATAGGGAATGAGTATGTAGCTGTTGTTACTGTAGGTACAACTATTGTAATAGGGATTTCAGTAGTAAGAAAAGAGCTTACAGCCATGGGGAAGAAATGGCATGGGCTATAGAGAGAAAGCATCATCAGTGTTATGCTTTAGTGAGAACACAATTTTTGGAAGAGTTGTATGAGGATGATTGGCTAAAAATAGGTCAATATCTCAGCCTCATGACAAAGAAGGCTGAATGGTTTGAAGTTGAATTCAAAAGGATTCAAAGAAAAGCTTATGGGTTTTTTCTTAAAAGATGGATGTTTATGGAAGCATGCAAAGAAAAATAGAGGAGCTCCAATACGTGTTTTGGGAGATAGGGCTTCTCAATAACAGGTGATGCAGGAGTTTCATGAAAGCTTATGGGCTGGATATAGAGGAGTTTGGGGCACATTTGCCAAGATCAAAGAGAATTATTGGTGTCAAAACATGTATAAAGATGTGGAACATTATGTGGAATCATGCAATGTCAGTCAGATGTATTCCATTGTAAAGCATAGAGATGGGTTGCAACCGACCTATCCATCGTCTATGCATTACAAATGGGTAGTTGATTTGGTTACCATGCCTATAGGTTTATGGAATATGAGATATCTTATGCTTGCACGAGAAGACTTGACAAATCAAGTGGAAGGTCGAGCTCTTAGTGCAAAGAATACTCAAGCAGTTTGCAAGTTTTTATTGGAAGAAGTCTTTTGCAGGTATGGTTGTGTTGCTGATAGAGGAGAATTGGATATGGACGAGGCTCGTGACTTCTTTTCACAATTCGGTATCAAGATGGCTTTAATTTCAGCCTACAATCCTAAAGCAAATGGAAAAAGTGAAAGAGGTCATCAACCTATCATTAAGACACTAGCAAAGTCATGCAAGGGCAGGATGAAAGAATGGCCAAGAATGTTACCCTTTGCTTTGTGGACTGATAGGACCACTCATAATGCAGTTACAGGGTATATGCTTACTGAATTAATGTATGGACAAAAGCCAATCATGCCTATTGAGGAGACTATTACTACTTGGAGTGTTCTACCATGGAAAGAGGGTTTGAATAGAGAAGAGTACTTGGAGTGTTCTACCATGGAAAGAGGGTTTGAATAGAGAAGAGTTGCTGGTCCTACGCATTAGACAGTTAGAAAGAAGGCCTGAAGACATTGAGACACCCACGAAAAAACTGAAGACTGCAAGGATCAAGAATAAGAAGAGGTTTAAAAAGCGACACAAACTTCGGCCACAAGCTATACAAGAAGGAGATTGGGTGCTAGTTTATGACAGTAGCTTAGAAAATCAGCATAGTGCCAGTCGGAAGATGACAAAGTGGGGGTGGTTTGGTCCATATGTGGTAAGGTTTGTTTTTGACAATGTTACCTATGCATTAAATGAGATGGATGGGACAACTCTAAGGATTCCAATGGCTAGAAAACGTATCAAACTCTTTAAACGTAGGGAGTCTTCGGCATCTGAGTTGAAGGAGCTGGATACTCAGCATGAACATGAGAATATGGAAGAAGAAGAGGTAGAAGATGAAGACATTGACATGGTAGAGGATACTTGTTCTGACACTGCAGATCCATAAGACTTTGGCACATGCTAGAGGATGTGCAGGTTAGGAGGGGGTGGATGTCGTACCGCTACGTACACACCACGTGAAAAACTCTAAAGTGCGACTTTCTTATTGATCTAGAGAGCCAATGCCATTTTAGACATTAGTGTTAGTGTCCATGGTTCAAACATATTAGTTTTTTAGACAAGTGTAGCCAATTTATGATATTTTAGATATTATCTCTTGTTTTAAAAAAATCCAAAAACTGTAGAAAACTTCTAGATTAGGATGACATGCAAAAGAAAGAATGTAGCTTTCAGTCATCTGTGAGGATTTTATGTAAAAAGAGAGATGGATGAAATTGGGCGCGTCGTGATCGCTGTTTTCAGGCAGTGATGAACAACACTCCGAAGTAGGAGATAAAGAAAGAGTAATCTGGCAGAATTTTGGCCAAGTATGCTGGTATTTTATTCTCCTTTCGGAGTCAATGGAAGCATCAGATTGGCGGTCTGAGCAGCATAGAGGAAGGTATCGTTTTTGTGTACAAGAGATTTATCTTCTCATAATGGAGAAATAAATTGACTGGCTTCAATTCTGTGAGTATTATTCTATGCCTTCTATTTCTTTCTGTGAGTATTCTTTCATATCTTCTCTTTCTTTCAATCCCTTCTCTTCCGTCTACTCCACTCCTTGAATCTCCCTTTACCGTGTTGTCTCTTACCCACTGCGGTGGACTTTCGACCGCAAACTCTCTAACAACGATCATACACTAAACAAGTTAATTATTTAAAAAAAGCCATGAGTTTCAAAGTTGATGATTATGTTTGGTTACATATTGAGAAGAGAAGATTGCAAAGTGTTGAGAAACATCCTCTTATTAAATTAGCACCTAGATTTTATGGACCTTTCAAAATCATTCACAAAATCAATGAAAATACATTTAAATTAGAACTACCCCCACATTGGAAAATCCATAATACTTTTCATATCAGTTTATTACGACCTTTAGAGGTCAATTACATGTCCACCCTGTCTATGAAAACCCTCCTTTGTTAGAAGAAGAAACTGAAATTCTTGAACCTGAAACTATTCTAGACTCTGTTTTTATGACCACTAGAACTAGCCGTAGATATTGTAGATATTTGGTTAAGTTTAAAAATCATCTTGTTGAAGAGGCCCAATGAATGCATGCATGTGACCTAAGTTCTTACCCATCACTGCTTGCTCCACATTGAGCTAATAGCAATTGAGGATAATTGCTATCCTATCCCAAGGGTATGATGCTATGAGACATATTCCATGGTGGATTCTATGATATTTTTATTCCACGGTGGATTCCATGAGGTTTTGCAGTGGATTCCGTAAAACTATATTTTTCGGGGCTCATACACAAGGTGGATTCCTTATGTGAGAAGTTGACGAGGATGCCTGTCCTTTCCGGGCGTTAGATTAATTTAATGCGCACATGGGTGATTCCACATCAAGTGATTCTGCAAAATACATATTTAAATTAATGGACGTTTATGAGTTTAGAGTGCACTCTTATTAAATTAAGGTTAGGACAAAGCTTCAACCTATTTATTTATTTTGTAGCTAAAGAGCTGAAGATTGCTAGGTATTCCCTTTTGTCACTTTAATTTTATTATTTTCTAACAGTAGGGAATGCTTCAGTTAATGTGTATAGCAAGCAACAATGGCATTGGAAAGCACTAGGCGATGGTGTGTATTCAAATTACCTGGAAAAAGTTATCATTTGTGATGGACGCGGGCCTTATCATTAAAGGCATGGCACTAATATTTATTTAGGTACACTTATTTATTGAAGAACTTGAAAAATATTGATTATTTTGTATGCGCATAGACACTTAGTTTAAATATTTTGTTATTGGACATTGTATTTAGGCATAGTCTGACTTTTAGGATACCCAACCACTTTATTCTTTATTTGGACAAAAGCAAACACAAAAGCCAAAGCATGCTAATTGTAAATTGGGCTATTTTTGAGTTTGCTTCATATTTTGCAAAACCTTTTTATTACTTTGCGAGTTTTAGTAGAGTTCTTTATTCTTGAGGACCTTCCGACGTTCACTACGCGTGCATACAACAATTTGTGCTCTATCATCTAAGTGCGACTTCATTCTTTGTGGATACAAAGATTTTCTAACAAAGGATGCTTTTCTCCATAGTAGAACATATAGATTACCATAGTATTCTACATGGATTGGGCTTTGTCGATCCAGCTAAACATGCAAGTGTGGTAACTACTAGGACCATGAGTTGCATAGTGGTATTTGTTGATACAAGGGACCCAACAACTATATGTGATGTTAAAACATGCAAAAGGAGCTACCATTTTTTGTCTTATCTACAAATTCTTCTAGAAAATCCAACCAATGACGTAGAAGCCACATACAAGTGGCAAGAATACTTCCATTAGTGTATGGGTATTAGGCTTTTAGTTGTTGCATTCAAGCTAGGAAGTGAAACCCCACTAACAAGAGAAAATTCTTACAAGTTAAATAGTAATTACAATCTTTTCTTGCCAAAGGATATGTTGTAGTGAGGAGGGTTCACTTATGTGTGTTTGGTTTTCCATTCTCATATACACTACGCATAAGGACAACTAAGACTTATCTTAAAGGATTTGATTAGTATATGCTGATGTGGTGCTACTTTTCTTGTTCACTCATAAAGATGAGATTATAAAGAAAATTTCATCGTTACCATCATTCTAACACATCATCTTCAAAGTAAGAGATTTCTAATTGCTCTACACCATAAAGGTCTCTATAAAATGAGTCTATTAAGCTTATTTCACTTTCCCATATGCACATATGGTTGATGTTCACAAAAGCTAAATACCTACTCGTTTGTTTTCAAATAACCTTGTGTGTGCAGTGTAATAGAGTTGCATTATAATCCATA
This sequence comes from Lygodium microphyllum, assembly GCF_053477565.2. Taxonomy (NCBI): domain Eukaryota; kingdom Viridiplantae; phylum Streptophyta; class Polypodiopsida; order Schizaeales; family Lygodiaceae; genus Lygodium; species Lygodium microphyllum. The sequence goes on along the minus strand of NW_028229514.1, from coordinate 17,886,847 downwards.
ACTACTCCACTATTTTAGAAAATGCTTGCTTGCAAGTGTTAAAACTTAGCTATAGAAATCTTTTGAACTTCTATTAAACATCCTTGATCACTATTTTGTTAGTACACATGCATGAGTACATATTCCTATATGGAGAGGTATTTGGAAAGGTTATGTCTTTAACATGCATACATAGGCATGTCTACACACAAATATAAATACGTATCCATGTGTAACTTGCAGGTGTATTGCTCATCCCCTCGAGGCAGTTACTCTTGAATATATGTGTGTATCACATGGGTTCAAAATAAGCGATTTTAAAAATAATATTTTTACAAATTTTTTATATAAAAAAGGGTGTCATATAAAGGAGTTACTTATAGATTGAATAAATAAGGGTAAAAAATCATCTATATAACGTGTGTTAAAAGGCTATTAAGAAATACCTTTCTTTGCATGCTATAAAGCCATAAAAGGACCCCTTTTACTTTACTAAAAATATCGGTTTTTTCCAAAGTAAAATTAAAAAATCTTTTTTGTAAATTTTACTAAGTAAAATACCATTTTCTTTGAGCTCACGTGGTATTTTACATTTATTCAAGAAAAATTCACACATAAGGTTATGTATAACCAAGCCTTAAACACACATGATACAAAGCATACATATATAGTAAACCCTTTGAGCCCATTCTCCACTTGCACATATCTATGCACACTTGCACATACACACACATAGAGTTGTTAAGGAAACTCCTAAACCAAATCAAATATACATAATATAACATGATAGAGAAATTTTAAAGAGATCTTTATGTATATCTTACTATTAATTTGTAAAATAAAAACTTGAGACAAAGCAAAACAAGAATTTGATATGTGTAATTTGAGTAACTCATTTCTTAAGATTTCTCCAAATTTCTTTATTATTTGAGCACCTTTACAACTATTTCTATGTAAATTTCCCATGTGGTTATTATATTTGAACTTAGCATCTACTTTTACCTTAGCAAGCCCTTATGATTCTACCTAGCAAGTCTTGGGATATATTGCATTACCTTGCACATTACAAGAATAGCGTTAGTTTATGCTACCAATCACAACATTAGATGGGTTAATGATATAAATATGAAAATCCCGAGCCTCACACCTTGTAGTGGCCATTTTCCATAAACGGGCAACGCTCATGAAAACATGTTTTCTATCCATCTTGCGAAATGATTAACCACCAAGTCGTAGGCCGAGCGATCGGACGCATTCCATGAACGCGTGGACGACGACTTCATAGGTATTTTACATAATATAAATACTTTCTGCATACACGCAGGATGAAAAGTAGAGTCTCTTATTTTAATGTTAATCAGGCTGGACGCGCGTGATTGGATCCACAAGAGCGTGAAAGACCTGGTAAACAAGCTGATGACCTGGTATACGAACGATTATCCACGCAAGCTCATGACCTGGTATACGAACGATTATCCACGCATCTAGCTCGTACTACTTATATGGAATCGAAGGCTCCATCTTCCCACCATGCGATCAGCAGTGCAGCAGTTGTTCATTCCTAGACGTTAGAAAGCCGCGCTTGTGCTTGCTGAAAACCGTGATCTGCTAGTACAGTATTCGCCGATCGGAAGAGGTTAACTAGCTAGTAGAGAGCCATTCGGGGCCCTGCTTTCTCATAGCTACTGTCCTGCACTCACCATACGCAATACTGTATCCATGGCATCATCACTAAAACTTGCTATGCTAATTGTAGCTATCACATTGGCGCAGCAGCTCTTTCACCCGATAACTCGCACTGACGCGGCGGACGAGGACCCCTTGCAGGACTTCTGCGTGGCTGATCAGGGGGCGCAGGCGGCCGGAATCACAACCGTGAACGGTCTGCTGTGCAAGAATCCCCAACAAGTGCAGGCCAAGGACTTCGCCTCTTCTCTGCTTCGCCAGCAAGGCCAGTTTAACAAGGCGCTCGGCTCCGCTGTGCAGCTGGCGTCGGCCCTCACCTTCCCTGGACTCAACACCCAAGGCCTGTCCGTGGCCCGCATCGACTTCGCGCCCAATGGCGGGCTCAACCCTCCACACGTCCACCCGCGTGCCACCGAGGTTCTCTTCCTTGCCGAGGGCACGCTTGTGGTAGGCTTCGTCTCCACCACCAACAACACCCTCTTCCAGCAGACCCTGTACAAGGGCGATCTCTTCGTCTTTCCCCGCGGCCTCGTCCACTTCCAGATCAACCCGGACAAGAAGAAGCCTGCCCTCGCTATCTCCGCGCTCAACAGCCAGAACCCGGGCACCTCCCAGGTCGCCCCCGCTCTGTTCGCCGCCATGCCTCCCCTGCCGGAGGACGTGCTGGAGACCGCCTTCGCCATCGACAAGGACGAGGTTTATAGCCTCATTAAAAGCGTCGCCACCACACTGCCGTGATGGTACTAATACGTGTCACGACTCACAGCATCTCAACACATCATTGCTGCACAGTCGAGGTTTACAGCCTCATTAAGACTCGCCACCACAATCCCGTTATCATGCTAATATATCCGTCATCGCCACCCTCCCGTGGTCATCTTGATATCTATGTCGCACTAAGTTAACACATTATTGCTATACAAATCAATATTCTTAAGCATTATTGTTATAGAATCGATATTCTTGCCACCACATTTCTTTGATACTTTACACGCAACACCTACAAATTTGGAAATCATAAAAAGTAATCCATCAGGAGGTCACAAAATTTTGAGCTTTCATGTTCCATGATTCCCAAGTCTATTTATGAAAAAAATTATCAAAATGGAAAGCACAAAAAACGTTATGCAAGAAAAGCCCATCTACGCAATATAGTTACCATGAATATTGCAATAATTGCTATTATTACTACCTTATTGAATTTTCAAACTTCCTTTTATGCAAACGAAGCACTATGAATTTTACTTAAAAATTGACATTCAATTTATGAAGTTTAAAATTTTGCATATGATATAGAGAATATAGTTTCCACGAGCATTGCAATAACTACTATTGTTGTTTTTTGCTACCAGTAGTGCTGTGATAATTTATGCTCCTCCTCCTCATAATACTTCTACTATGATTTCTCCTTCTACTTTGCTACTATTAGTATTGTTATTTCCATTGCTACTAGATTAGGTGTCACTAGCCAATGTGGTACATATCAAGTCTTTATGTTACCGAGCACACTTTCACCATATAGAAATGATAGACACATTCAAACAATAAAGGCAATTATAATTGTATGGAATAAATGCACTAATGTATCTTTATCTTTGATGCTTCCTTGGAAGTCCACCTTATAGATTATGTAAGATACCATGCAAGTTCAAAAGAAAGGGTATTATATTTCATAAAATTTACAGGATTATATTTACAAATAGGGTTTCTCAATTAAAATTTGAAAAAAATGTGTAAGTTTAGTAAAGAAAAAGGAGTTATTTTAGGGTCTTATAGCATATAAAGAAATGGTATTTCTTAATATCCTTTGAATGCATGTTATATAGATGAATACTTATAGATAAACCCCCTGAGCTACTTCACACTCTAGAACCAACTCTAATAAAATGGACATAAGAATGCAAGAGTGAAAGAAAGTAAAAGACTTGATTGTGTTCATTGTTGTACAAGCAATACTTATATATAAGGATGCCTCATAAAGAGGTCAATGTGAAAGGTGGGTGATTAGTGGAAAAAAGTATCCACTTGGTAGATGCTATATGATAAGATGATCATAAATGAGAAGATGTGGAATGGGTAATCTTTGTTGACTTTTGAAGGCTTACATTTAAAGATATTTGAATATTCTTCCAACATACCTTCTTAAATTGATGTGATAATTGATGCTTCTCCTCCTCATACTACTGCTACTATGATTTCTTCTTCTGCTTTGCTACTATTAGTATTGTTATTGCCATTGCTACTAGATTAGGTGTCACTAGCCAATGTGGTACATATCAAGTCTTTATGTTAGCAAGCACACTTTCACCATATAGAAAGGATAGACACATTCAAATAATAAATGCAATTATAATTGTATGGAATAAATGCACTGATGCATCTTTATCTTTGCTGCTTCCCCAAGGAGTCCACCTTATAGATGATGTAAGATACCACATAAGTTTAAAAAAAATGGTATTATATTTTGTAAAATTTATAAGATCATATTTACAAATAGAATTTTTTAATTACAATTTGAAAAAATATATGTAAGTTTAGTAAAGTAAAAGGGATCATTTTAGGGTCATATAGCATATAAAGAAAGGGTATTTCTTAGTATCCTTTGAATGCATGTTATATAGATGAATACTTATAGATAAACCCTCTGAGCTACTTCACACTCTAGAACCAACCCTAAGAAAATGGAGATAAGAACACAAGAGTTAAAGAAAGTAAAAGACTTGATTGTGTTCATTGTTGTACAAGCAATGCTTGTATATAAGGATGCCTCTTAAAGAGGTCAATGTGAAAGGTGGATGATTAGTGAAAGATGCCACTTTTGAAGGATTACACTAAAAGATATTTGAATATTCTTCCAACATACCTTCTTAAATCGAGAAAAGACAAATTAAAAATGATTTCAAGAAAAGGAGTTACTACTTTTTATCCCCTTATAGAAAGGAATGGGTTGCAAGTACAAAAAATGATGTCAATAGAAATTAGGAGCATTAGAGGTGAGACGAAATTTTTCATGAGTGACAAGTTTTGTGAAAATGTCTATCTAGTAAGAACTAGGCACATGCTCAATGTGAAGATAGCTCTCCTAATGTAAATATTTTACAAAATGGAAACATAAACTAATGTGTTTGAGTTTGTCAGAATTGACATCACCTAAAGTGATGAGTGTGATATAAGATTGATTATCAAAATAAATGGTAAATTAAGTAACTTTGTAGTAGAAGTCTGATTCCTAGATCATAATGTGATATAATTTTACTTGTTGGTACTCCAGATAGAAGAACCACCCATGAGAAGCAGGTAGCCATCGGCAGTCAATCTATGAGTGAAAATATCACCTCCCCAATCAGCATGCATTACAACACGCGCAGAGGGTAGCTTGGGATCGAAGGTGATACTTGAGGCTCAAGCATAAGGAACTTTTAATCATTTCCTACATAGGAAAAACTAGGGAATCCCCTATCAAATCTATAGATAAAAACACACATAAGTAGGGAAAGTATTTAGGGAAAATGGAATATTTCCTAATTAGAGAAACTAGGAAATCACATAGGAAGTTTCCTACATAAAAAGGGAAAATTCCCTTCAAAGAAAACTTTTCTATATAGGGAAAATTTTCTGCATAGCGAAACGTTCCATTTTTTCTAATATTTACTTTTCCTACCTACATTTATTTTTTACCAAAGAAATGATAAGGAAAACCCTTTTCTTCTTTCATATGTAGGAAAAATTTCCTATGTGCATAAATTTTCATACATAGGGAATTTTCCTATGTTTCCCCACATAGGGAAATTTCCCTACATTTGATAGTTTTCCTACATAATAAATTTTTAATGTTACTCTAGTTTCTCTCTAATTGGAAATGTTACATTTTTCCTAGTTTGCACATTCCTACTTCTATGAATTTATAAGTAAAAATTATACAGTAAATTTAAAACTAGGATATACATAGATTGTTTAGTTAATTTCAAATAGGCCATAATGTACATCTAATAGTTTAGATAGGTAAATTTTCACTATATAGGTTTTTTTTCCTATGTTAAGAGAAAAATCCTAGATATGTAATATTTTCTATATAAGATTTTTTTCTATGTGGAGAAATTTTTTTAATGTAGATAATTTTATTTAAAAAAAATATGTAAGTAATTTATATGATGCCATAATATGGTGGTACTATATCCTTACTCTAGTTGATTCCTAATGGCTTATGAAATGATAAACAGAGACATCGCATTGTAAATTACTTGGACATAGAATTGAAAATCTCTATCACTTGTGTCGATGCCAATGCTAATGGGTTGCTTGGGAATTTCTGGAAAATGAGAGCTTGCTTGTCATTGTCAAGTAGTTCCATGTAGCTATCGATGGTTATGGTATGTATGTCCCTCTGCAATACATAGAGATGTATCAACACAATGGGAAGCTTAGCTAAATCAATCACAGAATGCAAAAAACTTGAGCAACCCACAACCAAAACCTACCACACTGAAAGTGAAGAAATAAATAAAAATAGAACTTGCTCACCAAGAACAAATAAGCAAGCCAAACTCAGAATGGGGACACTATTAACAAAAACCAGAGTCAACAATAGTAGCCAACTCACATAGATATACAGAAAAACTTGTAGCAACCAAAACAAATACGACATGTTTCTAGAAAATGGGCCGCATAGAAGGCTTTAAAAAAAACACATTGCTGTCAACTTTGGCTGCAAAGAAGACAAACAACAAGGTGCATCAAATGTATAGAAATACCTAAAAAGAGACTCAACCAAGTAGGACAATATTGTAGTATCACACTATATGCAAGGCACACAGCAAGAAGTAGCACTCTCTCAACAACCAAGTTCACATGCTCTAGCAATATCAATCCATAGGAGACAATTGCAGAGGAGACAATCATCAACACACAGGAAGGTCATGTAAGAAAACTCGAACCACTAATCCACATAGGAATTTTTTCCCTCAATAGCTACTTTGAAATAAGAGTCCTTAAAGTAGTGGAACTATGGGATTGAAGGCAAGTTTTTACTTGAGCATATGCATATATTTAGGTTTTGGAATAACCCAATACCACTTCCATTAGCAATCAAGTAGCACTTGCATCACATTTGCTCCCATAAATGTAGCAATTTCTGTGAAAACCATGTCATCAAGGAAAGAAAGCAGCTTCTTCTCTGAAGACCATCTCACTCAATGCACTTTAAATTTCTTCAACTTGTACAACTTATTCTCACTATTTCTTCACAAATCTTTCTTGGTGAACATACAACCACAAAAAACACTGGAGTTGTGTGCCTTCTTGGTGGAAATCATGTGTAGGTACAAAGCATTTCTTTAGCTCACCCCAGCAATGTTCATCCTACTTGCAGCTTGACACAAGCCAAAATTCTGTATTCTCTTCTCAAATATGCTCTTACTTTTAGCTTTTAAGGTTCTATGACCTACTTCAATAGTCTCTTCTTCTACTATTATTTCACCCAAGAAAGCAGCCATAGCCAGATATTGCAACTCTTGATTTGTCTCCCTTTGTGTCCATCTGTCTAAATAAGAAGCCATAATCTGCATCTATTTCAAGCCCCAAGGGTCTCCACTTGAAGCAGCAAAGCTTGCAAGATTGTGAAGATCAATCTCACATGTCACAACAAGTCAAAGATGGAGCTACATGTAAGCTATAGCCCAATGCCATCAGCAAAATTGAAAATGGGCTCCAAACAATGGTCCGCTCACATATTCATTCTTGAAAAGTAGCATGAGGAGAGGGCACAATAGTTTGATAACATTAGTGATAATGATGATTATTGTTAGCTCACAAATAACCTTTCCAATGCATAGTGGTTCAGTAAGCCCACTCACAAGCTCACTCGCATGTGAGGTTGCCTTTGTTTAGTATGGCAAGAGCCTTTGGTTCCATAAAACATGAAAAGAGAGGGCAATTATAGCAATGATCTCATGCTCTACAAATGTAAGATGCATGTGATGCTAAAATTAATGTTGTTATTGTATAGGGTATCCATCAAGCTACAAGCTCCACAAAAGTAGCTCCTAGGACCTAAATCTATCGATGACATGTTTAGAACATCTAGCCTTACAAAATTAAAATATTAAAGAAAATCCATATACATGTCAACTCATCATGTGGTTGACGGAAAAGATAATTGTTCCAACTCCTTTTAATGCTTATGGGGATCAATGTTACTTTTTGTCCTATCGTAACTTGCAAGCCTAGGATGTTGAACATGGAGATGCTTCTTTTTGTATAGCTGATATACAGCTAGTATTAAAACTTCACAGCCAAGTTTGTGATTATTGGCAATAGCCAGCACTGAACAACCACCTACATAAAGACATTTGACATTTGACTACTGCAAACAATCCTGCAAATAGTCCTCGGGGAAGTTACTATATGTATATCCTCTACATCACATGCGTTCAAGGCCTATTTATAAATATCCTTATCTATGAATTTTTCTTGAATAAAACATAACCATTTTCTATTCAATCTGTAAATAACCCCTTTATATTATATCCCTGTGTATGTTTATAAAAAAAATGGTATTTTAAAACTACCTTATTTTGAACCCACGTGATGCACACATATATTCATAACTTACTCGAGGCATTTGACTGCAAAAACTTTTAAGAATTGACTTAGATCTACATATTTACAAATCTAATCCACTACTTAAGAAATTATGGTGAGATAGGCCACCATTTTCCATAGTCCATACAATGCTCCATGAATTTTGTTATGAGCAGGTTTAGTGTGGAATCTAGGCTGGAAAATCCCCTTCTCCATGTAGCATTCCATCTTTTTAATCAACAATCCAACCATCATATCTCATGTAGAATCTCTCAAGGCTTTATAGATGTCTCCCATTTTTTGTTTGGAATAACAATCCATTCTTCCTATGATTTTGTCGGTCTTCACACTAGTATCTTCCCCACAAAATTAATTTGACAACAAGATATGAGGAACGTGAAAAATACCTGAGATAAATAAGTATATATACTAGCATACATCACACATGATGTATTAAGTTCTTGTCCTCTCAACTAGGAGGATATGAAGTTGAAGTTTTTTGAAAGAGATGTAGGCTTACATATTCAATTTTTCCTAAAACACCTTCATCCAGTTTTAAAACTTATCCATGCCTTGAATCTAGTGACATCTTGGCAAAAATTTATAATAGTTATAAAACCTTATGGATAATCCATCAACATGAGCACAAGGATATAGAATGAATAGACTAATGCATGTTTGCACACATGCATAAAACGAAAGCTACTAGTTGCAAATTCTCCTTATGTTTACACACAGTCTTGTGAAACACACTACACATCACTCTAAAAACACACATGAAATATGGAGGCATAGATGTAATAAGGTATGTATCGTACACACAAGACAATGAACCTTTTCAAATTGTTAATCTTCGTGTTTATTCACTCTTCATGTTTGAGTTATACCACTTTAGAAGAAAATAAAAACACCAATGCTACAAGGATAATTTAGCAAGTAAATAAAAAGTCTCAATAAAGTCACAAACTATCTGGTAGCTTCCTGAATCTTTTCCATGTATTAATTAGAACCAATTGTATCTTGGAGATTCTCCACAAAACCTTCATTATGAGTACTTGAGATTTAGGCTTCTTCAAAGAGATTTTCTCTACTTCACCTGGCATAACATTAATAAGTTACATCTGAACAAAAGCATACAAATTGAGGACATATTGCAAAGAACATCTACATGGCATCTTCCATACATATCATGAATATTTAAGTAAGCTTCAAATGTGAGTAATAGTTTTGACACTCTCCATTGCATTCAATGACCACCAACAAAGGGCATCAATCAAGGCCTTCATCATCACAATAATCTTCATTGTGGTCAAAACCTATTACAAGAGACATATGAAAAAAATTGTCGGTACCTTAATGATCAAGTTGACCTTACAACAATTCACACATCCCTCACAAGGCATGGCAATAGGAGATGATGTCTAGTGTTTTATTCGAAAATAAAAGTGCCTACTACTTTCACTATTACTAGAACATAAGATCAGAGATCCACAAAATTCCAGTCCATAAGGCTTAATTCTTGTGTAGCATAAAGATGACTCCAAAGAAAAATGTGCCATTTGTCAAAATATGGAAGATGAAATTCACCACAAAAACAATGAGGTTGCACATTGCACCTGTCAAAATGAAATGTGCATGTGACCTCAGAGACACTAGCACTTTGGGTCAGTTTGTTACTCCAAAATGTGCCTATGCCATAGTCCATTGGCACCCATTTCATAGGTATCCTGTAAGCTCCATATTAGTAGCTGACTTAGCACTCAAACCTATAAAGCTCAAAACATCAGAGATACAATCATGGTCTAACTCAGAAGTTCAAGAAGTGGTAAAAGATAATAAAGAAGTACAAAGCTTATAATAGGAGACATAAGAACAAACTTATGGGTATCATAATGATGAGCTTGTCCTTATTACACAATGTCAGAGATATGCAAAATTCCATGATCAGCCTGTCCTTGTTGCACAACATCAGAGATATTTTAAATTCCAACCCATGAGTTTTTCTTTTTCATGATAAAGATAAATCCGAGACACCATGATCTTATCAAAATGAGAGATGTGATTTACCATAGAAATAGTGGTTGCACATTCCACTTGTCAACATGAAATGTGCAAATAACCTCAAAGATATTGACACTCTAGGTTAGTTTCCTTCTCAAAAATGTGCCTACGAGAGAGACCCTAAACTAATCTTTATTTCAATTGGGAGGGTAGCATACTTTGATTGCAACTCTGGTATCTCCTTCAATTGGTAAACAATTTTGGAATGAATGAATATCAGGCCATTAACTGCACTCATAACAATAGTATGATTGGTTGGACCCAATTACATTCTTCTCTCGCAAATTCATCAAGGCAGATACTGCCATGCAAGTGTTTGGGCAAGTAAACACTTCTATCGTATTAGCCAAAGAACCAGCATCCATTATTTCTTCTTTTATAACCTCTTACAATGTCCTCAAAATTTCAAAGGGTAGAAACTGCATGATCAATGGATACTAAATCACTAGTTTGAATAGCAGATGCAAAAAAGGGGGTTGGCCTTCATAAGTGTATAATTATTCCACCTGGTCTTATAATATAGATGCAGTGGATTGGCATTTGTTGTTGCAGATTGTGCACCAACTAGCTTGGGAATTCGATTAGTCAAGCCAAGTTCTTTGCACGTAACAAACCCCTAACGGAATGCATAGATGTTCCCATGATTGCTTCGATGTATAATAACCCAGTGAGGAATGTCCCACTTAAAATCTCTATGGCTATAGTTTTCTGGCCTTCCAAGTGAAGGCTTTATAAAGAATTAGCCAAGTATATGGGCATTGCTTCTATCACTTCTCAAATTAGATGCATGCACCTATCAAAATTGGTGTCCAGGCTCAATAAGACTACCCCATTTGCAATTTGTTGCACCAAGTGGGCAATTCAGATTTTGTTTGTTGGCAAAAACACAATAGGAGGAATGCCAAGTGCATCAAAATAAGTTGAAAGTGTTACAAATATATCAATAGTTGATGCATAGTTGACATCAATGAGAAGATTACTCATTTTCCTTAACCTCCTCTTGACTCAACAAGACCATCATGCCAAGATCCTTACAGCTCCCTGTGTGACTGATACCACACTACTTCACCCACAAGTCATTCAAATCCAACATCTCATTGTCCAATTGCTATGCATGGAACAAATTCAAATTCCCTTGAAAAGCATTTACAATATCATCTGTCCATCTCAGGAAGTACACAATTTTCCTTACTCCAAGCACTTGATCCAAAATGGCCAAGTAGTTTTACTAACATAGAAATCAAACAAAGTTCAAATGCTTCACATCATATTCCTTAGGGTCTTCATATCATGCTCAACATCAAGAACCAAACCATCCTTGATTTTGTAAATGACCTTGTCCAACAGATACCCCTCGTCGACAGGGTCATATGGGATGAAAGGAACTTACTTGGCAGAGAAGGTAGTAGGCGGCTCAAACAAACCATGGTGGCATGCATTGTCAAAGATGCTGTCAGTTGCCTTTTTTTTCCTAGAGGCCGAAGTGGAAGAGGTGAGCCTCCATGGGTGAGCAGATCTCACAAATAGTGTTGTGTTAAGACTCCACCTCCTTTTACTAGTTTAGCTTTAAAAAAATTTCAAAAAATACTATTCGCTAATTGTTCTTACTAGTTTAGCTTTGAATGGAAAAAAAGTCTCATGTGAAAAAAAGCATAATACTTTAGTTGTGATTTACCATTGCACACCCTAGTAAAGCAAGTGAATGACCTTTGAATGGAGTTTGTAGTAGCTACAAAATTGCATTGGAAATTCTTCTGAGCACTTCCAAAGCTATGCTAAATGCAAGTACATCCTACACATGCATTGAAACATGAGCAAGGGAAAATTTTATTTTAGTGGCCCTAATGCATGAAATTATTTCAAGAGTATATCAACCATCGAATGCACCCATCAGAATGGGAAAAAAATAGACCATCCCACTAACTCATTATTGTGATAAAAGAAGCCTTTACACTAAAAACTTGTTGCATTTATAGCTATTTGTTTTGCTTTTCAAGTTTCACGTCTCTCGAGTGTTGAGATATCGAGCTCCACTCTTGATATGCCAGGGTGATCGTTGTGCATTTATGTCACCGACTTGTTAGCTGCAGATGCGGTTGGTACACCGCCATGAATAATAGCTAGATGACAACTATTCTTATCTACTCTAGTTCGTGGCCCAGTTAGTATGCCACCTTAGTTAGTTGAGTTTGGTTTGAGACCCATATATAGGGTTCTTCTATTTCTTTGTATTAGAGTTATTTTTGGCTTACACAACTAAGAAGAGGAAAACTGTTTTCAGCCTCCACCTTTGTGTGTATTCCCCCATTGTGTAAGTGAGAAAGCTACAAGTGAGACTCCTTCATTCTCTCCCACAATCTTGACATGGTATCAGAGCCTGGTTCGTGGTAAGGAGCTCAAGAAAGAAAACCAAGTTCGTGGTGTTATGGTAAGAGGACCAGTGTTGCTTTCATTTTTTGAGTTTGGGAGCAAGTCTCTGCAGGTAGCATAGCCGAAAAGTACAAGAGTGCATTGTCTCAGATTGAGAGACCCTTCGCGGTGTAGCAAGAGAGCAGTATATGCTGCGGACAATGGCTTTAGCCCTCGGTTTCCCTATTTTTTTGATTCGAGGCCATTTCGGTGCCTGTTTTGGAGGCGGAAGTTTTCCACATGCACTCAAGAAAAGGCCCTATTTTTTGCTGTGCGACCATTGTTCTACAGGTCGGTGAAAAGTTATTGTAGAAATTGCATCGTATGCCTGTGCGCAGAGACATTGGGAGTTACAGAATCATCCTTATTGCATGTTGATGCAAAATCGTCACTAGGAAGTGATTGCGTGGTCAAATACCACTTTTGTCAGTTTTGCAGATTTGCCCTTGTGAGGTTGAAGCTGTGTTTTTTGCAGTGACAGAATTTTTTGCAGTGTTCTGTTATGGCGTCTGATTCTCTTTCACAGATTGTCACTGAAAATCTTAACAAGAATTACTTCCAAGCATGGAAGTTTAGAATGATGAATTTCCTTATGGGAAAAGGATATTGGAAATTCGTTGCAGGAAATGAAGAAGAACCAGTTATTCCTGATGTTCCCAATGAACAGCAAATGCACGCATTTAAAGGATGGCATGAGAGAGCCAGGAAAGTTATGTACTAGCTGTCTATCGGCATTTCAGACTCTATGTTTGTGCATATTCAGGATGCAAGTACGCCAAAAGAGGCATAGGATACTTTGTCAAAAATATATAGCACAAATACGTAAGCCAGGAAAATGCAGCTCAAGCAAGAGTTGCACAATGTGCAAAGAGAAAGTATGAGCATCAATGACTACCACATGAAGGTGAAGAAGATTGCAGATGCACTTGCTTCCATTGGGTCACTAGTGAAAGATGATGATTTAGTTTCTGTGACCTTGGATGGTCTAGGAAAGGATTATGCATAGTTCCGAACATCGATTTTCGTCCGTGAAAGATTTCCTAATTTTGAGGAGTTGATTGCTCTTCTAATTTTTGAGGAGCAGAGAAATGGTGGTGCATCTTCTTCAGGAGGAACTTCAAAAGAAGCTGTCTTCTACTCAAATGCTAGAAGAGGTAGAGGCAGAGGTAGCGGAGGCCGATCTAGAGGCCGTGGTAGAAATTAGAATATGTAGCAAACTCAAGAAAACCAGTCCTATGGAGGAGGATGTGGTAACTCTAGAGGTAGGGGGAGCCAAAGAGGTCGTGGTGGATGGCAAAGAGGCCAAAATGCAAACAACAATATTGAATGCTACTACCGTGGTAAAATGGGTCATATGGCTAAAGACTGCTATAAAAACCAGAATGACATCATGAATGGAAAATTGCAACAAGGGAATTATGAATCTTCTAGTAGACAGGGTGATGACAGAAATGAGCATTTGTTTATGGTGCAGCACATGACCAATTCTGTGACAAGTGCAAAAGAAAGCAATGATGTGTGGTATGTTGACTCAGGTGCATCAAACCACATAATAGATCATGCAGGATGGATGCAGGATGCAAGGAAAATGGAAAAACCAGGATTTGTGGAGACTGGTGATGATACTGCACATCCTATTGTGCAGATTGGAAAAATTCCTTTGTCTATGCAGGATGGGAAAAAGAAATACCTGTCGGATGTATTTCATGTCCCGAATATCACAAAGAACCTGGTTCGGATGTATTTCATGTCCCGAATATCACAAAGAACCTGGTTTCTGTTGGTCAAATGGTTGAGCAGGATTTGCAGGTCAGATTTAATTCTCATGGATGCTTTGTTGAGGATATGAAAAATAAATGTCGCTTGATAGCAAAAGGAAAGAAGAAGGGCAGAATGTTTATGTTGGATGCAAACATGCCTGAATTGACTACTAAAGCTGCATCTAGGACTGTCATTATTTTGTCACTTTTATTGATGACTATAGCATAAAAGTTTGGGTGTATTTTATGAAAAATAAAAGTTCACATTCTTCGCCATGGACAGGCAGATTGAGATCAGGAGAATCTCCCCAAAACAATGCAAATAGTGGTATGCAGGTTTCACGAAAAGGAAAAGAGAAGGTAGATCAGCCCATTCTTGATGTGAATGCAAGTCACTCTTATGTGGATGGTGAATCCAGTGGCTCAGAACAGAGCATTGATGATGAGTTGGGTATTCCTTCTATTGTTACACCTGGAGTAAGGAAGACCAGGGATGTTTTGAGAGCACCTGGGAGTGAACCTACTTTGCACAGGTCTACCAGAGCTAGGTATCCTGTGGATAGGCTGAAATATGATGGATTTACAGCCATTCACTAAGCCTATATGGTCAAAGTGATACAGGAACCAAAACCCACTTCTTTTGAGCAAGCCATGGGAAAATAAAAATGGGAGAAAGCCATGGATGATGAAATGGATGCTGTGGAAGAAAATGCTACATGGAAATTGGTACCTTTGCCTAAAGATAAGAATGCAATTGATTGTAAGTGAGTTTATAAGGTGAAACACAATGCAAATGGTTCTCTGAATAGATACAAGGAAAGATTAGTAGTCAAGGGGTATGCACAAAAATATGGCATTGATTATGAAGAAAAATTCAGTCTGATTGCAAGGATGAAAACCGTAAGAGCATTCATTGCTATGGTTGCATCAAAGGGATGGTCTTTACATCAGATAGATGGATAGAAGATGTGCAATCACTTCATTAATGAAGTGTGTGCCCTGGTGGTTAACCAGTTCGATGGGGCAGCCAAATCATGAGATCACCTGCTCCCATAGGAACTTGGCAATCATTCTCACATCATTATTTCTCATAGCCCTTGCTTCTACCCATTTCATTAGATAGTTAGTGGCTACAATGATATACTTAGCTTGAGAGTATTGTGCCATAGGACTAATATGTCCTACAGAGTCAATTCCCCACTTCTCTAAGGGTTGTTATGCAATTATAAGGGTTAGCTCCATTTGATCCTTGCAAATTAGGACATTTTTCCATTGGTACTTGCCACAGTGCTTAACAAACGGTGCCACATTGTGAAAAAGCATGGGCCACCACAGTTGAGACTGTAGCACCTTGTGGGCTGTTGTTT
This sequence comes from Lygodium microphyllum, assembly GCF_053477565.2. Lineage (NCBI taxonomy): Eukaryota > Viridiplantae > Streptophyta > Polypodiopsida > Schizaeales > Lygodiaceae > Lygodium > Lygodium microphyllum. The sequence goes on along the minus strand of NW_028229514.1, from coordinate 17,871,006 downwards.
CTCTGCTAAAGCGTCCTCTAGTGATTCCACTATATGCTTCTAAGAGCACCTCATTCATCTTGTACTCGCATATGCATCTGCGCAACAACCTCTCTTGTCATAGCCTATACAACTGACTTGCCATCAATTGATAGGGTTGGATCTTGAGGATGAGCCATCTAAGTCCGCGGCTTTCTCTATTGGGTGTTTAGGTAGTCCATGCTCAAGCACTTTGACTATGTCGTCTGCCCAATATGGTGTCAAGTCGGCTCAAAATAAATCTCTCTCACTAGACACGCTAAACAAGTGTGCGTTTGGCAAACCATCTATGATGCCTCCTCTAGTGGCCTCTCCCATGGGGATGTGTGATATGTGGTCGGCCATGTGGTGATGTTTCCCTTTTCGTACAACCACGGAGAAGTCAAATTCTAAAAGCATAAGGAGCCATCAAGCTATTCGGCCTATAGGACAAGGTTTTTTTACTAAATATAGCAAGGATTGATGATCCACAAAGAAGGTGAAATGAGTGGCTAACAAATAATGCCAAAATTTCTTCACGGAAAATACAATGGCTAGACCTTCTCTTTCTATTGTCAAGTGTTTTATCTCGGTCTCAGTGAGTTGTTTGCTAGCAAAGCTCAATGGGTAGTCGAGATTGTGTTTTCGAGGTTGGCACAACACTACCCCCATAGCAAATTTCGAAGCATCAATATGCATGTGGAAGGTAATGGTCCAATCTGGGGCTCCTAAAATTAGTGATGTGGTTAGAGCTTTTTCTAGTTTCTCATATGCGTGTTGGCATTCTTCAATTCATTCAAATATAATCAATAGTTTGTAAAAAAGGTCTAGCCGCCGATAATACCCCATATGGCCTAAGAATCATTGCACTCCCTTATAGTTGGTTGGGGGTGGAAGGTCAACAATGACCTTAACTTTTGAAAAGTCTATGGCAATGCCGTTTTTCAACTCCACGTGCCCTAGGATGCATCCGTGCTTTACCTAGAACCGGCACATTAAGGGATATAGGGAGAGGTGATATAGGCGACACCGTTCAAAGACTTCTTAGAGTCTGTCTAAGTGTTCTCTCCAGGTCAAGTGAACACACAAGTCATCTACGAATACTTCTAACTCTTTCTTAAGCATGTCTTTAAATATAGTTCACATAAGGTGCTAAAAGGTGGCTAGAGCATTGGTCAACCTGAAGGGCATGACTATGTAGGCAAAGACACCTCATTCAGTGGCGAATAAATTCTTATGTCTATCATCACAATGCACCTCCACCTCATTTTATCCAGAGAAGCCATCCAAAAAATTGTAGGTCTCTTTGCCTGCCACTCTCTCGAGCATGTACTGGATGTACGGCAATGGGTAGTTGTCCCTCTTAGTGGCAGCATTCACCTTCTTGTAATTGACGCACACCCTAATCTTTTCATTTTTCTTCATTACAATGACCATGGGTGATATCCATTCTGTGTGCTCAATTTTGTAGATGAATCCTGCTCTCATCAGCTTGTCGATCTCTTCCTTGACCGCATGCATGTGTTTTGGATTCATAGGGTACGGTCGCTGCTTGGTTGGCATTGCATCTGGCATCCAGTAGGATCACTACCCTATCACCCTTCTTAAACTTTGTAAATCTCTTAGGGAGGTCATGTGGTTTTTGTTGTTTGTTTGCTCTTGCTTCCTTAGCCTGTTCTACCCTTTCTTCTTTCAAGCGTCTACATCTTAAGTGGACGGGTAGGTCCCCCTTGGTAGGTCTAGTCTTCTTGGAATGCCTTGGTATTTCTGGGTCACTCTATGAACTCACTTCCAACTTGGAATTGAACTCCTCGTCTTCATTGGGACAAGATAGTCTCCCCTGGTGGTCGCGGCTTAGAGGCTAACTCTTTTCTAAGAACTAGCGTGCTACTTGGTTGGGTTAGGCCTACTTGCTCAAGATCTATGGCTGTTATACATTCCAACCAAGTATGGTCATAATCCACACGCATGACCCTTTGCTCTATCCTAAAGGTGTTCTCTCTTTGTGTCCTCGAGTCTGCCCGTATACGTTTGATCACTCGTCCTTCGGTGTCGTATTCTACGGTATCTATCTCATCCTCACTGTCGTCACTAAAGAAGTGACAGTCCTTGTATTCGTCATTGGAAGCATCTTCATCTGATCGTTCATCGTCTCCTAGGTCTTGATATGTCTCGTGTGTTTGATCGCGGACTAAGGACCAATTATACCTAAGGTTTAGGTCATGCACCCTTGTCCATTGCCAGGTTGGTTCATTTAAGAGATATTGGAGTGGCTTGAAGTTTGTGATTGGATTGCCTGCTAGCTTGCCAGTCAAATACTCTAAAGCCCCCTAAAGCTCTCTCCTGTTGGTTGGCACTTGGATAGAGGCAGGGTTGGGTCTTCTGCTGCGATGGTTTCTTGCCATCATGCAGATTGGTACTGAGGGTGTACCCTTGGGCTCGTTAATCAATTTAATGCCCTATTCCTACTCCTCGTTTTCTGAAAACGGCAAGTCAATGGTAGCAAGGTTATGCATCCAGTCTCACTTGTCTTCACGACATGGGATATACTTAGTTAGGGGCCCATAGGATTCCTTGATCTGGGTATCACCCTTTAGCATTGCAGAGATGGCGTCAAGGTCGATTGGTGCGATTTTCTAGGAGTCCATTTCTACCCTTATGTGACTGCTTTTCTATTGCCTAGGAAGATGAGATCATTCCCCCAATCTTTGATCTCTTTGGCATTGCGCATCCAAGGTCGGCCCAATAGGATATCATAGTCCACTCTCTTCAAGACTATAAAGTCCATTGAGAATTGGACTCCGGAGATTTTCACAGGCTAGTTTCTTAGCACCTCAATGGCTTCACTCTCATTCCGTTAGCTAATGTGACATTGAACCTAATAGTCTTGACAGGTGGGTCACCCCAAGTTTGGAGCATTGCATGGCTCAGTACACTAACTCCCGCCCCTGTGTCTACAATCCCTTTCCTTATTGTGTCACCTAGGGCTAAGACTCGTAACACCGCATGCATCTCTATTCCTTCCCAAAAAGCATTAATGTGCAAGGATTTAGACATGAAGTGCAACATCAAACTCAGTATCTATGTCTGTGTATCATGTTCTTGTCGGCATGTAGCAGCTTACTCTTGTGACCCTTCAACCCGTTGCTTCAAGTCCCGCCATAGGATGGATGTTGCCTACGCAAATCTCCCACATTTAATGTCACCAAGGTGGTCACTAGAGTGGTAAGGAGGTCATTGGCTGCTCATCTTTCTCTTGTTCCAGATTGTCTTGGCCAATGGCCCTGATTGGGTTGCTGGCCCATAGAGTTAAGGCTTTGCCTAAGCGGTACTGCTTGTGGCATAGTTTCCTCTCTTGATTTCAGTGGAGGGGGTGAGAGTGACATACTGATGCTGAAGAGGTTCTCGATCTTGTTCTCCAAGATGGGCTCCACATCTTTCAGGTGTTCTTGAGTCTCCTTTACCCACTCCTTCACCTTCTCAATGGCCTCTATTTGTACTTCAGGTTGGGGTACTCCCCTACCTTAGCACTTCCCTTTTCAAAAGTCTTTGGGGCTGAGCGCAACTTTAGCTTCGAGTCTCTTCTTCCTTCGTGTGTGGCTCTTCTTCCCTTTTGAGACTGCATCAAGATTGCTAGGACCTGGCAGTGACATGTTGGCCTACTTTGTTTATGCATGGGTCATGACATGCGATAGGATAGATGTAGCCTCCCCATCAACATTCTCGACACCAAACATCCCCAATGGGATGGATGGTACGTTAGCTGAATTTAAGGATGGATTTTTCTTTGGACAACCAATGAATAGATAAGTGATAACACCTTCATGACACCTTAGGTCAACCTTGTCTCTATTTTTTTGCTCCCTTTTAGAACAATGTGATGAGATATGTCCCAGGTGACCGCAAGTCCAACACATGATTGGATCTTGGGTCTGCCCTCCTAGGCCTCTACCGTGTCCCCTACCTAATGCCATCACCGGTACTAGTTGATAGTCCATAAGGACTTTGTTGCCCTCATCGTCATGTGAGATGTAAGGGTATACGTAAGGCTCTTCCTCATTTGGCTCTTCCACGTAGTGGATTGGATCGTCGCCCGGTGGATGTGTCACATAGGGGCCAGGTAGTCTAGGTATTCCAATAGGATTTATATCCATTCAAGGAACAATTGCCTTAACATCGTTTGGCATGGGAAGAACCAATGGCACTCCCCTTCCGAAAAATTGTTGTGGCCTATTCGCTAGGTAAGGTTGACCATATAGTTGTGAGTAGGAAAGTCTTTTAGGCAATCTATAATGTGCACTATCATGATCAATCCTACCACAATTAGCACAAGGTCGTACACGCATTATAGATTCGCTAGGTAAGGATACACGCATTGGACATGTGGGTCACATTGGTCATCTTAGCATTTCCTACATCTTGGCTATTTCCATTTTCATGTCAGCTAATTCCTAGTTGATATCCGCAGCCTTTCCCTTATCTTGGGTACTTGCACCTAAGTGCTCGCTAGATGTTGAAGCTCTCTCTGAGCTTCCAGAGTTGGTCTCTTCTTGGTTTGAGTTTCTAGAGCCCCTTTCCTTCAATTGGTCGTCTACCCGAATGGCCTCTTTGATCACCCTTGCTAGCACATCTCAATGCAAGCTCAAGTTACCTGGCAAGGCTTTATAAAGCTCCTCATTTTGTCTTCCATTGATGAATACCGTCGACACCAATGCAAGCTCGAGTTACCTGGCAAGGCTTTATAAAGCTCCTCATTTTGTATTCCATTGATGAATACCATCAACACTGCTCTTTTGGTTGGTCATTCACCCGGTCATTTACCCATCAGGATCCTCTTCAAGAGACTCCTTACATGGGTCACATAGTCACGGATATCCTCTTTTTCCTTCTTCTTGGTGTTCATAAGTTGTACTAGCAAGTTGTTCGAGTATCTAGGATCAAAAACCTCTTAATAAAGAGGTTTTTGAGTCCATTGAAGTTTGCTCGCTCTACGACATCTAGACTTGTGTACCAAGTCTGACCCTTGTCGCCTAAGCAAAGCTCGAATGCTTGAGAGTGTTGAGTCAAGTCGATGAGACCGTTGGTCTCGCATACCTGCTCAAACTGCTCTATAAACTTGTATGGATCGTCTTGGGGATGGTACTTATTGAGTTTCTTCGTGACAACTAGTATCTTGGGCTAGCTCTTGGAGCCTTGGTTCACCCCTAACCTTGCTAATAGTGATGTGGCTAATGCTGCAACGCTCTACTCTGCTGCTATGTTGTCTAGCCATCGCTTCATGAGAAGCTCACTTAGCATCAAGTCTCCTTCTAGCACTCTCTCATGGTTATTTCAATTCCTACTTGCTAGGTTCAGCTCACTATATCTCTCTCATCTCTGTGTTCTACCTCAAGCTTCTAATCTGCTGGTCTTGGTTGTATTCCACTATGCCTTGCACTACTTTGTGGGCTAGTTTCCTTTCCTCCTCTAGGTCAGCTATGATGGCTTCTACCGTTCTACCGCGGTGCTCATATCGAGTGTGAGAATCATAGCTACTCACCAACTGCTGGATCACTTTTGGAAAAATCCCTAAGTCAAATTCCTTGTTACGCATGCAGTTTGAGCTTTTTTTTGACATGATGGTGTTCTCGTGCTCTACCAAGCTATCGATAAGGCTAAGTATGTTGGGTAGATCCACGTCTCTGTTGTTATTCGCTTAGTCCTACGCTGGGCTGTGATTTTCCATCTATGTCTTGGGATCTTCTCTTATTGGTGGATTCCTTCACGTTCTTTTATCTGAATGAGTTCCTTAATTGTTGCACACAATCCTCAAGTTAGCTCCACTTAGCGAGCGCATTCTTTTCTGTGCACTTGTGCGCTCAATCGGGCTTTTAGCTGGCTTTCGACTATTCTTAGGTATACTTCAAGTGTTGGAAGTCAAGGTGACTAGGGAGACCAAGTGTTTAAGTGGCCTGAGCACTCTCGTCTTGTCTTAGGCCTGATAGGCTCGTTCGATCAATTTCTGGTCGTCTTGGTAGGTTTAGGGCTTGTTTTGTGCCGTCTTACTCAGTTTAGGTTCGTTTGAGATCTATGCCTCTAGTAGCTGCCATCAAGGCGTTGACTTTCTCAACAACATACTCAAGCTGCTAAGTAGTCGCATCTTGCAAATTTTCCTATTTCTTGCACCAGAATCGAGCTATGGGCATTGGGATGGCTCATAATGGTTGGCACCGTTGAGATCTAGCTAGTTCTTGTGCAACCTTCCACAAAGTTTGGAAAAGTCTGACTCGGCCCCACTCGTCCAAATTTTAGGGACTGAGTGGCGAATTCGGACAGGGGCTGAGGGCCGAATAGGAACACTAGCAGAACTTGTAACTCGGATGGCCGAATAGATTTGGCCGAGGACTAAGTGGTCCAAGGGCCGAGTCACATTAGTGGATCAATTCAATTGTTTGGATGGGCCAAGTCAAGTAGGCCGAGAGCCAAATATCAATTTTGTCCGAATGGTTGATTGGGACGAGGTGAGTGATATGTTTCCGGAATCCAGTGGGCCAAGTGATCTGACTGGTCGGAGGGACGAATGGTCTAATTCTGGGACTTAGCCCAAATCCAAGCCACTCGGACGGGCCGAGTCATGCACGACGATGGCCACGCTAAGGATGATCCCATTGAATACGATGATACATGCAATCACCATGCACATCGCCTTCGAGATCACAAAAAATACCTACCATGAAGGTTTTGATATACCTGAATCGTGCAAAGAACTCCTCGATGGTAAGATCAAATCGAATCACTGATGAAAAATCTCTCCCTCTCTCACTCCCTCTCTCTCACTGCTAGGGTGAAAGATGATGTCTTCTATGGTCTCCTGGCCCTTAAACCCCTTCCCGAGCAAGGTCTTGCTATCCCCAATCACTCCCTTGCCGGCATTAATTATTCCAACCACTCTTTTTTTCCATTTATCTCAATTTCACTACAACAAAAAGGCTCCATAGACGCACTTGTAGACGCAATATTTGAATTGTGTTAAAAAATGTCGGGCGCGTTTATTACCGTGTCTACTAGCGCGTCTAAAATTTCGCGTCTACAAGCGCGCTTATAGTGAAAATTACACGCATATATAGACGCGCATATACACCCAAATATAGATGCTCCTATAGACGCACTTATAGATGCGCATATACACGTGCATATATATGCACACCTAGATGCGATTTCACCTGCAAATTAGACGCAAATATAGACGCGGAAAACATTGTATGAAAAAAAACCTCAAAGGAGATGTGGTTATTTAATGCAAGCACATCTACAGGCATGTCTACTCTGTGGATCAGACGTGCTCTTACACGCGCCAGGTCCACAAAACTAAAAAAAACCTAGGAGGTTTTATGGATCTTCAACACTTGCGCATCTACAAGAGCGTCTACTCTGTATATCAGACGCGCTTGTAGACGCGAATTAGTAGTGAAGCACAAAATAAAACTAGGAAAAGCAAGCAACAACTAACATACCCAAAGCTAAGAAGGAACAAAAATACAACTCAAAGTAAACACACACACACAGAGAGAGAGAGAGAGAAGAGAAGAAGGACTCACCTTGAATATTTGTTGTGATGGGCAGCGGCACAACTAGAAACTCCTTCTTCTCCTCCATCTCCTTGCTCTTTGGCTGTTCTCCTCGTCTCGCAACAAACATACCAAAAGCTAAGAAGGTAGAAAAATACAACTCAAAGCAAAGATAGAGAGAGAAAGAGAGAGGGAGGGAGGGAGGGAGGGAGGGAGGGAGGGAGCGGGAGAGGGAGAGGGAGAGGGAGAGGGAGAGGGAGAGAGAGAGAGAGTGAGTGAGTGAGTGAGAGAGACAAGAAGAAGGACTCACCTTGAATCGGTGTTGTGATGGGCGGCGACAGGGCTACAAACTCCTTCTCCTCTCTCTTCTTTCTCTTTGCCTTTTGCTTCCTCCTCTCTTTACCCTTTCTTCTTTGCCTCTTCCTTTCTCCTCTCTTTGTGTCGTGTGCCTATCAAAAAAACCCAAAAGAAATGCAAGACGGGACTACTTTGAAAAGAATGACACACCAACAATATTTTTCAAATTTTTTTAAAATTTTAGTGCACGTCTGTGCACGCGTCTAGAAGTGCATGTATATAGAGCACAAATTGCTTATAGACGCGCTTATATACGCACAGTTAAATGCACTTATAGATGCGCATATACACGCGCTTATAGATGCGCATATACATGTGCACATAGATGCGATTTCACCTGCAAATTAGATGCAAATATAGACGTGCAATTACGTCTATATTTTTCAAAAAAATTTAAAATTTTAGTGCATGTCTCTGCGCGCGTCTATAACTGCTGCTTGTTCTAGTGACGCATCTGAAAACGTGTCTATATTCGCGTCTATTTGCACAAAATTATAGATGTAAAATTTGCGTCTATTTACACGCTCTTTTACACACACATACAGATGTGATGATAGACGTGCCCGACTTTGCACGTCTAACATGCACGTCTATGCCTTGTTTTTGTTGTAGTGTTTGTGCCTGTTTTAGCCTATTATATAGCAGTAAATCCTATGCCTCTTCAATCTGATTTCTTAATCCTAACCTACGCTGATTGCAACAAGAATCAAAAGCAAATAACTGAAATGATCTCCCCTTATTTCCCAATAATTAAACAACCAAAATACTTATATCAAAGATCAAAAGCCCCAACTTCCTACCCATCCCTTTTTCCATGGCCGACCTTTGTGGCAAGTCCTTTTTCCTATTTCCCTTTTCTTGCCTCATGCCTTAAGCCTACACCCATCTATTCTTTTACAAATGGCAAAGGAGAGGGCCTGGCGCTCTTTTAAAAGAGTTTTTAGAGTTTTTTTACGTGCCTTCTATTTAAAATTGTGCTTTTGCCTCAACTTAGCTTTTAGGGGCCGCTTCTATGATTTTGCTCTTTTTGTGTTCTTTTTTCACTTTTTGCTTCATATTTCTACCATCTCGAACTGAGATTAATAGTAATGTAACATCATAGTTACGACTTTCTCCTTATTGTGTTGCAACCTATGTATATGAGATTAAACTCTAGCATGTGAACTTCTATCATCTTTTTCTTTTGTAAGAAATTTTCAATGTATTACAATCACTTGCTTTCAATGCTCTCATTTAGGAACAATTACAAATACCACAAGCTCTCTCATTGAAATAAATGTGATCAAGCCTAGTTTGCCCTCCATGACTAATTAGAGTGTAGGTTTTTCCATGTGAGTTTTGCCAGATAATATTACTTGTGTCCACATCTCATGTGTTAGTTCAAAGACTACAAGATATAAGCCTTATACCGACGTTAAAAGAAATGAAAATGTAAATAAAGAAATTTGTCCTCATCATCATTAAAAGCATCATTATTGGCGATGCCATAGAATAGTCGATATTAGCATCGGTAAATGCGATGCTGATACCGACGCAAATCCTTTCTCATGTTTGGTATAGGCGTCGGTGGCTGGGAGTTCTACAAGTATAAGGCACGGAAATGTAACAATCCACACTGCAGAGGTCTCAAGAAGGCTATGGAGTTTGACATCCAATTGGAGTCTGAGTAATGCATAAAGTCAGCCCCGCCAGTGGGAAAAAATCTTCTATGGATAGGTGGTGTGGAGCTTGGACAAGGTTTTTCTGTCGCTCTCTTCTAAGGTATATGATACGACTTCCCTGAGATCTGGGATTGTTTCCCTCTGCAATGCCTTTTGTAGGTTTTTTGTTCCTAAAATCTCAGTTTTTAGATTGTGGACAAAGAAATCTGAGATAAATAGGTGCTTACAGGCTGGATATGCATATTGAAGAACATTCTAGACATAGAGATGTCTAAAACAAAACTGCTTGTATGAAGATAATTCCAGACATAAAAGTGACTGAAAGAAAGCTACCTATATGACATGATGAAGCCTAAGCAGACAAGAAATTACTTTATACTTTCCCAAGAAGAAGAAGTATGCTTAAAATGTATTTACACAGATGGATAGGTATCCTGAAATTGGAAAGCCTCTTGTCACAGCTCCTATATCAAAATCCTATGTATTAGTCTTTTGATACAGCCTTGTATCAATTTTGTGCTTATCAAGAAAGCTTTAAATCCATTTTATTATTATCCTTTCAAAGGCGTTTCCTACGCAATCCAGAGGCTGCTCGGGTTTCTTCTTCTTGTACCTTGTATTTATTATTGGCAGAAATAAAACAGAGTCTTGGCATCATTTTCTCGTCTTTCTTATTCACATGCTAGATCTTCTATCTTGAAATTATTCAAGGTAGAGTCTTGGCATCATTTTCTCCTCTTGCTTATTCACATGCTGGATCTTCTATCTTGAAATTATTCAAGGTCCTCTGTGGTCGCGACTTTGCTTTCGAAAACCCTTCGACATCTTTGGTGAACCCGACGTGAAAGCGTCGCAGAAATTTCAGGATGGGAGATACTTCAGCATCTATTTCAGCCTCTTCTACAATTCCAGCTGCGTCCTCTACTTCAGCTCCATCAATGACTGCTGCGTCAAGTACTTCAACAAATGATCTAAAGCAGATTTTGCAGAATATGTCCATGTATATGCAGCTTCAAAATCAGCAGACACAATTGTATATGCAGTAGCAGCAGCAATTGCATCAACAACAGTTGTCTCAGCAAAGGCAACTATATTCGGAGCAGGAGAATGCAAATAGTGCGACTAAGGCGATTGAAGCAGTTGAGAATGAGAATAAGCTATTTGATGGCCGTTATGTTTCAGCATATTTGAAGACATATGAGATTAAGATGGGGTTTTTTGGAGTTCCAGCTGGACTTATGAGTAAGTACTTCCTTCATCTTGTCACACCCACCTTGAGGGCAAAAGTGACTGATCTTTTTATTCAAAATTCGCATTGGAAAGATTTTAAGGAGGCCCTGAAAGAAGAGTATTTCCTTGAGGACTTTGGGATGGCTACACGGTGGTCATTCCGAGAGTGGGTCTACATGCCAAACAAAGGTCTAGCTGCTTCAGAGTTGATTTGGGAATTTGAAGAGAGGTATAGTCAGCTTGATGCCATTGAACAAAGAGCATTGGATGTTGAAAAAGTTGAGCTTTTCTTGCAAGCTGCAGATCCTCCTCTTCAGGAAGAATTGGGAGAGCTTCTTGAGGATCGCACGAAGCCTATGGGACTTAAAATGGATTGGCAGGATGCCCAGGATGCAGTCTCGACTTTGACCAAGAGGAGGATATGAAAGACCCGCCTACAGAATGGTTCTATGACACCGACACCGTCTTCTACTCCTATGCCTGCTTCTATTCTTGTTATTTCATCTCCTCCACAGCCAGTTTCTTGGCCTATGCCAGTGCCTAATGTTTCTACTCCTCCTATTCCTCATGTTCCACGACCGATGCCTACACCTTCTGCTCCAAAACCATCCGCTCCATCGGTGCCTACCTCTCTTGATGACATAATCAAAGGCATAACGAATTTGACACTCGACTCAGTTAAAGCGGAGTTGGTGGGAAAATTGAAAGAGCAGTTTGCTTCGACTGCGCCTACTATTTCTTCTATTGCTCCTACTGCACCTAGGAGTGCTCCTAGTGCACCTAGGAGAGATCGAGATGTATTTGGTGTGATAGTACAGAACATCAACATTGTAGGGATTATGAATCTTTTCAGGATGCAAGGAGAAAGAATTTGGTATTTTGGGGACAAGATGGTAAGATTTGGTTGACTGAAACAAGAGCTCCGCTTGCTACCAACTTTGGTAAAGGCGGAATGAAGAAGTTAGTGGATGACATGGCTGCGCGTACTTCTTATGTGACAGCTAGAGGAGATGCTTCTGCATATGGAGTCCAGATTGAGAAGGGATTAGAAAATCAGTCAGTACTATGGACTTATGCTATGGAGACTGCAAACAAGGGAAAAATTCAGCAAACTGTTTTGACTAGTGCAGGCTCTAGCATCAGATCAGAGATAGGTTGGGATTCGCCTATTGACAGGTACTCTATTTATGCCTACTTGGCTAAGTCTCAGGGAGCAGATGTACTTGTTGAGGAGAAGCGTAAGAGGGATGAAGAAAATCCAAGTGCAGCTAAAAAGACTAGAGGGGGTGAGTTTGTTACTCCACCTACTGCAGGACCGTCTTTGAGACCAGGGCCAGAATGACAGATGGAAGATGCTCAAAAGAGAGAAAAGAGGCAAGAGCCTAGAGAGAGAAAGCAGCCAGGGTTTAGATTGATGTCCGATATTGAGACATCTACGGACATGAAGAAAATCTTTAATGACAAGATACTTGGCAGTGAGGTGACTTTCACTATTTCTGAGGTTTTGGGCATCTCGAAAAGAGAGTTTCAAGATCAGTTTCAAGAGGTCCTGAAGAGGAAAAGACATGCGTTGCCTACCACTGATACATAGGGAGTTTGGATTGGGGAGTTGGATGAGGATGAGGATGAGGTTATGGTTGAGAATGCTTCTGTTTTTCTACAGATAGATAAGAGGGTTCAGCCTATGCATTATGCTGAAACTGATGATCCTGTCTTGATACCGCGTAGTCACTTTTCGCGGAGTCATTGGGCTAGGGCAACTACAGAGACGATGGTAAAAATTGGAGAGAAACAGGTGCCTTATGTTGCATTGGTGGATCATGGTTCAGAGATTAATCTCATAGTTCGTGGAGTTTATGAGAGTAACAGATGGCCTATGGATGTAGAGCATGAGTGGCGTATGAGAGCCGCCAATAACACTGCAGGTGATTTGTATGCTGCCTGTCCCAGTGTCAGGGTTTCTATTGGAGATGTAGAGGAGGATTTTCATTTCTTTGTGCAGGATTCATGCTCTTATCCCATAATTCTTGGACAGCCATTCATCACAGAGATGCACATGGAAACAAAGGTAATGGATGATGGATCTGCTTATATACGGATTCACAGTAAAGATGGTATGAGAGTAGTTCAGTTTATGAATGTGTGTGTGAACCATGTTAGAAACAGAGATACTCTTAGAGATGCACCTTTGCCCACTGTGAGGGATTTGGGTTTTCATGAGGTGCCGCCGTTTCGCGAGACGACAGTGGTACAAAGCAGAGGAGATTGGAGTTCTCGCCTCCTGGCAGCAGCAGTGTTTTCTCCTCCGATTTTGTTGGGATTTCAGCAAACAAATCGATGAGCTATCAGAAGATTTCTAAGTTGCCTAGAGCTGTCAGGTAGTACATATGCAGGAAGGAGAAAATTTTGAAAAATGCAAGAATTTTAGAGGATGATGAGCATATAGATGGGATGTATGACAGTATGATTTGTGCAGATACGATGGAAGAGATTGAAGATATGCTGAAAACTGATATGCAGAGTTGTCACAGTAATGTATTAGTGCAATCCCTGGACATGTTTCATGAAATTGCAGATTTTGTGTCACAGATTGAGTCAGAGGCTGAGGTGACTCAGCAAAAAGTGTTAAGTGTTGAAGAAATTCAGCAAATAGAGTTTCCACCTGATTATGATCAGCTTACAGAGCCAACAGAGTTTACTGCTGAAATATTTCAGCATCTAGAGTTTAGGGTTGTTCCTATGCAGTCCATAGAGCAGAGGGCTGAGGATATTCAGCCATTGGAGTGCAGAATTGCTGATTTACAGCAAGATTTGAGTAATGCAGAAGAGCATAATGAAGCCAGGGTTGACACGAAATACAAGAATGTGGATAAGAAGGTGAAGCCGGTAGCTGTACCGCTTCCACTTGACAGTGATCAGTAAATAGAGAGGGTTGCCAAACATCCAATTTTGAGGAATCCAGAGCATATAGGCCATAAATTTTCAACAGAGACTCTTGCTGAATTGAAAATTGGAAATGGTGATTTCTTGCTACCCACAGAGAAGCAATGCTTTCAGGAGATGCTTGAGTGACATGGAAGGGGATTTGCTTTTTTCCCACATGAGATTGGATGTGTGAATCCAGATATTGTTGCTCCTATGGTGATTTTTACTATTCCTCATATTCCATGGAATCTCCGACCTATTCCAGTGCCTAAAGCACACCTACCAAAGCTGATTGATTTATTGAATGAGAAAATTAGGATGGGAATTCTTGAGCCTTCATCTGTACCATACTCAAACAGGTGTTTTACAGTTCCAAAGAAAAATGGTACTCTCTGATTTATACAGGACATGCAGCCAGTAAACAAAGTTACTATCAGGAATGTTGGTATAGGTCCAATTGTGGATGAGTTTGCAGAAGCATTTGCTGGACGTGCCATCTATTCTTTAGGTGATTTGTATTCGGGATATGATCAGTTTCAGTTGGCTTTAGAAAGCAGGGACATAACCACCATGAGAACTCCTATTGGGCTTGTCAGGATGTGCACCTTGCCTCAAGGTGCCACTAATTCTGTTGCGCATATGATGAATGCCATGCATAAGGCCTTTTCGTGATTATATACCTCAGCTTACTATGCCTTTCTTGGATGATGTGCCCATTAAGGGGTGTGCAGAAGAAGAGAAAAATGAGAGTCTAAATGAGTAGGGATACAGATACTTTGTGGCTGATCATATTTCAGCTTGTGAGAAGATTTTGGCCAGGTTAGAAGAAGTGAACTTGACACTGTGAATGAGGTTGTCATTGTTGGACATATGTGTGGGTATTATGGCAGGAAACCCTCACCTGATAAGGTGGATGCTATAGGCAAGATTGTGGAGTATTGTTCTACCACTTCAGAGGTACGGAGATTCATTGGAGCTTGTGTGTTTTATATGATTTGGACATCTCATTTTGCACACATAGCAGATTGTTTATATCAGCTGCTTCGAAAGGGGCAGAAATTCTATTGGGATGAGAGCCATACTAAAGCCATGCAAAAATTGAAGAAGTTATTGCAGATTGCTCCTACTCTCAGGAAAGCGGATTATAATTGCAGAAGGCCTATTGTATTGACAGTTGACACTAGTCCAATTGGCATAGGTTGGGCTCTGGGTCAAGTTGATACAGATGGAAATAGGTATGCTATTTGGTTTGGGGCGAATGTCCTAAACGAGAGACAAAGGAGATATCTGCAAATCAAGAGGGAGTTACTAGGTATTTTTACGGCTCTCAAATGTGACAAGGAGTACTTTATTGGAGCTTCAGTTGTGGTAGAGACAGATTGCTTGCCATTGATTGGTATGATTACGAGTTGCTCTACTCCGGATATAGCTATGCTGAGATGGATTGCATACATCAAGTCATTAAATCTAGAATTTAAACACATAGCAGGGAAGGATAATCCAGTGGCATATATGTTGTCTAGAGCTAGATATGATGATGAGGAGACTCTACTTGTTGCAGAAGAGGATGATGTAGAAATTTCAGTCACTATGGTTGATCATGTTTGCCATGTCTATGATATTGTGGCTTTCATAGAAGAACTTTATGTTGGAGATTGGTTGCAGATTGGCAAATACCTTAGTACACTAAGCAAAAGAGATGAATGGACAGATGAAGAGTTCAAGAAGATCAGAAGGAAAGCCTATGGTTATTTTCTCAAGGACGGTTTTCTTTGGAGGCATCCGAAGAAAAGAGACGGATTACCTTTGCGGGTTGTCTGCGATAGAGAGACACAGTTACAGGTGATGAGGGAGTTTCATAAGAGTCCTTGGGCTGGTCATAGAGGAGTGTGGGCTACTTATGAGAAAATCAAGGAGAAATATTTGTGGAAAGGCATGTAAAGAGATGTTTCTCACTTTGTAGAGACTTGTAGGGACTTTCAGATGTATTCGGTAGTGCGTCATCGAGATGAGCTTCATTTGACCTATCCACTATGCATTCATTATAAGTGGGTAGTTGTCTTGGTTACTATGCCTATGGGTCTATGGCAGATGAGTTATATTGTTTTGGCTAGAGAGGATCTTACCAATCATGTTGAGGGTAGATCTTTGAGAATGAAGATCACTAGTGCAGTGTGTAAGTTCTTATTGGAAGAAATTTTCTGCAGGTATGGCTGTGTGGGTAAGATCACTGCGGATCGCGATGAATTGGATGCAGATGAAGCTAGGGAGTTTTTCTCTCAACTAGGAATCAAGTTGACTCTAACTACAACATACAATCCAGAGGGAAATGGGAAGAGTGAAAGAGGGCATCCGCCGATAGTGAAAGCATTAGCTAAAGCATGCAGAGGACGGATTGGAGAATGGCCGCGACTTCTACCATTTTCTTTGTGGGCTGATCGTACGACTCATAGTGTTATCACAGGATATATGCCTGCAGAGTTGATGTATGGTCAGAAACCGGTTATACCGACTGAGACTTGTGCTTTGACTTGGTTAGTTTTACCTTGGCAAGAGGATTTGACGAGAGAGGAGCTCTTAGCTATTCGGATTCGATAGTTGGAGAGAAGACCAGAGGATATTCAGCTAGCTATTGACAGGTTGAAGGTTGCTAGACTAAGAAATAAGGACAGGTTTGACAGCAGGCATCGCTTGCGGCCTAGAGCAATAGAAGAGGGAGATTCGGTATTAGTCTTTGATAGCAGCCTTGAAAATCAGCATATTGCACTTCGGAAGATGGTGAAAAGATGGTTTGGGCCGTACATAGTTAGACATGTCTTTGATAATGCAACATATGAGTTGACAGAATTGGATGGGATAGTGCTTAGAGTGCCTATTGCTGGAAAAAGAATCAAGACTTTCAAGAAAAGAGATGATGAAGATTATGCATTGGAAGAATTTTCAAGAGAAAAGCAATGAGAAGAAACTCCAATGGAAGAGACAGATGATATGAGAGATAATCTTGTTGATATACCGGAAATGCATAATGAAGATATTGATCTGTTTGTGGATCTTAATGATAACGATCATGGGTAGTTGGCCCATCCAGAGGATGCGCAGGATTAGAGGGGGTGGATGTCGTATTGCTGGGCATTCGAGGTGTGAAAACCACCCAAAACTTGTGTGTGGGATTTGATACTTTGTATATATTTAGTTGTTATGATTATACTTTTGTTCTGCATAGGCAGTATAGTGAAGAGGGTTTGGAACAAGAGGAATTTATCAATAATGCTCTAGTTGACATGTATGCAAAATCTGGTATGCTTGGAAAAGCCCAAGAAGTATTTGACAATATGTCAGATCAAGATGTCGTATCCTGGACAACACTTATGACAGGATATGCTGAACATGGCTGTGATAGAGAAGCATTGGAATTCCTTAATGAGATGACACTCAATAGCATCGGTCAGGATGCTATTACTTATGTGTGTGGCTTGAAAGCTTGTGGCAATGTGGAAGCCATAGAAAGAGGTCAAGAGATGCACTTGGAGGTTACAAAGAAGGGATTTGATTGAGATCTTATTGTTGGCAGTCTCTAGATCTCATTCTAGCTCTGATTTGCTTACGAATCAAGTAACCAACAGATCTAATGAAGCTGTAAAAGCATTTCTTGTTATTGGAATTAACACTGGCTTTAGTAGCCACAAGAGGCGAGATGCTATAAGAGAGACTTGGATGCCCCATGGAGACAAATTAAGGGAGTTGGAAGAGAAGAAAGGCATTGTTGTCCGTTTTATAATTGGCCACAGTGCAACACCAAGAAGCATTTTTGGATCGAGCCATTGATGCTGAAAATGTAAGGCATGGAGATTTCCTTAGGCTAAATCATATAGAAGGATATCATGAATTACCGGCAAAGATAAAGACCTTCTTTTCCACTACTGTTGCCATGTGGTATGCAGATTTCTACATCAAAGTTGATGATGATGTTCATGTAAATCTTGGCATGCTTGGGTCAGCCTTAGCAAAACAGAGAGCCAAGCCTCGTGTGTATATAGGGTGTATGAAAACTGGACCAGTTCAGGAAGCTTTTCTGGTGGTGAGAAAAGCCAATTTGGGGGCCGCTTTACTTTTCTGAAGGGGAGAAAAAGCAAGAGTAAAAACATGCAAGGGAAGGAGCATCTGGACGTTGGTGCTTTGAAGGATGGTTAGTCCCTGTTTTATGGCAATCACAGAGACCTCCCTTGCAGTGTGCCTTGTTCTTTTGTTAAGGGGGAACACATCTATTTTCTCTCTCCTCAAGGAATCGATGGGAGCGAGAGTGACCGTGCTGCAGATGCTGAAAAGGGCTAGTGTCAGGATGAAGCTCGGTAGGTTGGGAATCAGGGGAATTCTAGCATAAAGGGTGAAGGAGATTGCGATGGGGTACATTGACTGAGGGATGTGTCATGCTTGCAGGATGACGGCTGTGCCTGGGGTGATGGGTGGTACGAAACAGTCTCTGGGGAAAAGAAGCAAGTGCCCTTTCCTTCATTATGTGAATGGTCCTCAGCTACAGCAGTCGATGTGATCATTCTTCTTTTGGTGCTGGGTGCTTGTGGGTTCCTGTTCATGCCATATTTCACATACATCTACATGGAGGCAGCAGAGTTTCTCCCCATAATGTTCTTGTTAATCGGGGAGATAGTATATCATGTGCCTATTGCATATATTGCAGGTTTCTTTCTCATGTTTGGTATAGGCGTCGGTGGCTGGGAGTTCTACAAGTACAAGGCACGGAAATGTAACAATCCACACTGCAGAGGTCTCAAGAAGGCTATGGAGTTTGACATCCAATTGGAGTCTGAGTAATGCATAAAGTCAGCCCCGCCAGTGGGACAAAATCTTCTATGGACAGGTGGTGTGGAGCTTGGACGGGGTTTTTCTTTCGCTCTCTTCTAAGGTGTATGATACGACTTCCCTGAGATCTGGGATTGTTTCCCTCTACAATGCCTTTTGTAGGTTTTCTGTTCCTAAAATCTCAGTTTTTAGATTGTGGACAGAGCAATTTGAGATAAATAGGTGCTTACAGGCTGGACATGCATATTGAAGAACATTCCAGACATAGAGATGTCTAAAACAAAACTGCTTGTATGAAGAAAAATCGAGACATAGAAGTGACTGAAAGAAAGCTACCTGTATGACATGCTGAAGCCTAAGCAGACAAGAAATTACTTTATACTTTCCCAAGAAGAAGAAGTATGCTTAAAATGTATTTACACAGATGGATAGGTATCCTGAAATTGGAAAGCCTCTTGTCACAGCTCCTATATCAAAATCCGGTGTATTAGTCTTTTGATACGGCCTTGTATCAATTTTGTGCTTATCAAGAAAGATTTAAATCCATTTTATTATTATCCTTTCAAAGGCGTTTCCTACGCAATCGAGAGGCTGCTCGGGTTTCTTCTTCTTGTACCTTGTATTTATTATTGGCAGAAATAAAACAGAGTCTTGGCATCATTTTCTCGTCTTGCTTATTCACATGCTGGATCTTCTATCTTGAAATTATTCAAGGTAGAGTCTTGGCATCATTTTCTCGTCTTGCTTATTCACATGCTGGATCTTCTATCTTGAAATTATTCAAGGTCCTCTGTGGTCGCAACTTTGCTTTCGAAAACCCTTCGACAACGCGCTATCAGATGTAGAGAGAGGAAGATAGAAAGAAAGATAGAGAGAGACAGAGAGACTCACCTTGGGTGTTTGGTGTGGCGGGTGGTGGCGCTTCTTCCTTCTCCTTCTTCCTCTCCTTGGTAAGTTACCCTCCCTTGATGCTTGCTTGCTTGCTTGCTGCTTCTTCTTGTTCTCCTCTCTCTTGTTCTCTCTTTCTTCCTCTCCTTGGCTTTCCTTTTTCCCTTCCTATGTGTTTGAAATGAAAGAAGAGGTGATTCATGAGGAGGTGAGGCATGAAGAGACTGCATGTCGGCTAAAATCAAGCTTCAAAACTGCAAAAAACGTAGGAAAGGAAAGGCGTAGTTTGAAAAGAAATGATTTAGTATGATTTGAATTTTGACGTGTGCGTCTATTTTTGCGTGTATAAGTGTTTCTATTTGCGCGGATATATAGACGCGAAAGTCGTGTCTATTTACACGCACATTTAGACGCACCTATAGATGCTATGATAGACGCGCCCGACTTTGCACGTCTAACATGCGCGTCTATGCCTCGTTTCTGTTGTAGTGTACATAGAAAATATATACACAGATCACGTGACCAAAAAATAAGGGTGTGTGAGCTTCAGGGATCCAAGGCGAGCTATAGATCATCGCCATCTGAAAGCTCATCCCGCCGCAAAGGAGCATCGAATGGACTCTGCAAAAAAAAAACTACACATTAGTCCGCCATATAATAATGCATTCTAATTAAAAATGGTAACTACGTACAAGAAAGATGAGTGACTTACAGGCCGTCGCGTCCATACAATCGATCAATCAATGCAGTGAGACTGTGCCTCTCTGCATATCAAGTCCCACAGCTAGTGGGATCGTAATTTGTAATGGAGTGTTGCAAAGCAAATAAAATACTAACTGTTAGAAACACGATTGTCAGTACAACGGATATTGCAAAAAAACAAGCAAGCAAAACAAAAGAAAAACTTACAAAGTTCTCTAGATATGTCGTGTGGCCGCCACTCCCAAGATAATGGACCACTCCAGCCTCTAGTCGTGCCTTCATGGCCTTGCGCTACTGTCTCCAACATCTTGGAGAATCTATAGCCTCCTCCCTCAGTCGGGGCCAGTCGTCCGCGTCTAGCCACTCGGGCTTTGCAGCCCCACTCTTGAGTGCCTTGCGTGTGTCGAATCATCTGTGTGACATATATGTATGCATGCACTTCATCATCCAGCCCGTAGAAAACCAATCTGCTGTGGCTGGTACCGAAAACTCCTCATGCAAGGATGCTACTATGTATTTCTTGCTCCCCTCCGATATGTTTTTCCAATGATCCAAGACGTGATATGTTTTTCCAATGATCCAAGACGTTGTGCCAAAAAACTTTTTGGCACAACTCTCTCATGTGAGCCATCACTCTTCTCCCCTCATCATTCATGATGATGTCTCCTGACCTATCATCTACAAGGTAGGTATAACCCTTTGGGGTATGCCTAAGATGGATCCTCTCCCACTTGCAACTACCCTCCTGGGCATATCCATGACACCCTTGTACATTTGGTGTACTGACCGCGGTAGTATCTATTGGAGTAGCACCCATAAGGGTGCCACTTGCGAACGGCTGAGCAAAAGTCAGAGTGATTGGAGTAGACATCCCCACACGTGTGACAAATCCCAGACGTGATGCAACTCCAGTAGAACGATGAGACGAAGACACCACATCCGTGCCTCCACAGCAATCACCTGAGCCACGCTCTCTGAAACCGCCACAAGAACAAGGAGTAGCACCTGTATCTCGAGCCAACGATGGGCTCATTGCATCCGTATCTCTGCAACATCCCCCTGACCCTGAAGCACTCCATCTGTCTAGCCCAAGTCTAGAGCGTTGACCTCGTCTGCTCGAAACTGCAGCATTTGATCGCACCGAAGTAAATCTAATAGAGTGGCCCAACGATATCCGAGATAGCTCCTGGTCCTCCATGTCTCTAAATCTCACCATTTGATCTGAAGACATGCGTGTGAAGATATCCTGCAACTCCTAGCCCAAGTCTTGAGCATTGACCTCGTCTGCTCGAAACTAGAGCATTTGATCACACCGAAGTAGATCTAATAGAGTGGTCTGACGATATCCGAGACAGCTCCTGGTTCGCCATGTCTCTGAATCTCGCCATCTGATCTGGAGACATGCACGTGAAGATATCCTGCAACTCGTCATCGCTCATCCCTCAACTCATCCTAATGATCTAAGTATCCAGAAAGGTCACATGCACAGACAAAAAATGATGTTAGCATAATCAATTTAAATCATAAAAAGCACGATAATATAAATCTTTAAAAAATGATCTTACTTAAATTGCATATCTTATGTACCCTTATAAGCGATTAGTCAATGAATTGAGTAAGTGGATGCTCCAAGTATGAAGTATACTATGGTCCCATGTCAATCTCCTCACACAACTCGGCATAAACTGGAAGGTGGATAGACATGTCACCACAAAAGGATGAGTCCACCTCATTCTCAAATAATTGATTGGACTCCTATATTTTCATCATTGTTACCCCATGTTGGCTCCTCTACATGCTCCAAGCTTTCAGTGGCCTCCACCGCTTGCAATATCGATCCCTCTATTTGCATATTGTCATCATCTATGCTCGGAACATCCCTTTGATGATATACTCTCCCACTTTTGGGAACTGAAGGTATAGCGTACCACCATCGAGGTTATCGAGGGTTTGGATAGAAGATTACGTGTTCATAAACACATACAAGAGAGATTTAACTATTGTGACATGTACCATGTCGTAATACAATTAACAAACAAATGAGTTAATGCACCTGTTTACAATGGGCCGACAACACAAAGGTGTCGTGAAAATCCATCTATTTTTTTTCAGAATCTATTTCGAGAAACCCAAATGAACCTCACCAAACTGTTGCTCCAGCTCCTTTAAGTACCACTTTGAACCACGGCACATCAAATAGTATCATGGAGAAGCTATGGTAATCCACTGTAACAATACTTTGCAAGTTCCCAAAATACTCTATCTTATCTATAACCGTATTTGGATCCGTTGCTCGTCGTCGGCTCTCTTTCTCAAACCTTGCCATGATACCACAGTCTGTTGTGGAGCGCATTTTTTCAATACGCTCCACACAGAAATTTCGTCTGCGCAACCACGCTGCACTATATATTTGTATTGTGCATTGAAACACTCAATTAGTTGTCACATATAAAATATAGATACGATAAACCCTAAACACGTCATCACCTTTGAACTACATCCCCTCGAGAATTCACACTCCTCGGTTGAGACATCTGCCCCTTCACGAGAGGCTGTGTTCAAAGCTCCAAGCAACCATCACATTGACATAAACCGCGGCATCTCCTCCATTCCCTCAGGATATCAAATCAGTCAATGGCGCGTACTACATCAAAAATTCAGATCGTGTTTTCTCTCGATATTGCCTAGCTTGGTGGTACCTGGTGAGCCACGTCTCCAAAGAGGCATGGTGCAACATACAAAAGCGATTTACTTTCTCCTCTATTGTAGTATCCATTCTTTTTTCTACCCCATTTTCAACCACAACATCTCCGGTCAGTCTATCATCGTCCTTCAGTGACCATAGCATACTATAATCTGGATCCACCATTGGTAGCCATTGTGAAATATACACTAGCGTCTCAGACACCAACCAACCTTCAGCCATGCTACCTTCTGGCCGAGCTCGTTGTTACACAAAACCTTTCAGGGTTTTCATGAACCGCTCTAAGAAGAACATCCATCATGTGTGGATAGGTCGAGCAATCTCCACTTTATCTACAAGATGCACAAGAAGGTGGATTTATATCGTGAGCATGCTGCTAGGTAGGTATTTCTCAAAGAGGCAAACTGTCTCCACTGCTCCCCGCCTCGCGAACTCAATAGAGGACGTCTTAATCTCCTTTTGTGAGATCCATTGCACCAAAGTTGACAACCTGTAAATGGCCCCGCGTATTTCTGGAGTAAGGCATCCTGCGATCGTGATCGGTAGTACAAATTGCCACAAATGAGAAACCATTATGAATAATGACTACACTTCTAATAGCAAAATGCGCAGGCTACTTACAATCCATTTGTAGTACTAACCTGACATATCTTATGCCAATAATGAGATTTTAGCCCTGATAATTGGTCGTCTTTAGAAAACGCAGACATGAGAGAATGCATCATACCCGTCGGAGTGCAGATAGACTTGACTATTTGCTTCACAATGCACTCTTCTTTAGTGGACAAAACCCAAGGAGCGCAAGGTAGCTGCACGCAACCATCAGCACTCAACAGCGGCAAAAGTGCCTCCATCTTGCCTACCTCCTTCAAATCCATTCATGCCCTTATAGTGTCTCTCTTTCCCGTGATGTGGTCCCATAGCAAGCTGCCCCCCATGTTTTTGAAAATATGCATAGGATCCAACAAGTGGTTGATCTGTAAATGGGTCCAATATGGCAACTCGTAGAAAACTGAGAACTGTCACATTCCATTTGGATGTGACTCTGCGTGGACGATTTTCAGCTCATACCAGCTTTGGGCATTCATATGTGTTGCAGGTCGTCCAAGAAAACCTTCCCTGAGTTCATGACCCTCTGGTAAGAAAGCGGGGTATCCTTGATATACCATCTTCTTCATGGTTTGTGACCTTCAGGAGTCTAACTGTGGCCCACACAATGGACATGCATGATAACCTGAGATAACCAGGCTTGTCCCAATACCTCTATCGAGTGAATACAAACTTGAACGAGCTATGATAGATATTACCAATGAGAACCGAAGACTATTTACCTGAGTACTCTCTGAATCCCAGAAAGTCATACATGGTCCACATGAGAATGGCTTGAATCTTAGCGGACTGTCAACCATTGCACTTGCTCATATCTTGCATGGTGATTCCCTCCTCCCACAAAATCTTAAGCTCATCGACTAATGGACGAAGATACACGTCCATATTTTTGACTTTGTAGCGATCGGGGACGAGTAAGCTAAGGATGATATGTCCTTTCTTCGTAGAAATCTATGGAGGGATATTGTAGTTGACAACGACTATAGGCCACAACTGTAAGAAGTTGAGCGCAGACCGAATGGGTTCACGCCATCCATTGTAAGACTAAGCCGAAGATTCCTTGGCTCTTTGGCAAAGCCTAGGAAGGTAGAGTCAATGTGGCTCCATGCGCGTGAATCCATTGATATTCGTTGAACTCCATCTGTGGACCTATTCTGCGCATGCCATGTTGTCAAGCTTTCCATGCTGCTGGATGTACGAAACATGTGGTTTATGCGAGGGAGAAGTGGAAAGTGTCTAAGAACTTTTTGAGGGATGGTTTGCCCTTGCAATTCCTATCCATACCTATGAGAACCACACTTTGAACATGTCTCCATAGTCTCGTATTCTCCTCGAAACAGTATACAATCGTTGATACATACATGGATGCTATTGTGGTCCATGCCAAGCTTTCGTTAAACATGTCGTGCATTATCATGAGACTCAGGCATGGTATTTGCAAGTGGTAATATATGATACTTCAGTAATGTGAAAAAAATCATAAAACACCTTGAAAAAGCACAAATGTTTTTAATGATAGTGCCGAAAAGAAATCAACGAAGCGTATGTACAAGGTATCTGATCAACTCGATCACACTCACATCGCTCCACTCGTATTTTATTTGCACACTTAGGAGTGCAAGAAGTGTCTTCAGGCAAGATACTCGGAACCCATCATATAATGGTATGAATACTTCCTCTCTAAGTGGATCAGAAGTCTCAACATCTATGGGAATTAATAAATGCATCGATCATTGCCTTCATCTTAGGCTCCAAGATTGTAGGTAAGTCTCGAAGGCTGTCTGTCTTCTCTGGTATTGATGGTATAGATTTGGTAGTACCTTCCAAGTGGTGGATTGGCTCAGGCACTTCATCCATCACACGCCCATGAACTCTTCTAATTGGCCACAAAGGGTGCACTCCTCTTTGGGACGAGACGTCACCTCCCTGGATAGAAAATTTGCCAACCACACCTTTTTATATATGGTATTCAATTAGCTTGCAAGTACAATGAATGATTGATATTAACTTTTATTACCTTTTATTGAAAATCTAAGATTTCTTGATCAATGATCTCATATTGAAACTTGCCGAAGTATTGTATGTGTTCTATAGACAATCGACGTTTTTGTCTAATTGCCAGCTTACATTAAGAGCAAGGACATGAGACATGCTGATTAAGATATGCGTCGCGATCTTGAACATCAAGACCTTCATCGTTTTCCATTTTGTCTACATTACGACAAATAATTTTTTTTTGTTATCATTCTTTTTTTCTTTCTTAAATTGTTTGAGAAGGGATTTCTTCTCTTGTAACTCAGCAAAAATTAACGTATGTAAAGTCTCCACCCACCCACCCACAAATTAACGTATGTCGGTGGAGTGTTTCCCATCTCGTAGTGTTGCACTGGACCTCGCCACCACTCTCTCTTTGTTTTTTATCCATTCATTATCTCCTCTCCTTCCATCTCTCTCTCTTTTTCTCTTTCTTTATTATGTTGTATTTTTATTCCCTCTCTCTAGTTTCTTCTTCCTTTTTCTCTTCCTCCCCCTCTCTCATTTTCTTTAAAAAAATATATATCTCTCTCTACTACTACAACCGTTAGCTATATATAGTCTGTCTATATATAGCGCCCCAGGTCCCCTCTATATATTCCTATCATGTGTGCTCAATAGACACACTTCTGGAGTTCCACTTCCGATGTCTCATATCTCTCTTCTCTCCTCTCTTCCTTTCGTCTCTCTCATCTTCTTCACAGTTTCCAACATGGTATCAGAGCACACAAATACACCCAATCTGGAGGAGAAGGAATCGATGCTCTCCATCAAGGGCATGCTCGACGCATGCTTGTGCGGGCCGTGGGACTCCTCACCCTATAAATTTTCATGGCTTGAACTGGCGGTGGAAGAATGTTAGGACTTGACGCTGACATTGGGAAGCCTGCTCTGAGTGGTGAAAGAACTGATTTTCTAACAAGGCAAGATAGTCAAGTGCCACGGTCTATAGCTGCTGGGCTGCTACCTTTAGAAGCATCCAATACACAGTTTGTGGAAGGGTTACCTGCAAATTGCACACGTAGAGAAGTAGCTCATGTATTTCTCCCTTTCATTGGATTCAAAGAAGTGCATCTTGTGTGCAAAGAAGCAAAACGTCCTGGCAGTATAGGGGAAGTCATTTTGATTATGCCTGCTACAAATATGGAAGGGACAGAGATTTTTACTACTGCAGGTGGAGTAGGAGTAGGCCAAGAATATGGTCAAGAACCAACTCTAGATCTCCTGTGCGGAGCAAGAGCAGAGGTAGGAGGTCCCACACTGTTTCTACGTTCCCCAAGAGGAGATCTCACTCTCCATATCCTAACCATCGAAGAGAGAGAAATGATTCTCCAAAGCAGGAAAGGGATCAAAATAAAAGGAACATGGCAATCAGACGATCAGCATCCAGAGAGAGAGCAAGAAGTCCTTCACAAAGTAGTGCGAGTATTAGTCTTGGGAAAATGGAAAGTGGTAGTCCTGGCATTACGAAAGCAAGGCAGAGCAACTATTATATTGATAATTTCTCAGATTTCGTAAGGCATAGTAATGATTATATTGATAATTTCTCAGAAGAGGGGAAAATAAGACCATCTATGGAGCATAGTAATCAGGGCAGGAATCATAGCAGTCCATCAAAAGGAGGTAAAAGATTGTCTGAAGGAACTCTGCAAGAATAATACCAGTCCTTCAAAAGGAGGTAAAAGATTGTCTGAAGGAACTCCTACAAAGGTTAATTCTCCCACCACATCTCTCTTTGTATCACTAGATAAAGATTCTGAATTACAAATGAAAAATTCAATCAAAGAACCAGTTTCAAATCCCACTAAAGCATGCGATGGCCAGAAGAAGAATGACTACCCCATGTTCAAACGCGAAATACAATTTTCTCTCAAGAAAAACAAGGCTAGAAAGCCTGTTGTTCTTCCTAATTCCTTTTTGGATGAGGAATGTGAAAGTGATACAGTTTTGGATGACTGGCGAAATGATTTGAGACGTAGTCCAAGGGAAAAAGGAATCTCTGCCCATAGAAGTAGTGAGCTTGACAAGAAAGAAGACAAGCTTGATAGGAAAGGAGACAAAGTGGAAGATTCAGGGATTAATGTACATATGACTGATTTGCAAGGTACAGATTACAACTTAGGTGATTCTGCTACAGGGCACAATTTGAAACAGGGAATTAAAATTGTGATATCAAAATCCAACCTGTAGCACCAGGTTACATGAACTCAATTAGTTTCGATGCTAAGAAGGCCATTCTGTATTTGCCCAAAATATGAGTGGGAGATGATACAGAGAGGTTGTTTAGAAACCTGGTAGCTTATGAGAGCCACTTAGTAGATAAGTTTCCTCTCGATAAGCTTTCTCTCTCTCTCTCTCTCTCTCTCTCTCTCTCTCTCTCTTTACATTTTAACATCAACATTATTTTTGGATATTGATATTGCCATGCTTCATGATGATCGTCCTCATTCGTTATTCCATTGATGAGCGTCTATATTCTAGCTGATGAGTATCATTGTTTCGTTTATATTCTTTCCAGCTCATGAGCATCTATATTCTAGCTGATGACAAATTTTTTTATTTATATTCTGTTCATGGGGCCCCACATGTGTTATGTTGTCTATAGAACGACATCACGAACCGTCTCTATAGACCTTGTGTTGTTCTAATGTCACTGTAATGTTTTTCTTTAAGTTTTGATGTGACAGATATACTGCTTACATCTCAAGTTCAGTTCAAGGAATTTCTTGCAGATTGTATATTTTGCAGTGATGTTACTTATTGAAGGAATTTCTTGGAGATTTTATCTTTTGCAGTGATGTCGCTTATTGAAGGAATTTCTTGGAGATTTTATATTTTGTAGTGATGTCGCTTATTGAAGGAATTTCTTGGAGATTTTATCTTTTGCAGTGATATCGCTTATCCTTATTTTACATGTTGTATATTTAGGAGTGATGAAGCTCTTTTGATGCCTCTGAGTAGGCTGTTGTAATTCAAGAGTGATATAGCTCCTGGGTGATGTAGCTCCTTCTCCGTTGATGTTATAATTCATGAGTGATGTAGCTCTTTTGATGCCTATGAATAGGCTCTTGTAAGTTCAACTTTGTAATTTTATATTTTGAATATTAATATAACGATAGGCCTATATAGAGCTGTGGGTTTTTCCCTTGAGCCCCCAAGGGTTTTTTCATCCATAGTAAGGGACCTTTATTTGAGCAAGGGTATTAGCTATAGATAGTTTGTCTATATATAGTGCCCCAGTAGCTACATATAGTCTGTCTATATATAGCGCCCCAGGTCCCCTCTATATATTCCTATCATGTGTGCTCAGTAGACACACTTCTGGGGCTTCCACTTCCAGTGTCTCATATCTCTCTTCTCTCCTCTCTTCCTTTCGTCTCTCTCATCTTCCTCGCAGTTTCCAACAACAACAACAACTGCTACTGCTACTGCTACTGCTACTGCTACTACTACTACTACTGCTACTGCTACTGCTACTGCTACTCCTACTACTACTACTACTACTACTATTACTATAATAACAAATAAGAAAAGAAAAGAAAAACTACTATTACTACCACTACTACAACAATAATAACAAATAAGAAAACTAGACAACAATAAACAAGAAAACAAAAAAAACTATTACTACTACTACTACTACAACAACAACAAACAAGAAAACCACTACTACTACTATAACCACGACTACGACTATGACTACAACCATGATCACGACCATGACTACAACTATGACTCTGACTACGACTATAACTACGACTACAACTATGACCACGACCACGATCACGACCACGACCACGACCACGACCATGACCACTGCCACTGCCACTGCCACTGCCACTGCCACTGTCACTGCCACTGCCACTGCCACTGCCACTATCACTACCACTACCACTACCACTACCACTACTACTACCACTATAATAAATAAGAAAATAAGAAAAAACTACTACTACTACTACTACTACTACTACAACAACAACACCAAATAAGAAAACTAGACAACAATAAACAAGAAAACAAAAAAAACTATTACTACTACTACTACAACAACAACAACAAACAAGAAAACCACCACTACTACTATAACCAAGACTACGATGACTACGACTATGACCACGACTATGACTATGACTACGACCACGTCCATGACTATGACTACGAGACCACGACTACCACTACCACTACCACTACCACTATCACTATAATAAACAAGAAAAGAAAAAACAACAACAACAATAACTACTACTACTACAATGAACAAGAAAATAAGAAAAAACTACTACTACTACTACTATGAACAAGAAAACAACATTAACCTCTCCCTCCTTCTCTCTCTCCCTCCCTCTCCCTCTTTCTCTCTTTCCCTATTATGTTTTCTCCCTCTCTTTCTCTCATTCCCTATTATGTTTTCTCCCTCTCTCTCTCGTTCTTTCTTTCCTTTTCTCTCTTCCTCTCCCTCTCTCATTTCCTCTCTCTCCCTCTGTTTCTCTCTTTCCCTATTATGTTTAATGTTTTTTCTCTTGTCTCCTCTCCTTCTCGCATTTCCTTTTCTCTCTTCCTCTCCCTCTCTCATTTCCTCTCCCTCCCTCTCCCTCTTCCTCTCTTTCTCTATTTCCCTATTATGTTTAATGTTTTTTTCCTCTTTCTCTCGTTCCTTCTTTCTTTTTCTATCTTTCTCTCCCTCTCTCATTTCCTATTCTCTCTTCCTCTCCCTCCCTCATTTCCTCTTCCTCCCTCTCCCTCTCCCTCTCTTTCTTCATTTCCCTATTATGTTTAATGTTTTTTCTCTCTTTCTCTTCCTCTCTCATTTCCTCTTCCTCCCTCTCCCTCTCTTTCTCTCTTTCCCTATTATGTTTAATGTTTTTCTCTCTTTCCTCTCCCTCCCTCTCCCTCTCCCTCTCTCTTTCCCTATTATGTTTAATGTTACCCTCTCTTCCTCTCCCTCTTCCTCTCTTTCCTCTCCCTCCCTCTTCCTCCTCCTCTCCCTCTCTTATTTCCTCTCCCTCCCTCTCCCTCTCTTTCTCTCTCATTTCCTCTCCCTCTCTCAATACACATGAATTTTAACAAAAACAAGTAAAAGAGAAAGAGAAAACACAAAAACAAAGTAAGAAGGAACAATGCACTCACTGTAAAGGCTCGAAGAAGGCTTTGGTGGCTCCTCTTTGCCCTCCGTACGCTTCCTCCTCTTCTTCGCGATGGCGGCTTCTCTTCGCCCTCCATATGCCTCCTCCTCTTCTTCACGAACAGCACCGGCGGTGGTGAAAATATTTCTTTCTCCCTCTTTCTCTCTTTCTCTCCCTCTCCCTCTCAAATGCAACATGTTCACTCTCTCTTTCGCTCTCCCTCTCGCTCTCTTTTTCGTGTATGCACGCAAAATAACGTGCTCGGGTTTTGGCTCGCGTTTTTTTCCTTTGAGTACCGTCGCTATTTGCATCGCATTTGCGACGCTAATAGTGACGCATATAGCGACTCCACTATTTTTCGTCACAAAGTGGCATCACTATAACTCCATATCCTTGTAGTGAAAACATCAAGCAAAGTTACCATATTGAAATCACCTCTACAAATATGACTTCCATATCAAGTTTGAACTAAAACATCTTAAGCCAATACCAATCCTAATATAAGTTGGCTAAAAGTAAGCAAAAGCACAATATAATCCAATATAGCCAAATGAGAGTGTCTAAAGAGGAAACATGATTTCTTGGAAACCAGTTAAGCCAAAACACAAAGACCATGAATATGCATGGACCACGGTGGGATGTATAATGCTAACACCATCTCTCAAATTAGGGGTGGAAAGTAAAAACTGTATGCAAAGAAATGGAAAATATTCTTAGATGTCCACCATCTGCCATCTGCCCTAACACCCTGGAAAACCTCAAGATGACCACAATGTACCCTTGCCACCATAGCCACCCAATAAACTTTATCATCACCATATTGCCAACATCTTAGAAGACCCTAGAATAACCTCAAGATGACCACAATGTGACCTTAGCACCATAGCCACCAAAGAATCTTTATCATTACCATATTGCCAACAACTCAAAAGAACCTCTAGAAATCTAGTTGGGATAGCCACTCTCACTCTAGATACCATCTCCAAAGAAGCACAAATGTTAATGTATCTCATAGACATACCTTGATCGTAGAAAAGGAACATAGAATCATCTCTATCTCACATGCAATTTGCTCTAATCGAAGCATATCATGCCATAGAATCCTTGGTAATGGAAGCTTGCTTTCCTGGCTATTTACCCACAATTGGATTGACATATACAACTATCTTTATTTCAGCATTACTATAACTACAATTCTCAACATTGATTTGGTGAGTAAACATTATACTTTGAAAGTCTATTGCTTGTAGTCTGTCGATAGCTCTACACTTTAGTATTCCCTCCTATTTTTCCCTTGTTTGGTTTGAGTTTTTGGGGACTGATTTCACTACAACAAAAAGGCCTCATAGATGCACTTTTAGACGCGATTTTTGAATATAGAGAAAATCTTACGGGCACGTCAATCCTCCCGTCTATTTGCGCATCTACCGTTTCGCGTCTATAATCGCATGTATGAACGAATTCACACGCAAAAATAGACGGGCAATAGACGCACATATACACACGTGAATTTATGCGCATAATAAACCAAAATTGCTATTTATTTAATTCATTTTACGCGTCTATTTGGCAGTTAGATGGGCATATAGACAGGCTTATAGACGCACTTTTACAAGCACCAGTAGATGCGAACGGAAAAC
Organism: Lygodium microphyllum; assembly: GCF_053477565.2. Lineage (NCBI taxonomy): Eukaryota > Viridiplantae > Streptophyta > Polypodiopsida > Schizaeales > Lygodiaceae > Lygodium > Lygodium microphyllum. The sequence continues at coordinate 17,838,768 of NW_028229514.1, read as the reverse complement.
AAAAAATCTCATTTTTTTAAAAAATATATTTAATTTCTTTTTTAAATTTGAATTATGGAGCGTGTGTACTCTACACTGTAGACGCGCGTATAAACACGCATTTTCAGCAATTTAGACGCGCGGATAGACATGCAAAACAGAACTGAAAAAAAAACCCAGAGAGCATGTGGTTGCAAAGATGCTCTCTGATTTTTTTTTTTCCCCTCCCATACATCAGATTGTGCATTTGGGAAAAAGACAATGTATCTTACGGGCACGAGAATTGAAAATAAAAGTCCATGTATTCATTATAGATCAAAAGCATCTACATGGGAAGTTTAAGTGCTTGCGATCTAAAGCGTGGCCTCAAGCAATAGGCTCAAAGATGGATCATACATATACAAGAAAACAAGGCCTCGTGAGGAGGTATGGTGCTCCTCTACGAATCTAAAGAAGAAACATCTTCGCTAGTACCACCATGGCTACTAGCGTCACTATCCCCCTCCTCGCTATGCTCCACATTTGGGTTCGCCTACACACAGAAAAGATCAAGGTTGCTTACATACACATGGTGGAGAAAAAGTTATAATTAGCTATACTTTTAATAGGAAAGTAAGAAAAACATACCTCCTCTGGCTGTTGAATCCTCATGGCCCGGTTGTATTGGTCCTCAGTGATGAGACCCTCCTCATAGAAGTGAAGCCATGTGGCTGCGCGGTTATGGCCTCCATGGTAACGTACCTCTCTAGGAGTAGGTATCCTACCAACGATAGTAGTCTGCAAAACAATTATGATATATACAAATAATTATGAGTCACAATATATTAGAACAAATTATATAAAGCATTGAAAGAAATATAAATTTTAAAAAACTAGAAATCAAAATATACTTACAAACTCTACACGACTCTTTGTCGCCCGATCCGTAATGCGATAATCCCATGGTTTCCATTTGGATCCGTCGCGCCTCTACATGCTGGCGACTCTTCACTTTCTCTGCTGCTTTCTTCTTGGCTTTCTTCCACTCTATGCGGTGGCACATAGGTGGTTGGCTATAGGCTCCATGCCCCTCCTCCTGCCTCCGTAGTGAGTCCCTGGCACGTGTCATGAGGTGGGATCTTTTGTTGTGAAGCATATCCCTCACTTTTGTGCATCCCCAATCATCCGAGAATCGCTGACCCTCAAGATTTGGGTACCTCCTATGGACTGCCCTCAACACCTCCTGCCACAAGCCGCTTTTCTGATTTTTGAAGGCAATGAAACAATTTTATATGTCGCATGCACGACGCTCCTCATGTACGCCATTACATCCCTTCCTTCATCATCATGAAAGATGCCACCACCATCTGTAACTCTATAGTACTTGTGTACAAGCTCCTCTACGTGATCTACTGGTGAGGGTGATCGCTCGCCACCTCCTAGGAAACCCCCACACAAGCCTTGTCCTCCCCCTCAACTCTCCCTCCTCCCTCTCTGTCGACTACCCTCTGTCTCGTTGGATGCACGTGCTTCTACAGATGCTTGTGCTTTAGCCGATGCACGTACAGGTGCTGCACGTGGAGTACGTGCATATGGAGTACCTGCATGTGGAGTACCTGCATGTGGAGTTTGGAAAGTAGTGCCAGGCAAAGACGTCACAGGCGTTCTAGACATGACACTGAACACCTCGTCCGCTGTGGGAGAGCGGCCAAGGTGTCTGGTCATCTCTCCCATGAAGTCTTCCCTACTAAGAAAACCTCTAAAAAATGCATTGACCCCCCTGCCAAACGAGGCCAATGTATCATTCATGCGATCCAAATCCGGGTCATTGCTAGATGAACCAAGATACGACATCTGCAAAAAAAACACAGAAAAAAGACAAATTTGTTTGCATACAAAAAATCATATATTACCTACATTTTCAAAGAGCTTTTTTTAGACATTGAGCATAAAACTTAAGTGCTAATGCTTCTCATAAACAAGAAAACTAATAAACACAAACATGGGATTGGTCACATTCATCATTGCAAAAATATATTGTTTTTTATCAGAGCTGGGAGAGCTGGCGCGTGTATAACCGCGTCTAAATTACAGGTTAGACGCGCTCCCAAATTCAACCTTCTGTTCAGCGCGTCTATATTCACATCTGAGATGCAGTACTGATGCGCTGTCAGACACAAATTCTAGGTCAATCTGCGTACGCGTGTATCATCGCGTGTAGATTGACCAGCACACACGCTCTAAGACGCGCCCTCAGACGCAATGAGAGGAAACATTTTTTCGTGTCTATACCTGCGTCTACATTGAAATGTAGACGCGCTATCAGACGCGCTCAATCGGCTCATTTTAGGCCGACGACCGCCATCGATGATTTACAAAATGCAATACATAATGGAATAAAAAATCCTAAATACACATCTGAGATGCAGTACTGATGCACTGTCAGACACAAATTCTAGGTCAATCTGCGTACGCGTGTATCATCGCGTGTAGATTGACCAGCACACACGCTCTAAGACGCGCCCTCAGACGCAATGAGAGGAAACATTTTTTCGTGTCTATACCTGCGTCTACATTGAAATGTAGACGCGCTCAATCGGCTCATTTTAGGCCGACGACCGCCATCGATGATTTACAAAATGCAATACATAATGGAATAAAAAATCCTAAATACATAGACAGAGAAGAGAGAGAAAGAGAGAAACAAAGAGAGAGAGAGAGAGAGAGAGAGAGACTCACCTTGGGTGTTTGGTGTGGCGGGTGGTGGCGCTTCTTCCTTCTCCTTCTTCCTCTCCTTGGTAAGTTACCCTCCCTTGATGCTTGCTTGTTGCTTCTTCTTGTTCTCCTCTCTCTTATTCTCTCTTTCTTCCTCTCCTTGGCTTTCCTTTTTCCCTTATTTTGTGTTTGAAATGAAACAAGAGGTGAGTCATGAGGAGGTGAGGCATGAAGAGACTAGGTGAGGTATGAAGAGACTGCATGTCGGCTAAACTCAAGCTTCAGAACCGCAAAAAACGCAGGAAAGAGAAGATGCAGTTTGAAAAGAAATGATTTAAGTATGGTTTGAATTTTGACGTGTGCGTCTAATTTTTGCATGTATATGCACATCTATTGTTCATGTAGACGCGACTATAGACGCGAACATTAGGGCCAAAAACGCTTCAAAAAATGCACTTTTGTTAATCACGGGATTAAGGAAAGGGCCAAAGAGAGTTCGCCACGTGTGCAAGAATATGGTATTCTTGTCTCCTCTTTTTTAGAGATAGTGGAGTCCATTTCCTGATTCTCTTTTCTTTTTTAGCCAAAACCCCTAAAGTCTGACATGTTTTGGAGTCCCAAAGACGTTATTTACTTACAAATCTGACAAAATACATGACAGAGATGTGATGAAATTAATAATGAGTTTTTTGAAAGTCGGGAGATCTTTCAATATTGTTTTTGGCACCCAATACATACTCATTTGGGTTCTTGGAGCTACTTTTTAGTTCATTCACCCCTCTTTGAGCTTCTTTCTCTGCGCTTTCATTCTTTTCATGGCTTCCTCCAGGCGCCCTTCTCGTTTAATACACTCTTGCATAGTCTATAGCCAGGGAGTAGATGGAAATTTTGAGCCCAAAACCTTTGCTGTAAATGATTGGGTTACCATGCTGCCATCTTGCAAGGGCTCCCATAAGGTGAAAAGAAGAAAACGAGAAGATATAAAACATCACTGGAAGGGGCGTATCATTGCCTTCAAAATTATGCCCGAAGGCTGGTTTGTCAAGGTGCAACATGTTTACATGGCCAAGGATATGCACTTGCCTCCAAACAAACGTGTTCCCCAACAAACACATTGTAAGTTATAAGTTGAATAACGTATATAATTCTTTTCCATTTATGCAAGTTCTAACAAACGGTTCGTCATTGTAGATATCTTTCCGTCGACAAGTATTGAATGGCAACCTGTGGAAAGCCTAAGTGGGACTTTCCATGCCATTCATAAGGTATTGGGAGACATTATTTATGCCAATCAAACTGTGTCTTTTTATAGTGAATGCAAGGTTTTTATATATTATGCACAGTATGTGGTTCCCTCTAAAGCGGATAGGTATGGGAATATCGAAGATTTGCCATTGCCAAGTCTTTCATCTCTAAATTGGGAGATTCCTGACAAGGTAACAGTGTAGAGTTTCAAATTCAAAATATCTCAGGATATTAAAAAGTCCATGACAGCTGGAAGGATCTCAAGAAGAATACGTTTATCATGGTTTGTACCCCTCCATATCTTCGTGGCTTGCTTCAAAACAGCAAATTTACAAAGAACGAAGGTATCCTGGTTAAGTAGAAACTTTTCGGAAGAGGATTTGGACAACACTATAGGGACGCATTGGAAATCTAGAGAGTGCGATCATAAAGGTGATATCTTGAGGTGCAGTGCATGCCCTCAATCCTTGGCTTTGGCTTACAGTATCCCTCGCCAAAATCTTGCTTTGGCTTTTGAGTACAGGTGATACAAACTAAGATTGGGTATTTGGGTTCCCTTGGATTCTGATACAGAGAACACACCATATAAACTTGTGGTGCACGTTTTTCCGCATGAAGAAGTAAAGAAGGTGAGTGTTACTTCCAATTGGAGTCTGAAAGATGTGAGGGATACCTTGGAATTGCTAGACAATACATCCCCTAGATATAAGTTCAAAGTGAATGGTGTAACAATTGGTAAAAGAGCCGAGCGCTCTTTCTTTTGTACGAGTTGTTTGTCTCCCACAATTGTGAGTTTGGGGCCTTAAGAATGAAAACTTGGCAGCAATTTATCTTAATAGACTGTCCTTAAGATATTTTTTAATGGGAACTTCATAAGCTATCGTGAAGCAAGTCGCCTTTCGAATGTGTATAAATAAAATGTACATTGCATCCGATTTACAAGTGAAAATTTTCATTACACAATGAGGTACAAAAATTGCATAAAAATGTACAAGGCCAAAATAATAAGGCTCGTGTATAAAATGTACATTACATTCGATTTACAAGTGAAAATTTTCATTACACAATGAGGTACAAAAATTGCATAAAAATGTACAAAGCCAAAATAAAATGGCTCGTGTATGCTTATGTTTGCTATTTTCATTCTTTATCAATTTCTTCAAAGATATTTTTTCTCACACGGCCTTTCTTTGATTGTTGAAAAAATTTGACCTTTACAGGTAGTCTCCTTTCTTGGGGCTTAAGAGGGGATGGATCAAATTTAAGAGGAGAGAGCATTGGCATTCCTTTTTTCTTAGACTCTGCAGCAGTGGTCCCATTGCCTTTTCCCTTGCCCTTGTCTTTACCATTGCCATTGTCCTTACCCTTTCCCTTGACCTTTCCCTTGCTTGTGCCCTTGGCCATTGAAGTTTTGGGAGGAAGAGGGGAGTCAGGGTCATACGGTGTGATTGCTTTGTCTAGAATCAGCTCGATGCATCTCTCCCTTATCCACCAAACATATGATTCAGGATAGTCTCTACACTATAAGAATAAATGTTATAAGTTAGTGAAAAGACATCATGATAAGGGTTACACAAACATCAAATGAAATAAACTTACATTCACTCCTTCTATTTGTAACAGCTTTGAATCCACTGTTCTGCAAATGTTTGAGATAACTCTCCATCCACAAGAATGCGCATCGCTTTGCAATGGAACTTCTTGTAGAAGAAAAGTATACGGCCTTTGAGGATCAGCAAGATCCTTGTATGTTGTATCCACAAATGTAGAAACGAGTCTACCAGCACTGCAAAAGGAAGCTTTGTAAGTTCAAAATATTATTTATAAAAGAAATCAAAGTAAGTAATTTTCTTCCAACATACATTCGTGCTTGACCGTGAACACCGCTGAGAGAATTCATAAAGATAATTTCCCTTGAAAGACAATTAATGTAGATGAGACTCCAATGCCCTCTGCAAATTCATAAAAGAGGTGAGTAGAAGGGTGAAAGCAAATGAACATAAATTCTCCTCTACAGAAAAAGAAAAATACATTTCTACATAAGGGAAAAAGATGTGGTAATTTCTCACACTATCGAAGCTACGAAAAAATGGTGAAATATTAGAACCAGATTTTGCAAAAAGTCCCACAGAGAGAAGTGGATCAACAATGTATATGGTTCTTCGGATATCGAGAGTGAGAGAGGATACCAATGCCCTACAGATAATAGCAAAAGCTATTCAATACCAATTTCATCCAAAATATAATTGAAAAGACTTAACTTATGCAACAAAAAACCTTACCTTATGCAACAAAATACCACAGAGTCAGATAGTTGGACATCCCTTTTTTCCAACATGGGCTTGTCCTCGGGAGATATACTAAGATATTCCTCCTCAGATTCCCCAGCAACATTCACAAGAATCTGCCCATACACTTTGCCCATCCTCTCGCTGTTGACGGGAGCAAGTGATGCGGCTTTCCTCTTGTAAACATCGTCTTCAGTTTCAAACACCTCCTGATTTTCTTCACTCAAGAAAGCCTCCTGCTGGGTGGCACCCCTTGTAGGGTAAAGGTCACTAACATCTTCAACATTTAGCTTTTTCTCTTTCCTGGACAATTTTGGGGGAACGTTAAGGATTTCAAAGGCTTTTTGATCATTGGAAGGCAAGGGCCTCAAGACTTTGTCAAACCTATACCTCACTCTGCTAATGATGCTGAAATCTTTATTCATAAGGGTGATCCTATGAGCATGGGCGGCAGCAATGTAAGCGTCGTTCATGAAATCAATAACAAAATCTTCTGCGGCCTCTTGCAGGGCAAGAATGGCTGAGAGTTGCCACTTCTTATTTAGACCAGAGACAGTTGCCACTTGAGACAATCTATCAAAGATCTCTTTAACCACCCTTATAAAAGCAGCTTTTGGAATGACATGCTGTGTAGCTCTCTGGGCTTTCCTGATCTCACTGAAACATCTTTGCATATAGAAGAACCTGGACTTCCTCTTTCTCTTTTGTGGCTTGGGGTGTTCAGTGGCTTCAGCAGATGTGGGCTCAGGTACCATTGTAGGGAATGAATCTTTCACAGGGTTAGCCTCGTCCTTTGCTTCCTCAACTTCAGGTGAAGAAACATTTATGGAAGATGTAAGGACAACACCTGGTGTAGGAGGGATTTCTGTTGTAAAATGCTCTGGAGCCTGTGATGGACCAGCTTCTTCTACCCCCTTAGATTCATCAAATTTTAACTTTCTTCTACCCCCACTGTCCTTCCCATCTAGATACACTCTTCTTGCAGTTTGCTTTGTCCTTGCCATCCAGAAAAGGAAAAATAACAACCAGAAGGACAATAACTAAAAGACAAACTGGCGAGGAAAGTGACGAAATGAGCAATTCCGATACAGTGCGATATGAACAAAGCGAGCAGAATGGAACAGCGCCCTCGCTCCGTATTGGAGATTAGAAGCTGATACGGCGCGATAGGGAGAAAACGAGCACACGGTTTGGACGCCCTCGCTCCGTATTGGAGATGAGAAGCCGATACGGCACGATAAGGAGAAAACGACCACACCGTTTGGACGCCCTCGCTCCGTATTGGAGATGAGAAGCTGATATGGCGCGATTAGGAGAAAACGACCACACCGTTTGGACGCCCTCGCTCCGTATTGGAGATGAGAAGAAGATACGGCGCGATTAGGAGAAAACGACCACACCGTTTGGACGCCCTCGCTCCGTATTGGAGATGAGAAGCCGATACGGCGCGATTAGGAGAAAACGACCGCACCGTTTGGACGCCCTCGCTCCGTATTGGAGATGAGAAGCCGATACGGCGCGATTAGGAGAAAACGACCACACCGTTTGGACGCCCTCGCTCCGTTTCGGCACACCTCTTTTTGCTAGCAAAAAAAGGACTTGTATCGCACCGTATCGGCAAGCAAGGCGGGAAGAGCTCGAGAAATGAAAAGTGTACACGTCGGACAAATGACCACTTATATACCCAGGTAAATCATGACACGTGTCAGACACGTGTCCGATACTGATTGTGCCACGTATCTGCATTTATGGTCTATATGCTACGTGTCAAGTAATGACCGGTCCACTTGTTCGCCACGTGGTTTTCGGCCACGTGTTGCCCAACGGCTACTGCCACGTGTATGAGACTAACGGATACTGCCAGGTGGCATAATCCGCGCCTACATAAGGGTGTGTTTCTTATCTGTACGGCTTTTTTCGGTTTCTGACCTTTGTTTGTATTGCTGATACGGCGCGAGAGCGACTGTTGGTTTTCTTCGCTTTCCTCTCTTCGCTTCGTTTTGGAGGTTCTGTAGATCTAGTCTTCTTTCAGCGTTCCTGAAGCTCGTGTGACCACCTTTGTTGTGGCTCTAGCGCTTCTTACTAGGATCACCGATACGGCGCGAGGGTGCCTTTCCGTCTGAATCATTTCTCTCTTATCGCGCCGTATCGTCAGAAGTTGGAAACATGTCTAAACCCATACAATCCAAGGTTTCTTCAGGAACTGGTAAAAGAAGAAGGCTTTCAAAAGGCTCAAGTGCATCAACAGCTGATCAGCCTGTGCATTCTTTTTCCTCTCCATCCTCTACCACCAGTGTGAGAAAGCCAAGTACATCTCTAGGGAAGCGAACGCCAGTAGTGAGAGGTCAAGGAGTATCAGAGCTCATTGATATCACTCCATCAGAGAGGCTACTTGATTTTATGCTTCAGAATGGAATGGATCTCTCATTCTATGGAGTTGTGAAAAATATTTTTAATCCTGATTGGGAACTTGACAAAGTTCTGAAATCTTGTGAAAAATATATTGTGGAGGACTTTTTGGAGTTTGAAACTCTTGCAGGTCCTTCTGTTGAAGTTGGCACAATTGAATATGTCCATGTTCCCATTGGGTCAACAGGAAATGAAAAGGCAGTATTTACTAGAAAGTGCAGGGCCCACTCTCTGGAGAGGTTTCATTCAACAGACATATTTTGCTGCACTCATTCCAAAAACTGCAAGATGATGAGAAAATCTGCTGCTTTTATTATATTCATCCTTGTCAAATACCCTATGAAAGCTGAGGAGCAACAGTTGGAAGGAGCAAAGACTGCCAGCTTTTGCATGTTGGATGATCCGGCAGATGAAAGGGAAACAGAGGAGGTTGTAGATACAGATTTTGAGGCTTCCATTGCAGAGAATTTGGATGTTGCTCACTTCAAAGCTAAGACTATCATTGAGGAGATCCAAGGAGATACAAACCCTCAACCTGATGAGAGTTCTCACCATATTGTTCCTTCCCTGCCATGTATACCTTTCAAGGACAAGGAGTACATTTTACTATCAGATATTCAAAAACTTTTTAATCTCAGGGAAGATTATTGTCTTGCAATTATTGCAGAGGCTTCTGATGCTACTAATGGGATAATTGACACAGAAAATGAATCAAAGAAAGAGATTCTGAAACTTGATAAAGAAACTCTAGATGATAAGTTTATTGATGCTGGTGAGGCATTCTCTCTTTGTTTTGAAAAGGCCAAAGAAGCTGAAAAAGAGTTGAGTATTACTGATGAGGACTTTGATCGCATTCAAAGCGAGCTCGGCATTTCCAATTTTGGAAGAGAGGAGTCTGAATATGTTAAAGAATTGACTAACACCAATGAGACAGCATCATCAATTAATTTATGGAATCCATTTAAATTGGAGTACGATGAAAATCAAGTGGTAAGATAATTTTGAATTTGCTTTTACACATTGGTAGGTTTACATTTCATGCTCATTCAGTATGGGTTTTATTTGCAGTTGGAGATTGCCGATACAGATAACTTCTTGGGGCGTGGCAAAGGATCGAGAGCTGCTAGTAACACCACCAAAGACATTGCACTCGGCCACTACTTGGCTAGGATTGACCTTGAATCCTTTTTTGTACTTCATAGTAGTTTCTCAGAGGACGCAGCATGGCCGATACTTTGTATTAAAGCTCTTACAAGGCTTCTAGGTTTCTCAGGATTACAATATAATGCCCACAAAATAATGTTTTTGGAAAAGACTGCAGCAATTAGGATTTTTGGCTATGGTCCAGGTTGCTCTGCTTCTAGAGTAGGATACTTTTTGGCGTTTTCATCCTACGCCTTAGCTGCAGACAGATTTGATGTAAAATCTATAGCTGGCTACAAGAGAAAAAAATTTCTACGTTATAGAGGAAAGATTCCTGAGGAGGAAGAGAATGTGAGAGTTTTGGAAAACTAGCTTTGTATATATTCTTTCTTATATATAAAAGTGCGATTGCTCATGTATCATTGCCGTCTTTTATTTGCATTCTTTGAAGTTGTCGTCGAAAAAACCAGTTGAATAGCTCCTCCAAAGCATTGCTTTTTGTAACTCCTCCCCCATGCCTTGTGCTTCGAAAATAACTTGTGCGTGCTTGATAGTGGGATTTTTCCATGCCTTGGTTGCTATAATTTGCTAAGGGGCCATGCTCCTCCACAAAGAAAGGTCCATGAATATGAAGAATATGCTGCAATACAAAGTAACACAAATTTTATACCAATTGAAAAACCTGTCAAAATAAGCCGATATTAAATAATTATTACTTTACCAGATAAAAAGTGATATCTTTTTCTCTCCCATGCCTCTTTTATCGCCTGAACAAGCTTTTGTGATTGATCTTTTGAACTCTTCCGCATATGTATATGTTGTCTTATGTTGCCTGAGGAGTTTCAGAAAAACATCAAGGTGTATCCAGACCTCCATTCTAAGAAACGCAAGCCTCGGCGTGCTTGCAACATTTATTGTGATCTCACATAGCTCTCTCCAACACTCCCAAGCCGCATTCACTTGCTTTCTTGAATGGTTTCCTAAGAATCGTCTAGCTTTTGAGCCTCCCATAGAGACATCGGCCAAGATATCCCTTGTTTTTCCTGAAAGTATTGGATCCTTTCTCAAGTGAACTTGGCCCCCATGAAATCCCATTTTCGATAGCAATGCCTCGCATTTATCAATACACTCATCTGATAAAGATAATGGCTTAGTGGAATATGCGTAGTCAAGATGCAACCTGAGAAGCTTATCGATTATTCTAATCTCTACATGCAAAGTACAAATATGAACATTCTTAAGAGAGATGGAAAGAATGGGATCCCAGATGTCTTCTATGTTTTTAAATTTACTCAAATCTATAGAGTCTCTATTTGGGGCTCTTCTTACTGGTTGCAAACTACTCCAATCTTTGGATCCAATACTTTCCATGCAATAAATGCAAGGATATTTTGCATTTGCACCATTACATATTCCAAGCATACATTTGATAGTTTTCAAATCAGCACTCATATGCCATTCCACATTAAATTTACCAACCCCATCAACTACCAACATTTCGCCTTCACTTTGAGACTTAATGATATTTGGAATACCTGTATGGTTGAACAACCATTTCAACGTTTGATGATTTTCAATTGGTACGTGGGCTGCACCAATCCACCAAATCTCCATCTCGGATTGGATCTTATGCAATGGAGCTTTGCCCTCGCCATTGCCATGGTCCAATGCCATGTTCATGAGGCAAATGTTAATTCTTTCCGTCTTTTGTCCCTTTTGAATCTGTGCTTCATCCAACTTCAAGGCAAACTTTAGAACACCATAACTTTCTTCTACTGTGATTTTATACATGTGAACCATTGCAATTTGCACCTTTTTTAGATCAACCCATATATTGTTAAACTCATTGTAATCAAAAATTGCCTGTTTTTTTTGTTTTTCATAGGACATAGACCTTTCGATGTGAAAGTAATCTCCAAAAACATGTGGAATCTTGCGATTCATGGAAATTCTTGCAGTAGAAACTGCAAGGGCTCGGGGCAATCCAAATATAGTTACCCTATTGCGTTTAAGATTTTTAAACCATAATCCAGAGATAGCACGGTAACCTTTTCGACTTATACCCACAGTATCGCATGTCTCTACGATTTCATTTGCTTTCACTGTGCCTTTTAAATCCTTCACTAACTCTCTCAGAGTTGGACCTCTCAAATCCACATTTTCTGGTGACTTAAGAATCCTCAAAATGTCTTTCTTATTCATGGTTTCCTTCAAAAGTTTGATTCTTTCCTCATTCTCTCGGATATTTATGCCTAATATGTTAGAGACATATTTCTTTGTAAGATTTAGTCTCCTTTTCTTTGCTCTCTCACACAAGCTGGTTATATTTTTTAACGGTCTCTTCCTCTCTCTAAATCCTACTGGAGTTTCTCTCAAGCGTATTAGCTTATTCTGCAATGAATTGTTAATATTTTTCAAAATATCAATCTGACTTGTCAACTCTAAAATTTTTGTTTGTGTAGTTTCTAGTGCTTTTTTCATTTCGTGCACTTGAGCTATATATGTGTAAGATGCAGAGTATAACCTCATACAGTAGCCAAGCATTCCATTGTAACCTTCTCCAGCATATCTTATATAGTCATGGACATTCAAAAAAGGAGGTGGTTTACCTGTAGAAGGATCCCTGGGATAGATATTTCCATCCACCCACAAATCTATATGCTTCATTCCTTGTGTTCGCAACCTGTTGGCTTCAATCTCATCTATCAATACTCGATGATGTATACTTCTCCAAGATGTGTAAGTCGGATCTAGCTGAATAGATAGCTTGTATTTACGTGTGCTTGCGCCTGTGTTATTTGAAGTAGTATTGCTAGACATTCTAGCAAATGAACCGAGCAAGAATCTCACAGTGATAGAAAGCAAGTGCAGCAAAAGGAATGGTAAAAGAGAATAGTGTATAGAAAGAAAACGCGGGAGCAAACAAATGCGAAGTTCGTACGAAAATCTCGAAAATACAAAATCTCTCGAGTTCCAAGACAATAAACGGCCGAAAAGGTGACCCTGACCTGGATTAAAAGATGAGGGCAATTAATGGCCGACCTCTTCAATGAACCAAATATTCTCTCATTAATCACATCTGGACAACCAAATTTAGAGGTTTTATTCTTCCTAAACCTCAACTAATTAGCAACTTAATCACTTTCTTACAAGTGCCATTTTTGAAGCGTTTTTGGCCCTAATGATATAGACGCGCAAGTAGACGCTAATATAGACGTGTACGTAAACGCGCATTTAGGCTTTATCATAATTTTTTGTCTTTAAGATAAGTTTTGATAGTAAATTCTTATTATAAGTTTTAATGTATTTATGATGATTTTTGTGTATTTAAAATTGAGATCTTAGAATATTAATACGCTAGCTTTAAGTTTTTATGTAAACATATGAATGACAAATATTTTGATGTTGTTATGAATTAGGTTTAATCATGTCGTCGTCATCACCTAGTGCGGTGCATGCTGATGAGTCAATGAGCACATTCTCAAGTGAGAATGAAACATTGCATCTTCATAATCGAGATGCATGGCTACGATGAAAAATTAAATGCATGTGTGATCGTTGTCGAGGGTGTATTTTTCGAGCACATCGAATTGCAATGTCACACCTCAGCTTGTATGGAGAATGGGACTGAGAAAAATCACCGGTATTCATTGTTTTTTTTACCACTAAGATTGCTAGTCTATGTTACGGGAATTATACATCAATGTACATGAAACTCCCTTTTATGGTTGAGCAGGATGCGGTGCAACATCCTTAGATACTCCCTCTCGGGCGTCGAGAGGCTGCAAAACGTCGACGCGAAGAGGCAGAGTCTTCAAGAAGAGTAGAGACTGACGACCATGATAGTAGCCCTCATGAAATGCCCCATCAAGTCGTAGAGAATGAGATTTTGGACAACATGGTACACAATGTATTTTTGCAACTGGTTCAGGGAGAAGGTCACTCTACGAAGCCAGATGATCCACTATATGTAGCATCATCTACTCCGTTGTATGAAGGTTGTATGTACTCCGTTCTTCGTCCACCCCTCGAGATACTTAACTTGCAAACAATTTATGGATTGAGTAATGTCAGTTTGGATGCGTTATTGAAGTAGGTATCAATTCAGTTTGGCTTATGAATCATAATATTAATTGTTCTATTTTGAAATCAGACAAAAATATATGTTGGTGGTTTTTTAACTCACTTTTAAAAATATATGTAGGTTATTATTACAAATGCTTCCAAAAAGAAACAAATTTCCAACTAAGAGAGAGCAAGCAAGACATTACTTGACATCTCTGGGAGGCCTCGATTATGTCAAGATCCATGCATGTGTCAATGATTGTGTCTTATTTTGTGGGATTCATGAGTTCGCACGAGAGTGTCCTGTTTGTGGCGAATCAAGATACGAAGTGGAGATGAAGTCAATGGATGTGCCTCGTAAGGTTTTGCGACATTTTCCGATTGTTCCATGTATAAAACTTATGTTCAAGTATAAGTCTATTGGAAAGCTCATGTCATGGCATGCTAGTCATCGTTCAAGTGATGGAAAATGGAGGATCCCTGCAGACACACCGACATGGCAACATATAGATAATTTGTGGCCCGTTTTCAAAGAAGAGCCAATAAATTTGAGATTTGGTTTAGGTATGGATGGAATCAATCCATTTGGCATCAAAAGCACATCATACAGTGTATGGCCAGTAGTATTGGTGAACTATAATATTCCTCCATCCATGGCAATTAAAAAGGGACATGTAATGTTGTCCCTTCTGATTCCTAGAAAGCACAAGGTAAAAAACATGGACATTTACTTAGAACCTTTTATTGAAGAGTTAGAAATGTTATGGGAAGGTATTGAGGTGCAAGATACAAGTGCATTTGCATCCTCTAGAGATTTCGCATTGAAGGCCATGTTGTTGTGGACCATGCATGACTTTTCAGGATACGAAGAGTGTTCAGGTACATGTACATAACTCTATATTTAAAATTCAAGACTTGAATCAATTGCATTTTATTAATTCACTTGTTTTTTCAGGTTTAACCACATCAGGATATTATGCATGTCCTATTTGCGGTCCCTCTCTAGTTTCCTCTAGGCCGGCACGTTTAAAGAAGGTTATCTACAATAATCATCATCAATTTCTTCGTATTGACCATCCCAAATATGTTCTCCCTAATAATGGAATGAATCCACAATCTCTAACCATTCGAGATTGGAAGGAGAGATGGATTAATGCCGACAGTCACCCTCCACTCGGCATGCGTTGGTAAGAAGTGCATTTCTCTCGATTGACTTTAAAGTATTTAGCATGATGAATTGTTTACATAATATATTGTTTGTTTGTTAGGTTCTCTATATTTTTTCGTCTTCCGTACTGGACTGAACTCAAGATCAATCACCTGTTGGACCCCATGCACATATTCAAAAATGTTGTATCTACATTATGTGATCACTTGATAGAGGCTCGTGATTCAGTTAATGTAAGGGAGGATTTACGTAACATTGATCGCATGAGACGAGCGTGGCCACGCATTGGACCCAGAGGAAAGATTGAGCTACCCCATGCACCTTGGATGTTGTCAAAGAACGAGGAAAAAATAGTGAACGAGCAAATATATAGCTTTCAAACACCCATAGGATGTATGAGATGTCTCAAGGGAGCCTTCATAAAGAAAAAGAAAAGAGGTGTGGAGCAACTATGTGGTTTGAAGTCCCACGATTGGCACAAAATGATTCAAGTAAGGGTATCTCTAACCATGAATATAGTAATTAGTGGAGTAACTATGTGTAAACTTTGGGGTATGATGACTTTTTCCTCAACTAATCATTTGATCTATGAATATTGTTTACATTCAGTTCGTACTTCCTACTAGCATATCCCATTGTGTATCCAAAGATGTATATGATATCATTTACAAGATGGGAGAGCTTGTGAGGTGTGTATACATTGTATTTTTTCACTATATATATTTGAATTTCTACACAAAAATAAACAATTCTCAAATACATCTTGAGAGATACGTGAGCTCAAAGGAAATTGATCCAAACACATTGCAAGATGCTCGAGTATTATCTGTTGAGGTAGTTTGTTTGGTGGAGGAAAATTTTCCTCGATCCATTTTGACTACTCAATTACATTTACTCGTACATTTGATTGATGAGATCGCACTTTGTGGGGCAGTTCATGTAAGGTGGATGTTTTTTCTTGAGTGCTTCATGAAAACCTTGAAAGATTTTGTGAGGCAAAAAGCACGGCATGAGGAAGCATGGCTGAGGGTTGGTTAGTGCAATCATCCCTTGTTTATATCTCTGAATATCTTGTTGAAGTGGATCCCTCTCAACCACGACTATGGAAAGATGATGAAGACTTGAGGATGACCTCTATAGTACCTCAAGGAAAAGGAATGAGTAAAGTGCTAACAAAAGAAGAACTTCGTAAGTTAAATAGTTTTTGTGTGCTCAATAGTGATGTAATAAGAAAATGGGTGACACTATATAATGAAGCAAGGGCAAGAAGAAAAAGTGAAAGACAAGAATTTCGCACTAGATATAGACGTAATGTCTCATTTTCAGATCATCTAAATGCGCTCCCACGTCATATTGATATAGATTGGTTATATGAGGAAATTGAGAGAATGGAAAAAGATGAGGAAATTAATATATCTCAAGAAGAGTGGGAATACGCATGAGGTTGCGTATCAAAGGTGAGACATACTATCAATTAATTTGTTTCTATAAGTTTTATTTTATATAAATAATTGACATGTTTGATCTTTTATCTTTTACTACTAGTGCACATTTTTCAATGCACTTTGGTGTGAGGGTAAACATCTTCGAAATCAATGTATAGATGAAAAGAGAAATACCCAAGATTGTGGTGTCCTTGCTCACTTCGAGGATGCCAATGATACCATGGAAGTTTATTGTGGCTTGATCCAAGATATTCTGAAGCTTGACTTGAGACGATTCTTTATATATGTACTGGATGTGAAGTGGTTTAAAGAAATGGTAACAAATGGTGAGCATTGCACAATCAGACGTCATCCAAGTGGTTTTGTAATCATTGACTCTACAAAATTTCATCAAAACAAGAATGTCACATTAGTACTACCTCAACAATGCAAGCAGGTATATATGCAAAGGCTAATTTTTTAATATGTATACATGTGATACATATACACAATATAGTAAGTATTTAAGTTTCTTGCTTTTGTTTTTCAAATACAAGTGGTGTATCATCCAATGGTAAACAATAACCAATGGTGGTATGTCATCCCTATATCTAATCGTTCAAAACCAATATATGGTAATATTACGGACATGGAGATAGCAGATGACAATCCAACAATTAATGATGATGTGCATGATGACACCATAATGGATGATATACGTGATATAGTACAAGATGAACCTCGCGAGGATGTTCAAGGAAACGCAGAAGAAGACAATAATGTAATTGTTCATGATATTGATGAAGTTATTGAGCAATATAGCAACACATCTTATAGTGGGATAGACTTATTTGTTTCATTACCTCTTTGTAACATAGACCTAGAAGTAGATAGTTTAGCAAGGGCTGATCTCATTGAAGATGAGATGGATCATTCACTGTAACATACTTAATTTGCTTAATGATTCAATGTGTATTCCTAATTCTATGGTTTTTATCATGTGCACACGTGTATACTCAAGAATCAATAGTCAAGTTTAAAGCTAAATTGAATTTTTCATAATAAAAAGGAAGTATTTTTTATCTCTTCAAGTAGAGAAATTACGAGATACATATTGCAATGCTTGCTACTAATTGTAAGGTTTTTGTCGCTTGGCACTAATTACTTATATCATGCTTGTCAATTGGAGGAACTGCCATTCATTAGAGAGCAATAAAAAAGTAATTATTAACTCTATTTTTTTAATTCAATGATTCAATGTGTATTCTTAATTCTATGGTTTTTATCATACGCACATGTGCATGCTCAAGAATCAACCCTGACCTGGATTAAAAGATGAGGGCAATTAATGGCCGACCTCTTCAATGAACCAAATATTCTCTCATTAATCACATCTGGACAACCAAATTTAGAGGTTTTATTCTTCCTAAACCTCAACTAATTAGCAACTTAATCACTTTCTTACAAGTGCCATTTTTGAAGCGTTTTTGGCCCTAATGATATAGACGCGCAAGTAGACGCTAATATAGACGTGTACGTAAACGCGCATTTAGGCTTTATCATAATTTTTTGTCTTTAAGATAAGTTTTGATAGTAAATTCTTATTATAAGTTTTAATGTATTTATGATGATTTTTGTGTATTTAAAATTGAGATCTTAGAATATTAATACGCTAGCTTTAAGTTTTTATGTAAACATATGAATGACAAATATTTTGATGTTGTTATGAATTAGGTTTAATCATGTCGTCGTCATCACCTAGTGCGGTGCATGCTGATGAGTCAATGAGCACATTCTCAAGTGAGAATGAAACATTGCATCTTCATAATCGAGATGCATGGCTACGATGAAAAATTAAATGCATGTGTGATCGTTGTCGAGGGTGTATTTTTCGAGCACATCGAATTGCAATGTCACACCTCAGCTTGTATGGAGAATGGGACTGAGAAAAATCACCGGTATTCATTGTTTTTTTTTACCACTAAGATTGCTAGTCTATGTTACGGGAATTATACATCAATGTACATGAAACTCCCTTTTATGGTTGAGCAGGATGCGGTGCAACATCCTTAGATACTCCCTCTCGGGCGTCGAGAGGCTGCAAAACGTCGACGCGAAGAGGCAGAGTCTTCAAGAAGAGTAGAGACTGACGACCATGATAGTAGCCCTCATGAAATGCCCCATCAAGTCGTAGAGAATGAGATTTTGGACAACATGGTACACAATGTATTTTTGCAACTGGTTCAGGGAGAAGGTCACTCTACGAAGCCAGATGATCCACTATATGTAGCATCATCTACTCCGTTGTATGAAGGTTGTATGTACTCCGTTCTTCGTCCACCCCTCGAGATACTTAACTTGCAAACAATTTATGGATTGAGTAATGTCAGTTTGGATGCATTATTGAAGTAGGTATCAATTCAGTTTGGCTTATGAATCATAATATTAATTGTTCTATTTTGAAATCAGACAAAAATATATGTTGGTGGTTTTTTAACTCACTTTTAAAAATATATGTAGGTTATTATTACAAATGCTTCCAAAAAGAAACAAATTTCCAACTAAGAGAGAGCAAGCAAGACATTACTTGACATCTCTGGGAGGCCTCGATTATGTCAAGATCCATGCATGTGTCAATGATTGTGTCTTATTTTGTGGGATTCATGAGTTCGCACGAGAGTGTCCTGTTTGTGGTGAATCAAGATACGAAGTGGAGATGAAGTCAATGGATGTGCCTCGTAAGGTTTTGCGACATTTTCCGATTGTTCCATGTATAAAACTTATGTTCAAGTATAAGTCTATTGGAAAGCTCATGTCATGGCATGCTAGTCATCGTTCAAGTGATGGAAAATGGAGGATCCCTGCAGACACACCGACATGGCAACATATAGATAATTTGTGGCCCGTTTTCAAAGAAGAGCCAATAAATTTGAGATTTGGTTTAGGTATGGATGGAATCAATCCATTTGGCATCAAAAGCACATCATACAGTGTATGGCCAGTAGTATTGGTGAACTATAATATTCCTCCATCCATGGCAATTAAAAAGGGACATGTAATGTTGTCCCTTCTGATTCCTAGAAAGCACAAGGTAAAAAACATGGACATTTACTTAGAACCTTTTATTGAAGAGTTAGAAATGTTATGGGAAGGTATTGAGGTGCAAGATACAAGTGCATTTGCATCCTCTAGAGATTTCGCATTGAAGGCCATGTTGTTGTGGACCATGCATGACTTTTCAGGATACGAAGAGTGTTCAGGTACATGTACATAACTCTATATTTAAAATTCAAGACTTGAATCAATTGCATTTTATTAATTCACTTGTTTTTTCAGGTTTAACCACATCAGGATATTATGCATGTCCTATTTGCGGTCCCTCTCTAGTTTCCTCTAGGCCGGCACGTTTAAAGAAGGTTATCTACAATAATCATCATCAATTTCTTCGTATTGACCATCCCAAATATGTTCTCCCTAATAATGGAATGAATCCACAATCTCTAACCATTCGAGATTGGAAGGAGAGATGGATTAATGCCGACAGTCACCCTCCACTCGGCATGCGTTGGTAAGAAGTGCATTTCTCTCGATTGACTTTAAAGTATTTAGCATGATGAATTGTTTACATAATATATTGTTTGTTTGTTAGATTCTCTATATTTTTTCGTCTTCCGTACTGGACTGAACTCAAGATCAATCACCTGTTGGACCCCATGCACATATTCAAAAATGTTGTATCTACATTATGTGATCACTTGATAGAGGCTCGTGATTCAGCTAATGTAAGGGAGGATTTACGTAACATTGATCGCATGAGACGAGCGTGGCCACGCATTGGACCCAGAGGAAAGATTGAGCTACCCCATGCACCTTGGATGTTGTCAAAGAACGAGGAAAAAATAGTGAACGAGCAAATATATAGCTTTCAAACACCCATAGGATGTATGAGATGTCTCAAGGGAGCCTTCATAAAGAAAAAGAAAAGAGGTGTGGAGCAACTATGTGGTTTGAAGTCCCACGATTGGCACAAAATGATTCAAGTAAGGGTATCTCTAACCATGAATATAGTAATTAGTGGAGTAACTATGTGTAAACTTTGGGGTATGATGACTTTTTCCTCAACTAATCATTTGATCTATGAATATTGTTTACATTCAGTTCGTACTTCCTACTAGCATATCCCATTGTGTATCCAAAGATGTATATGATATCATTTACAAGATGGGAGAGCTTGTGAGGTGTGTATACATTGTATTTTTTCACTATATATATTTGAATTTCTACACAAAAATAAACAATTCTCAAATACATCTTGAGAGATACGTGAGCTCAAAGGAAATTGATCCAAACACATTGCAAGATGCTCGAGTATTATCTGTTGAGGTAGTTTGTTTGGTGGAGGAAAATTTTCCTCGATCCATTTTGACTACTCAATTACATTTACTCGTACATTTGATTGATGAGATCGCACTTTGTGGGGCAGTTCATGTAAGGTGGATGTTTTTTCTTGAGTGCTTCATGAAAACCTTGAAAGATTTTGTGAGGCAAAAAGCACGGCATGAGGAAGCATGGCTGAGGGTTGGTTAGTGCAATCATCCCTTGTTTATATCTCTGAATATCTTGTTGAAGTGGATCCCTCTCAACCACGACTATGGAAAGATGATGAAGACTTGAGGATGACCTCTATAGTACCTCAAGGAAAAGGAATGAGTAAAGTGCTAACAAAAGAAGAACTTCGTAAGTTAAATAGTTTTTGTGTGCTCAATAGTGATGTAATAAGAAAATGGGTGACACTATATAATGAAGCAAGGGCAAGAAGAAAAAGTGAAAGACAAGAATTTCGCACTAGATATAGACGTAATGTCTCATTTTCAGATCATCTAAATGCGCTCCCACGTCATATTGATATAGATTGGTTATATGAGGAAATTGAGAGAATGGAAAAAGATGAGGAAATTAATATATCTCAAGAAGAGTGGGAATACGCATGAGGTTGCGTATCAAAGGTGAGACATACTATCAATTAATTTGTTTCTATAAGTTTTATTTTATATAAATAATTGACATGTTTGATCTTTTATCTTTTACTACTAGTGCACATTTTTCAATGCACTTTGGTGTGAGGGTAAACATCTTCGAAATCAATGTATAGATGAAAAGAGAAATACCCAAGATTGTGGTGTCCTTGCTCACTTCGAGGATGCCAATGATACCATGGAAGTTTATTGTGGCTTGATCCAAGATATTCTGAAGCTTGACTTGAGACGATTCTTCATCCATCGCTCTTTTTACATAAAATCCTCACAAATGACTGAAAGCTACATTCTTTCTTTTGCATGTCATCCTAATCTAGAAGTTTTCTACAATTTTTGGATTTTTTTAAAACAAGAGATAATATCTTAAATATCATAAATTCGCTACACTGGTCTAAAAAACTAATATGTTTGAACCACGGACACTAACACTAATGTCCAAAATGGCATTGGCTCTCTAGATCAATAAGAAAGTCGCACTTTAGAGTTTTTCACATGATGTGCACGTAGCGGCAGGACATCCACCCCCTCCTAACCTGCACATCCTCTAGCATGTGCCAAAGTCTTATGGATCCGTAGTGTCAGAAGAAGTATCCTCACCATGTCAATGTCTTCATCTTCTACCTCTTCTTCTTCCATATCCTCATGTTCATGCTGCGGTTAATGATCATGATTGCAGGGACAGGTTTTTGAGTTAAGCTATTGTATTTGTCTAGTTTCTTCATAGATATTTCTATTATGTCTAGAAAACATATATTTTTTAGGTGCCCATCCCCATCCCCATCCCCATCCCCATCCCCGTTGTCCTAGTCCCCCATCCCCGTCCCCCGTCCCTCGTCCCCCGGACTAGAACCCACTTTTTTTTTAGCAAGCCATGGAAAAAGAAAAATGGGAGAAAGCCATGGATGAAGAAATGGATGCCTTGGAAGCAAATGCTACATGGAAATTGGTACCTTTGGCTAAAGATAAGAATGCAATTGGTTGTAAGTGGGTTTATAAGGTAAAACACAATGCATATGGTTCTCTGAATAGATACAAAGAAAGATTAGTAGTCAAGGGGTATGCACAAACATATGGCATTGATTATGAAGAAACATTCAGTCCGGTTGCAAGGATGGAAACCGTAAGAGCAGTCTTTGCTATGGCTGCATCAAAGGGATGGTCTTTACATCAGATGGATGTAACGAATGGCTTCTTGCATGGTGATTTGCAAGAAGAGGTCTATATGGAGAAGCCACCAGGTTATGTGCATGCTGTTCATCATGAGTTTGTTTGCACGTTGAAGAAAGCCTTGTATGGCTTGAAGCAAGCACCTAGAGTATGGTTGACAAGATAGGAAAGTATCTTGTCACTATTGACTTTCAAATTTCCAAGGCAGATTTCTCACTTTATGTGAGAAAAACAGAGAAATGTATTATGCTACTTGTCATTTATGTTAATGATTTGATTATGACAGGTGATAGTGATGAAGATATCCTTCATGTGAAAATGCTATTGAAGCAGAAGTTTGAGATGAAGGATTTGGGAGAGCTGCGTTATTTCTTGGGCATTGAGGTGATTAGATCACCAAGTGGGATACGGCTCTTGCAGAGGTAGTATGGATTGGACATGCTGTCCAAATATGGGATAACAGGCTGTAAGCCTATTTCAGTTCCTTTGGAGCAGAATGTGAAGCTGAGCATAGATGCAGGTGAGCTTCTGGAAGACCCTACTATGTACAGACGCATAGTAGGAAGTTTGATTTATATGACTATTACCAGGCCATATTTGAGCTATGTTATTGGATTGGTAAGTCAGTTTATGCAGGCTCCAAAAAAATCGCATTTGGATGCGGCTAGACGCATACTCAGGTATGTGAAGTCCACATTGCAATATTGACTACTTTATGAGATTGGGGTTCAGACACAGTTGCATGGATACACTGATGCTAATTGGGCTGGTAGTATTTCTGATAGACAATCTACCATTGGATATGTGTTCTCTTTTGGGAGTGCTGCAATCACTTGGAGCAGCAAGAAACAGCCTACAGTTGCCTTGTCGAGCACAGAGGCTGAGTACACGGATGCAGCAATGGTTGCATGTGAGGTAGCTTGGTTGCATAAGCTACTTTATGATATGCCTCAGCCTACAGATGGGCAAGTTGTCATTTATTGTGACAACATGAGTAGAATACACTTGGCAAATAGCCTGATCTATCATGCTAGAACAAAGCACATTGAGGTGCATTATCACTATGTGGGGGAGAGGGTTTTACTAGGTCTTATTGATCTAGTTTATGTTAGCACAGAGGATCAGGTAGCTGACATATTCACGAAGGCATTGGGCACAGAGAAGCTGCGCAAGTTTAGAGATTTGCTTGATGTGCAGGAATTGGGATTAAGCTCAAGGGGGAGTGTTGAAATATCGAGTTCCACTCGTGATATGCCAGGGTGACCATTGTGCATTTATGTCACCGACTTGTTAGATAAAGATGTGGTTGGTACACCGCCCATGAATAATAGCTAGATGACAGCTATCCTTATCTACTCTAGTTCGTGGCTCAGTTAGTATGCCACCTTAGTTGAGTTTGGTGTAAGACCCATATATAGGATTCTTCTATTTCTTTGTACTAGAGTTCTTTTTGGCTTACACAACTAAGAAGAGAAAAATTGTTTCCAGCCTCCACCTTTGTGTGTATTCCCCCATTGTGTATGTGAGAAAGCTACAAGTGAGACTCCTTCCTTCTCTCCCACAATCTTAACATCGAGTCCATCTTACATTCATTTTCTTCTTATTTCAAATCACTACATACAATGATACAACATCTAACAAAATGCATAGGAATTGACGAGCTAGAATCTCATAGATGTGAGAGAGGCACAAAAAATAACATGATACATGTGTTGCAAAGATTCCTAGTGGCATGCCTAGTACATTTCATGGTAAACCGTAGGTGTAGTCTCAATAAGAACCCCTCTTGATTAGGATGTTCTTATCAATCACACTGACTGCCACTATCCTCAATGAAACAAAATCATACATGTGCAATTATTAGGCCAATTAGGACTAAAAAATTTAATTGAAATTTCTTACAAACATAAAAAAAGTAGTCACCATGCTAAGGTGTTTTGGTCCTGCAAAAGGTTATGTGCAAGGACCATCAAGGTGGTTGTGTTTATTCTTCACATGTTGAGATTTAGGGTGATGTGGATGTATTCTAATCTTGGGCCCTCTAGATCAAATAGGCCCCACTCTAGCAATCACAGAGGATCTAATTTCTTTTGTTTTATTTCTTGATATATTTTTAGTTTAATCTATGGTGGCAAGTTAATGATGCAACACTATTCATTGGCTTTGGATTTTTGAGAATGAAGGTATTGTAACAAGCTAAATATATTTGAAAGCAATAGCCTATGGTCATACTTTCCATGATAATATATATCTAGCTTCACAATTTATTTGTTAAATAAATAGGTACAACCAAATATAAAAAAGCTTACTATTTATGATGTGAATTGAATGATTCTATGTGGGTGGTTGAAATAAACAAAGCCATTGCTAGTCCCTTCCTCGAAACTAGGCAAATAGTGGCTTATCATATGACTATTGATTCTGAAGTTCCTTGGATATAGTCATTATTTTTTCAATATTAATATCTAGAGATTAGTAACTATGGACCTAAACTTAAGGAAGCGACTTTGACTTCTAGAGAATGAGTACAGAAAATGTCATAACTGAGGCACTAGTGTTATTCTTTGAATGTCAATAAAGAAACCCTTCGCTTGGCTTTAGACACAAGATATACTAGAATATTAAGAAGTAAAGCTATTACAAGAATAAAAGGCCTATTTAAGATCATTTTCTAGTTTATCAAATTCTCATCCATTAAGTCACCTAGTTTGGGAGACCTCCATTGGAGGATTTGTTTGCTCATCATTAGTTATCTAGTGGAGTGGTAATGAATGTGACCACTAAAGTGAAGCTTAAGATAATAAATTTCCATATTTCCTAGACTATGAGCACCAAGTATCTTGTTTTTTATTCATAAGGAATACCATTTCCATTATCTCCTCCTCAAATGATGGCCTATTAAGGAAGGCATTCACTCAAGAAAGTGATTGTGAGAGCTCTCGCTTGACTGCCAAGACCCACGGACTACTTATTGTTTAAGCATTCCAAGCAAGCTCTAGTGGCTACCTCTCACCTAGCTGACATGCCTCCAAACCTATGAATGTAGTGAGCTTTCCTTGATGCAAAAATGAGTTGCTTCCTCCTTCATACACACCGGTAGCTCCATGATCCTAGATGCTAGCTCAAGCATCCTCAAGCCTCCTCCTTCAAGCTCCATCAACCATAGCCGTGTGTGAGCAAGAAAAGAGAAGAGAAGAGAAGAAAAGAAGGGGGAATGGTGAAGAGTTTCTACCTCTTGATTCCTCACTCCCACATGCTCACTCCCTCACCCTCTCAATCTCCCTCTCTCTATACCTATCTCTATATCACACACACACACACACAAATAAAAGAAGAGAAGAAGACAAGGAGAGAGGTCTCTTGTTAGCCACACACCAAAGAATGACCTTCCATTCACTTTTTGAATTTTATATACAAGCCCTAAAATCCCATGGGCACCCATTTCTTTTTACATGGCTGGGCTTTGTGGCAAGGTCATTTTTCCTATTTCCCTTTTCTTGCCTCATGCCTTAAGCTACACCTATCTATTCTTTTACAAATGGCACAAAAGGGAGCTTGGTGCTCTTTTACAAGAGTTTTTTGAGTTTTTTGAGACACCTTCTATTTAAAATTGTGCTTTTCCCTTAGCTTAGATTTTATTTGCCGCCTCTACACCTTTTCTATTTTTCTTTTCTTTTTTTCCTTTTTGCTTCATATTTCTACCATTTGAACTGAGGTTAACATTACCCCCCTTCGAGACGGGTGCAAGTCCCATGGCAGTTCGCGGTCTTTGTTG
Source organism: Lygodium microphyllum (assembly GCF_053477565.2). NCBI lineage: Eukaryota > Viridiplantae > Streptophyta > Polypodiopsida > Schizaeales > Lygodiaceae > Lygodium > Lygodium microphyllum. The sequence continues at coordinate 17,812,375 of NW_028229514.1, read as the reverse complement.
TGGAAGGGTGGGGTCTGGGCCAGTGGTTGGGGGGGTGATGGGGCCGCATGTGGACTCATTTGATTGGGATGATTTGGTAATGATTTGGATAGAGAACCCAAGGTGTGTCAACTGGATGATAAGGGCCTCCGAAGTTGGTGGTTTTTAGCCTCATGTTGTACCTGGAAGGAGAAAGTGCTCGACCTAAGGGAAGTGTCTACCTTTCCGTGCGGTGCTCTGTGCTCATGCTGGTGGAACAGGGAGTTGGGTCTAACCCTAGGTAAGCCTAGGTGATGTCCCACACTTGAGGACCCATTTTGTGTAAAAGGGAGGTGCGGTGTATATAGCTTAGGTTGACAGGCCTAACCATAGGCGAGTCTTATCTCCTTAGGTATGTCCTGCCCTTGGGGTGCCCTAAGCATGAAGTGGGGAGGTAAAAGGGTTAGGGGGTTAGGACCTGAGCCGACCGATCGAGGCCATTGGACGTGCTAAATGCAAGTACATCCTACACATGCATTGAAACATGAGCAAGGGAAAATTTTATTTTAGTGGTCCTAATGCATGAAATTATTTCAAGAGTGTATCAACCATCGAATGCATCCATCTGAATGGGGAAAAAATACACCATCCCACTAACTCATTATTGTGATAAAAGAAGCCTTTACACTAAAAACTTCTTGCATTTATAGCTACTTGTTTTGCTTTGCAAGTTTCACATCTCTCGAGTGTTGAGATATCGAGCTCCACTCGTGATATGCCAGGGTGACCGTTGTGCATTTATGTCACCGATTTGTTAGCTGCAGATACGGTTACTACACTGCCCATGAATAATAGCTAGATGACAGCTATCCTTATCTACTCTAGTTCGTGGCTTAGTTAGTATGCCACCTTAGTTAGTTGAGTTTGGTTTGAGACCCATATATAGGGTTCTTCTATTTCTTTGTACTAGAGTTCTTTTTGGCTTACACAACTAAGAAGAGGAAAACTGTCTTCAGCCTCCACCTTTGTGTGTATTTCCCCAGTATGTAAATGAGAAAGCTACAAGTGAGACTCCTTCCTTCTCTCCCACAATCTTGACATGGTATCAGAGCCTGGTTCGTGGTAAGGAGCTCAAGAAAGCAAACCAAGTTCATGGTGTTCTAGTAAGAGGACCAGTGTTGCTTTCATTTTTTGAGTTTGGGAGCAAGTCTCTGCAGGTAGCACAGCTCGAAAGTGCATGAGTGCATTGTCTCAGATTGAGAGACCCTTCGCGGTGTAGTAAGAGGGCAATATATGCTGCGGGCGAGGGATTTAGCCCTCGGTTGCCCTATTTTTTTTATTCGAGGCCATTTCAGTGCCTGTTTTGGAGGCGGAATTTTTCCACACACACTCAGGAAAAGGCCCTGTTTTTTGCTGTGCCACCACTGTTCTACAGGTCGGTGAAAAGTTACTGTAGAAATTGCATCGTATTGTGCATAGAGACATTGGGAGTTACAGAATCATCCTTGTTGCTTGTTGATGCAAAATCGTCACTAGGAAGCGACTGTGTGGTCAAATACCACTTTCGTCAGTTTTGCAGATTTTTTTGTTATGTATTGATAAGGGAAGATTGTAAAGTGTTGAAAAACATCATGTTGTTAAATTAGCACCTAGATTTTATGGACCTTTCAAAATCATTCACAAAATCAATGACAAGACATTTAAATTAGAACTATCCCCACATTGGAAAATCCATAATACTTTTCATATCAGTTTACTACGACCTTTAGAGGCCAATTACATGTCCACCTTGTCTATGAAAACCTTCCTTTATTAGAAGAAGAAAATGAAATTCTTGAACCTGAAACTATTCTAGACTTTATTTTTATGACTATTAGAAGTAGCAGTAGATATTCTAGATATTTTGTTAAGTTTAAAAATCATTTTGTTGAAGAGGCCCAATAAATGCACACCTGCGACCTAAGTTCTTACCCCTTACTATTCACTCCACATTGAGCTAATAGCAATTGAGGACAATTACTATCCCATCCCAAGGGTATGATGCTAGGAGCCATATTGCATGGTGGATTCTGTGAGGTTTTTATTCCACGTTGGATTCCATGAGATTTTGCAGTGGATTCCATAAAACTATATTTTTCGGGGCTCGTATACAAGGTGGATTCCTTGTACAAAAAGTTGACAGGGTTGCCCATCCTTTTTAGGCGTCAAATTAATTTAATGTGCATATGGGTGATTTCACATCAGGTGATTTTGCAAAATACATATTTAAATTAATGGACATTTATGAGTTTAGAGTGCACTCGTATTGAATTAAGGTTAGGAAAAAGTTCCAACCTATTTATTTATTTTGTAGTTGAAGAGTGTTAGGTATTCACTTTTGTTGGTTTAATTTTATTATTTTCTAGCAATAGTGAATGCTCCAACTGATGTGTAGAGCAGGCAACAGTGGCGTTGGGAAACACTAGGTAATGGCGTGTATTCAAATTACCTAGAAGAAATTATCATTTTTGATGGGTGTGAACCTTATCATTAAAGGCGTGGCACTAATATGTATTTAGGCCCACTTATTTATTGAATTGCTCAACAAATATTGATTATTTTGTATGCTCATAGACGCTTAGTTTACATATTTCATTATTGGACATTGTATTTGTACACAACCCTACTTTTGGGATACCCAACCGCTTCATTCTTTATTATGACAAAAACCAAAGCATGCTAATTGTAAATTGGATTATTTTTTAATTTATAAATACATTGATGCCAGGAGGCATATTTCACGGTGGATTCTCTAAACTTTGTTGACCGGGGCTCATACACAAAGTGGATTCTTTATGCGAGAAGTTGATGGGAACGCCTATCCTTTTCGAGTGTTTCATTAATTTAGTGTGTACATGGATGATTCCATAGCGGGTGATTCCGCAAAATACATATTAAATCAATAAACGTTTATGAGTTTAGAGTGCGCACTCGTGATAAATTAAGGTTAGGATTGATTTCTAACCAGTTGATTTATTTATGTAGCTGAAGACTACTAGGTATTCACTTTTGTCGGTTTAATTGTATTATTTTACTAACGATTGTGAATGCTTCAGTTGATGTTTAGAGATAGCAGCAGTGGGGGAGGAAAGCATTGGAGGATAGCGTGTATTCGAGTTATCAATTATATTTTGATGGGCACATACCTTAGGCATGGCGCCTATATTTCGTCGTGCCTATTTAGTAAGGCGTTGGATATTTATTTATTATTTTGTATGCGCATGGGTGCACGATTATGATATTTATATTTGGATATTCTATTGGGTATGCCTGACTCTTTGGGCGTCCGCCCATTAGCTTTATTTATATTTTGTGCTAAGCAAACTCAAAAGCCAAAAGCGTGCTATTTTGTAATTTGGACTATTATTTGAGCTTGAAGATGATTAATACATAGAAATACATGTTGTGTGGAGCACTCACACAAGGAATGGGGGAAGATTGCACCCAATTGGTCTCTTATTCATATCGTGCATGCTTTCTACGTTGAGTTTTGTGTAAAAAGTAGAGTTATTTTATTCTTGGGAACCTTTCGGCGCTCACTACGTGAGCATACAGAATTCGATCTGTGCACCAGTGGTATCAGAGCGAAGCTGAGATCAAGAGCTTCCAATCGCTACCCATCTTGTGCGAAGGTGGAGCTCCTAGAACGATCGAGCTCTATAATCAGTCTCATCATGAACAGTCGATACGGGTGGATTCCTGGCAGTCAAGAACCTCTATCTAGAGCCTCTGATCGTGAAGGACCGGCCTTGGGAAGTGGAGGACCATGTCAATATCTCCCTACTCAAGTCATTTTTTTCTTAGAGACAACAGATAAGTTTCATCTTCTTCATAAAGCTTAAAAGCTTCTAAACTAAGCTTTTTAAAAGCTTAGCAATCCAAATTTCAAAATCCGCGGCATCAGTATCTTCACGCCGTGATTTTCGGCGCTGAAAAACGGCCCCTCCCCCCCTAAAAATTCGTCGTGATCACAGACTAAGCTCTAAGCTTAGTCCACCAAGTCTCAAGTCACAAAAATCTTCAAGTTGGACAAGTTCATTAAGTTCTGCAACTCTGCAAGTTCTGCAAGTCAGCGAGGTCAAACTGACTTATGCCAAAAACTCCCATAAGGACTATTCCTACGCAGAAGCACTGAACTACAAAGTTGTTCCTTGGAAGACTCTGTTCGCATACACAGACTTACTGAACCAGTTTCAGCACACGCAGAAGGTCATACGCACATTTTACGAAGACTTTAAATCCTGCAACCGTAAAAGTCGAAGACCGTGAAAGCCAAACACAAAAATCTATAAGCCTTGTACACCTGACTTTGAGCTACACTCATCTCGCTAATTGGATTTTGAGAGTGTGAGGTCTTTTTAATTTTTACAGGATAATGGAGCAAAATATGGATGATTTAATGGCTGAAGGTGATCTTCCTAAACCTACGATGGAACAAAAGTTGGATTTAATTATGATGCAGCTAGATGAAGAATGAAGAGCTCGGCAAGCCTTGTAAATTCAATTGGCCAATTTACAATGATCGACTACCGACAAAGATAGACCACAACCCGAAGATCTTATCCGACGAACTATTGATGTGACTCTCGAAGCTCAATCCATCTGCAAAGAAACAAAGATAAATAAAAGAAATTTCAAATTCCGTACTTTCAATGGAACTCGAGATGGAAAGACTGTTCTTGCATTCATCAGTCAACTTGATGATTATTTCCATGAAGAGACATATGCTGAAAAAAATAAAATTAAGTGTGTCACTAATCATTTAGTGGATCGAGCATCTCTTTGATGGACCGTGGTTCGTAAGAGCATAGATTGTCCCACTACCTGGGAGAGTTTCAAAAAGAAGTTTATGCAGAATTTCCTTTCTTCACAATTCCATGAAAAAGCCATAAAGTAATGGGACCTTCTTTAGCAAAGAGATCGTGAGCCTATTTTCCAGTATACCGAACGCTTTTGGAATGCTTTACTCCAACTACGCATGCTTGAAGACGTACTTGAAGCAACTCACAAGCGCAAGTTTATGTCTAGATTACTTGGGCATTACTACGCTGAAGTCAATATGTTCAAGCTTGCAACTCTTGAAGATGCAATTTCTTTAGCTCATGATACTGAAGACAAGCTTCGAGAAAGAGACAAGCGTCCACAATAATTTCAAGCAAATGGTAACTATGGTTCAAAGCAATTCAATTCAAATTTTAGAAGATTCAATCAAAGTCGATTTTCTTCATCATCTTTCCATAAGTCTTGGACAAAACCACCTTCTTTGCCATCAAATACTAATCAAAACCCTAAGCCATCTTCACAGCCAAATCCTAATATTCCTAGACTTCCTGCCATTGCAAACAATGTATCTAAAGCCAAACCTATAGTGTGTTACAAATGCCATCAACTTGGACATGTAGCAGCCAATTGCCAATCGAAGAAGCCACCTGTCCATATTAACTATCTTGGAGCAATGGAAGATGAAGAACATGAGGAAATGCCTGACTTTACGGAAGATGAGGACGACATTAATACTCCTTCGGATACTTTACCAGGTATGCCAACTCCACATTCTTTGTTGACAATGAAATGTTTAGTGCATGGAAAAGAAAAGATTATTTTGCATGATGATGGTAGTACACATGATTTTATTTCTGCAAAGTTAGTGAAAGAATTGAAATTATAAACTGTTTCTACACATTATTGCATTAAAGCATCATTCTTAGGCATAAGATATAATGGAACAAAAGAGGTGCATGATTTAGAAATTCAAATTGGTGAATACACTAAAAGAAGGAATTTTCTAGTTGTACCATTACAGTCTAGTGATATTATCTTAGGTATGCCTTCGCGTCATCAGCATAATCCTGACATAGATTATTCCACGCATTCAATTAAAATTCATTTTCAAGGAAAATACATTACATTGTATGGTATGCACGCATCCAATAATTTTCCACTACTTACTCATACTCAAGCTAAACGTGCATTACTCAAAAGTAGTAAATCTAATCTAATTTGGGTGAATGAACTTCAAGCTAAAGAAAAACATATCCACCCTAGGCATAAAGAATTCCTTGCACAATTTAAAGATTGTTTTGCTGAAGATTTACCACCGCGACTACCTCCTTCACGTCCTAAAGACCACAAAATAGATTTAATTTCCGGTACACAACCACCCTGTAAAGCACCATATAGGCATAACCAGATTCAACAGAAAGAAATTCAAAATCAAGTTGAGAAATTATTAAACAGAGGATTAATTAGACCTAGTAGTTCTCCATTTGGCGCACTTGTTTTGTTGGTAAAGAAGAATAATAATACTTATCACATGTGCATTGATTATCGTACCCTAAATAAGACTACTGTAAAGAATAGATATCAAATTCCTAAGGTAGATTATCTTATAGATAAACTACAAGGTTCTGCCATATTTAGTAAAATAGATCTTAAATCTGGTTATCATCAAGTGAGATTAGATAAATCTGATATATTCAAAACTACATTTAGAACACAATTTGGTCATTATGAATTTCTAGTGATGCTTTTTCGATTGACTAACGCATCTGCTATATTTAGTAGAATGATGAATCGCATATTTTTGAAATATCAGCATTGTGTTATAGTATTCTTTGATGATATCTTGGTATTCAGTAAAAATGAGAAAGAACATTACGAACATCTGTCTTTGGTTTTCAAGTTGTTGAAAGATAATCAATTGTATGCTAATCCTAAAAAGAGTGAGTTCTTTCAAACAGAAATTGAATATTTAGGTCATATTGTGTCATCAGAAGGTATTAAGGTTGACCCTAAGAAGATAAAAGCAATATTGAACTGGCCTATACCCAAAAATATGCATGAGTTACGTTCTTTTCTAGGTCTTGCTAGTTTTTACAAGAAGTTTGTGCGAAATTTTTCATTACTTGCTTTGCCTTTGACTAAACTTTTAAAGAAAGGTATTGTTTATCATTGGTCTGATAATCGACATAAATCTTTTGATTTATTGAAACATGCATTAACCCATACTCCTGTATTACAACTACCTGATTTCAATAGACCATTCTTTTTAGTAGTTACTGATGCTAGCAGATTCGGAATAGGAGCCGTACTTATGCAAGATAATCATCCCATAGCCTATTCTAGTTGTAAACTGAAACCATCCGAGCTTAAATATTCCACATATGATAAAGAATTGTTAGTTGTGGTACAAGATTTAAGACAATGGACACATTACTTAATGGGTTCTGAGTTTATAATTAAGACAGACCAACAAAGTATTAGACATCTCCTTAGTCAACCCCAAATATCTGACCGACATATCAAATGGGCACCTTTTATTTAGAGTTTTCATCCCCTTATCCAATATCAACCAGGTAAAGAAAATGTAGTAGCTGATGCTTTAAGTAGAAGACCGACTATTCATAATATCTTTATCATATCATTTGATTCACTAACCCCTATGAAAGATATTTATCATCAGGACATTACTTTTCATGCTGATTGGAATAAATTAGTTGAAAATAACTGGATTCCTATTGATTCACTGTCTTACAATGATGGATTCATGTTTTATGTATAGAGATTATGTGTTACAGTTCCATTTAGATCTTTTGTTTTGAATGAGATTCATTGTCCTCCATATCAAGGTCATAGAGGTATTATATCTACTTTGTGTATATTGACTGAAGATTTTTATTGGCCACATATGGACATTGATGTATCTAACTTTGTTTCTGAATGTTTGGTTTGTCAAAGAGTTAAGAGACATCATGGTAAACAATATGGTTTACTTGTGCCTTTATCTATTCCATCAAGACCATGGGATCAACAGATTTCTATGGACTTTATTACTGGTTTATCTAACACTAAAGCTAACCATGATATGATTTGGACTATTGTAGACAGGTTTAGTAAACAAGCATATTTCATTCCATGCAAGAAAACTTTAACAGCATCTCAGGCAGCACAATTGTTTTTGAAAACTGTTTTCACTAATCATGGATTACCAATAGTTATTATTTCTAACCGTGATTCTAGATTTTGTAATAACTTTTGGATTACTTTGTTTGCTAACCTAGGAACAAAGATTGATTTCTCATCTGCATTTCATCCTGAAACTAATGGACAAATAGAAGCCACTAACAATACTATTTTAGATCTTTTACGTGCTTACACTATTTCTAAACCACAAACATGGGATACACATTTGCATTTACTGCAGTTTGCATATAACAATACACCACACACCGCTACAAAGAAAGTGCCATTTGAAGTGATTTATGGTTATCCTGTTGCATCTTTATCAAATAGAATTCAAAGTGCTTATGATATTGCTAACATGCACGCTACTATTTTTTATGAGGTTAAAGACATGATTGCCAAAGCCCAACAATCATATACAAAACAAGCCAATAAGAAAAGATAGGCCATGAATTTCAAAGTTGATGACTATGTTTGGTTAAGAATAGAAAAACGTAGATTACAAAGTGTAGATAAACACCCAGTTGTGAAATTAGCACCTAGAATCTATGGACCATTTAAGATCATTCATAAAATCAACGACAATGCATTTAAGTTAAAACTATCACCATATTGGAAAATTCACAACACCTTCCACATTAGTTTATTATGACCCTTTAGAGCCAATTACATGTACACCCTGTTTATGAAAACCCACCTTTCTTAGATGAAGGGACTGAAATCCTTGAGCCTGAAGCTATCATAGATACTAACTTTATGACCACTAGAACTGGCTGTAGATATTCTAGATATTTGGTCAAGTTTAAAAACCATCCTGTTGTTGAAGAGGCCCAATGGATGCACACTAGAGATTTAAATGCTTTCCCCACTCTGTTAGATCCACTATGAGCTAATAGCAATTGAGGACAATTGCTATCCCACCCCGAGGTATGATCCCAGGAGGCATATTTCACAGTGGATTCCATGCCACGGTGGATTCCGTGAGGTTTTACGATGGATTCCGTAAACTTTGTTGACCGGGGCTCATACACAAAGTGGATTCTTTGTGCGAGAAGTTGATGGGGATGCCTATTCTTTTCGGGCGTTTCATTAATTTAGTGTGTACATGGGTGATTCCATAGCGGGTGATTCCGCAAAATACATATTAAATTAATAAACGTTTATGAGTTTAGAGTGCGCACTCGTGATAAATTAAGATTAGGATTGATTTCTAACTAGTTGATTTATTTATGTAATTGAAGACTGCTGCTAGGTATTCACTTTTGTCGGTTTAATTGTATTATTTTACTAACAATTGTGAATGCTTCAGTTGATGTGTAGAGATAGCAACAGTGGCGGAGGAAAGCATTGGAGGATAGCGTATATTCGAGTTATCAATTATATTTTGATGGGCACATACCTTAGGCATGGCGCCTATATTTTGTCGTGCCTATTTATTAAGGTGTTGGATATTTATTTATTATTTTGTATGCACATGGGCGCACGATTGTGATATTTGTATTTGGACATTGTATTGGGTATGCCTGACTCTTTGGGCGCCCGCCCATTAGCTTTATTTCTATTTTGTGCTAAGAAAACTCAAAAGCCAAAAGCGTGCTATTTTGTAATTCGGGCTATTATTTGAGCTTGAAGATGATTAATACATAGAAATACATGCTTTGTGAAGCGCTCACACAAGGCATGGGGGGAGATTGCACCCAATTGGTCTCCTGTTCATGTCGTGCATGCTTTCTACCTTGAGTTTTGTGCAAAAAGTAGAGTTCTTTTGTTCTTGGGAACCTTCCGGCGCTCACTACGTGAGCATACACAATCTGATCTGTGCACCATACATGCCTTGTGGAGCGCTCACACAAGGCATAGGGAGAGATTGTATCCAATTTTTCTTTTTACTTCATGTTGTCCAAAACCTTCTTCTTATTTTATGAGTTTTATGAGTTTTAGTAGAGTTCTTTATTCTTGGGAACCTTCCGACGTTCACTATGCGCACATACAATATCTGATTTGTGCACTATCATCTAAGTGCGACTTCATTCTTTGTGGATACAAGGATTTTCTGACAGAGGATGCTTATGTCCATAGTAGAACATATAGATTACCATAGTAGTCTACATTGATGGGGCTTTGTCCATCTAGCTAAACATGCAAGTGTCGTAACTACTAGGACCATGAGTTGCATAGTGGTATTTGTTGATACAAGGAGCCTAACAACTATATGTGATGTTAAAACATCCAAAGGGGGCTACCATTGTTAGTCTTATCTACAAATTCTTCTAGAAAATCCAACCAATGACGTAGAAGCCACATACAAGCGGTAAAAATACTTCCATTAGTGTATGGGTATTAAGCTTTTGGTTCTTGCATTCAAGCTAGGAAGTGAAACCCGACTAACGAGAGAAACGCATAAGGACAACTAAGACATCTCTTAAAGGATCTCATTAGTATATGCTGATGTGGTGCTACTTTTCTTGTTCACTCATAAAGATGAGATTAAAAAGAAAATTTCATCGTTACCATCATTCTATCACATCATCTTCAAAGTAAAAGATGCCTAATTGCTCTACACCATAAAGGTCTCTATAAAATGAGTTCATTAAGCTTATTTCACTTTCCCATATGCACATATGGTTGATGTTCACAAAAGCTAAATGCCTACTCATTTGTTTTCAAATAACCTTGTGTGCGCAGTGTAATAGAGTTGCATTATAACCGATAACTACTCCACTATTTAAGAAAATGCTTGCTTGTAAGTGTTAAAACTTAGCTATAGAAATATTTTAAACTTTTGTTAAACATCCTTGATCACTATTTTGTTAGTACACATGCATGAGTACATATCCCTATATGGAGAGGTATTTGGAAAGGTTATATCTTTAACATGCATACATAGGCATGTTACACACAATTACAAATACGTATCCATGTGTAGCTTGCACATGTATTGCTCATCCTCTCGAGGCAAATACTCTTGAATATATGTGTGTATCACATGGGTTCAAAATAAGTGATTTTAAAAATACTATTTTTACAAATTTTTTACATAAAGAAGGGTGTCATGTAAAGGAGTTACTTATAGTTTGAATAAATAAGGGTTGTGTTTTATTCCGAGGGGGTGCAACTATAAAAAATCATCTATATAATGTGTGTTGAAATTTTCCCATGTGTAGAAATTTTCATACATAGGGAATTTTCCTATGTTTCCCTACATAGGGAAATTTCCCTACATCTGATAGTTTTCCTACATAGTAAATTTTTTATATTACTCTAGTTTCTCTCTAATTGGAAATGTTACATTTTTCCTAGTTTTCACATTCCTAATTATGGTCCTCGCACATATTCCTTCTTGAAAAATAGCATGAGGAGAAGGCACAATAGTTTGATAACAATGCTAATGATGATGATGATTGTGAGCTCACAAATGACCTTTCCACTACATAGCGGTTTAGTAAGCCCACTCACATGCTTGCATGTGAGGTTTCCTTTGTTTAGTATGGCAAGAGCCTTTGGTTCCATACAACATGAAAAGAGAGGGAAATTATAGAAATGATCTCATGCTCTATAAATGTAAAGTAAGATGCATGTGATGCTAAAATTAATGTTGTTATTGTATAGGGTATCCATCAAGCTACAAGCTCCACTAAAGTAGCTCCAAGGACCTAAATCTATCCATGACATGTTTAAAACATCTAGCCTTACAAATTTGAAATCTTAAGGAAAATCCATATACATGTTGACTCATCATGTGGTTTGACTAAAAAGATAATTGTTCCAACTCCTTTTGCTTATCGGGACAAATGTTACTTCTTGTCCTATCACAATTTGCAGGCCCATGATGTTGAACATGGAGATGCATCTTTTTGTACAGCTAATATATAGCTAGTATCAAAACTTGAAAACCAAGTTTGTGATTATTGGCAACAACTAGCATTGAACAACCACCTACATTAAGACATTTGACATTTGACTGCTGCAAAGAATCCTGCAAATAGTCCTCGGGGAAGTTAGTATATGCATATTCTCTACATCACGTGCGTTCAAGGCCTACTTATAAATATCCTTATCTATGAAATTTTCTTGAGCAAAACATAACCTTTTTCTATTCAATCTATAAATAACCCCTTTATATTATATCCCTATGTATGTAAAAAATATATAAAAATGGTATTTTAAACTTACCTTATTTTGAACCTATGTGATACACACATATATTCATGAGTGACTTACTCGAGAAATAGTCAGACATTTGACTGCAAAAACTTTTAAGAATTAACTTAGATCTAAATCTTTACAAATCTAATCTACTACTTAAGAATTCATGGTGAGATAGGTCACCATTTTGCATAGTCCATACAATGCCCCATGAATTTTTGTCTGAGCAAGCTTAGTGTGGAATCCAAGCTGCAAAATCTCCTTCTCCATGTAGCATTATATCTTTGTAATCAACAATCCAAGCATCATGTCTCCTATAGAAGCTCTCAAGACTTTACAAATGTCTCCCATTTTTTGTTTGCAATAACAATCCATTCTTCCTATGATTTGTCAGTCTTCACACTAGTATCTTCCCCACAAAATTAAGTTGACAACAAGATATGAGGAACATGAAAAAGACATGAGATAAATAAGTATATACACTAGCATACATCACATATGTTGTATTAAGTTCTTGTCCTCTCAACTAGGAAGATATAAAATTGAAGTTTTCTGAAAGAGATGTAGGCTTAGATATTCAATTTTTCCTAAAACACCTTCATCCAGTTTTAAATCTTATCCATGCCTTGAATCTAGTGACATCCTGGAAAAAATTTATAATAGGTATAAAACCTTATGCATAATCCATCAACATGAGCATCAGGATATAGAATGAATAGACTAATTCATGTTTGCACACATGCATAAAATGAAAGTTACTAGTTGCAAATGCTCCTTATGTTTACACAGTCTTGTGAAACACACTACACATCAGTCTACAAACACACATGAGATATGGAGGCATAGATGTAATAAGGTATGTACCCTACACACAAGACAATGAACCTTTTCAAATTGTTAATCTCCATGTTTATTCACTCTTCATATTTGTGTTATACCACTTTACAAGAAAATAAAAACACCAATGCTACAAGGATAAAGATTTCAAGGATAATTTAGCAAGTAAAATAAAAGTCTCAACAAATGTAAGGGAGAGGATAGGAGAGAGAGGAAGAAGAGAAAGAGAGACTACAGAAGAGAGAGAAGAGGTCCAAGAAGAGAGAGAAAGACTGTAGAGAGGAGAGGAGAGAAAGAGGGTGATGAGGAGAGAGAAAGACTAGGAGTAGAGAGAGAAAGAAGGGAAGAGGACAGGAGAGAAGGTGAAGAAGGTGAAAGGACAGATGTAAATTCATAAATTGGTACCATGCCAATGTCCTTCACACCTTTTATACCTAGGTCAATGTGACACTAGGTATTTACCTCCATTACAATCCATCCTTGATTGGATGTTTTTGTCCCCAAAAAAAAAGAAATAAGAAACTTATAACATGGGTTAGAAAATTGTAATGGAGAGGATATGAGACTCTATATATGTGTAAAAAATATATTACAATCTCCAAATCTTCATATGGGAGGTTATGTATATGGCTGCAAGCATACTATCGGATGCATACATCAATGTGGAACCATTCAACCACAACCAAAACATGGTCAATAGACCTACATATAAACAAGTAAGGGATATAGGGTGCTACCTTGGCACCTCAAGCAAAGACAAGATTTCCATTAGTAATATTCCATGAAAATTCACGAAAAGATACATGATATCATATATCATCCAATGCCCAACAAAGATTAGGCTTTTGGTCAAATTTGGAACATGGTATACATCATGCAAAACAAAAGTGCTACATGAAGCAAAGTGCAGTCTCAAATTACAGTCTAACATCATCAATGCTAATAATATCCTATGCTAGTCATTTCCTAGTCTCATAGAGCTTGTCGTGTTTCATTATGAAGGAAATTAATCCCTATATGACATAACATAGAAAAAAGCCCTTGAATCAAGTAGGAAACATTGAGAAAAAGTAGATGAGGCATCAACCCACTAACTAGCATTAAGAGAAGAAGTTGCCAAGATGGAATCATCATTTAACTTAGGCTCTGCACTACATTTCTCTCTTCAATCTTTACATTGCACTTGGTAGGGACAATGTTGTGATCATTAGAATTTTTCTACACTTTGCCCTTTCCTTTGTTTTTGCACGTATCATCGCACATCTTATCGCACTACGGATGAATATGACCCTACTTTCCATAGTACTACTGATATGTAGAGAGAGGGCTTACAACCACATGACTTACTATGGCATGTCTATGAGACCGAGACCTTTGTGAATCACTACTACAATAGTCATTACTATTCTTATTATTATGTCTATCCCTACCACAATAGTCATTACTATTCTTACTATTATGTCTGTCCCTACCACAATAGTCATTACTATTCTTACCATCATGTCAGTCCTAACAATCAATGCATGAGAAGTACGGGTTCCATCTATATTATTCTTGTTTATCTCCACTGTGAGTAAGGCACCCTTAACATCCTAAAGTTTCAAATCATCCTTAGGCATATTAGTACACATGACCCTATGGAAAGTGTCCCATGACTCACGAAGTGTCACATACAAGAACAAGGGAGGGAAATTATCATTAAATTCAATGCCTTGTGAAGCCAAATGTTTGAAAATTGAATAAAACTCATTCAAATGTGTAGATACACTAGCCCCTTCCTTCATATAAGTGGGTCCATAACTACCAAGCATTATCCTTAGGTGCCACAACATTGAAGTACAACTCTTTAGACAATAACAATATAAGAGTGGATTTACATACCACATTCAAATCATCCCAAGTATCCTAATTAATGCCTTCAAGATTTACACTCTTGGTTTTCAAAGGCCCAACTTGCATCTTTTGAACCAATACCTGCTATATTTGCATCTTTGAATCGGTGAAATTTTGTGCCATCAAGATTTTCAAGAATAAAAATAGTACTATCATTCGAAGAACCAGCTATAATGACAGTATACCACTATAAAATCCAATCGAATGGACTGCTGTAAATGATTACAAATCAGCCCCCAAATACTCAGCCAAAATAAGGGAAAAATAGGAGGGAATACTAAAGTATAGAGCTATCCAAAAATTTCAAGCAATAGACTACCAAAGTACAATGTTTACTCTCCAAGTCAATGTTGAGAACTATAATTATAGTAATGTTGAAATAAAGATAGTTGTATATGTCAATCTAATTGTGGGTAAATAGCCAGGAAAGCAAGCTTTCACTACCAAGGATTCCATGGTGTGCTATGCTTGAATTAGAGCAGATTGCATGTGAGATAGAGATGGTTCTATGTTCCTTTTCTATGATCAAGGTATGTCTATGAGATACATTGACATTTGTGCTTCTTTGGAGATGATATCTAGAGTGGAAGTGGCTATCCCAACAAGCTTTCTAGAGGTTCTTCTGAGATGTTGGCAATATGGTAATGATAAAGATTCTTTGGTGGCTATGGTGGTAAGGTCACATTGTGATCATCTTGAGGTTCTTCTAGTGTTGCTAGCAGATGGTGGACCTCTAAGGTATGCCTTTGAGCTACATTGACATTGGTGCTTCTTTGAAGATGGTGTCTAGAGTGAAAGTAGCTATCCCAAGTAGCTTTCTAGAGTCTCTTCTAAGTGTTGGCAATATGGTGATGATAAAGCTTATTTGGTGTCTATGGTGGCAAGGGTACATTGTGGTCATCTTGAGGTTCTTCTAGGGTGTTGGGGCAGATGCATGGCAGATGGTGGACATCTAAGAATATTTCCCATTTCATTGCATATAGTTTTGTACTTTCCACCCCTAATTTGAGAGGCATTTTTAGCATTATATAGCCCACTCTGGTCCACGCCTATTCATGGTCTTTGTGTTTTTGCTTAACTGGTTCCCAAGAAAGCATGTTTCCTCTATAGACACTCTCATTTGGCTATATTGGATTATATTGGGATTTTGCTTACCTTTTGCCAACTCAGATTAGGACTAGTATTGGCTTAAGATGGTTTAGTTCAAACTTGATATGGAAGTCATATTTGTAGAGGTGATTTCAATATGATAACTTTTCTTGATGTTTTGAACTAATACATGAGATGTGGACACAAGTAATATTATTTGGCAAAACTGACATGGAAAAACCTACGCTCTAATTAGTCATGGAGGGAAAACTAGGCTTGATCATATTTATTTCAATGAGAGAGCATGTGGTATTTGTAATTGTTCATAAGCAATATGAAGGAGTACAATGAGAGCATTGAAAGCTAGTGATTGTAATGCATTGAAAATTTCTTACAAAAGAAAAAGATGATAGAAGTTCACATGCTAGAGTTTAGTCTTATATAGTGTGCTAGAGTTCAATCTCATATACATAGGTTGCAACATAATAAGGAGAAAGTCATAACTATGATGTTATATTACTATTAACCTCAGCTCAAGATGGAAAAAATATGAAGCAAAAAGTGGAAAAAGAATACAAAAAGTGCAAAGGCGCAGAGGTGGCCCCTAAAAGCTAAGCTAAGGCAAAAGCACAATTTTAAATAGAAGGCACCTTAAAAAACTCTAAAAACTCTTGTAAAAGAGCACCAGGCTCCCTCTTCTGCCATTTGTAAAATAATAGATGGGTGTAAGCTTAAGGCATGAGGCAAGTAAAGGAAAATAGGAAAAAGGACCTTGCCACAAAGGCCGGCCATGTAAAAAGGGATGGGTGCCCATGGGATTTTAGGGCTTTTATATAAAGTTCAAAAAGTGAATGGAAGCTCATTCTTTGATGTGTGACTAACAAGAGACCTCTCTCTCCTTGTCTTCTTCGCTTCCCTTGTTTGTGTGTGTGTGTGTGTGATATAAAGAGAGGGAGATTTGAGAGGGTGAGGGACTGAGCACATGGGAGTGAGGGATCAAGAGGGTGAAGCTCTTCACCGTTCCCCCTTCTCTTCTTCTCTTTTTTTCTCTTTTCTCACTTGTGCACCGCTATGGTGGATGGAGCTTGAAGGTTGAGGCTTGAGGATGCTTGAGCTAGCATCTAGGGTCGTGGAGCTACTGATGTGTGTGAAGGAGGAGGCAACTCATTTCCACATCGAGGTAAGCTGAGTAGATTCATAGATTTGGAGGTTCCTCACCTAGGTGAGTTGTAGCCATTACAGTTCACTTGGAAGCCTTGAAGTAATAAGCGGTCCCTGGGTCTTAGCGGTCAAGCGAGAGCTCCCACATTTTGGTTCCATTGCCGGGACCATCGGATTCAATCTTGAACACTTGCGCACCTCATATCGAGCATCGAAGTAAGGGATTCATCCCCAAACCGGAGCTTGAGATAGGTAAGAAGTTGGGAATTTTGATCTTCGATACAAGTATTTTGGTTATTTTGGTTGTTTAATTATTGGATAAGAAGGGGAAATCATTTCAGTTATTTGCTTTTGATTCTTGTTGCATTTACCGTAGGTTAGGATTAAGAAGTCAGATTAGAGAGGTGTAGGGTTTACTATTGTAAAATAGGGTAAAACAAACACAAATTGGGTTAAATGGGAGAAAAGAGTGGTTGGAATGATTAATGCAGGAAAGGGAGTGATTGGGGATAGCAAGATCTTGCTCAGGAAGGGGTTTAAGGGCCATGAGACCATAAAAGAGCTCATCTTTCACCCTAGCAATGAGAGAGAGAGAGAGAGAGTGAGAGAGGGAGAGAGTTTTCATTACTGATTTGGTTTGATCTTGCCATCGAGGAGTTTTTCACACAATTTAGGTATATCAGAACCTTCTTACTAGATATTT
Organism: Lygodium microphyllum; assembly: GCF_053477565.2. NCBI lineage: Eukaryota > Viridiplantae > Streptophyta > Polypodiopsida > Schizaeales > Lygodiaceae > Lygodium > Lygodium microphyllum. The sequence goes on along the minus strand of NW_028229514.1, from coordinate 17,794,587 downwards.
GTTGTGATCTTGAAGTCGGTGTGCTTGGTGATTGCATGTATCATCATATTCAACGAGGTCATTCTCAGTGCGGCCGTCATCTTGCACAACTCGGCCCGTCCGAGTGGCTTGGATTTGGGTTCAGTCCCAGAATCGCACCACTTGGCCCTCGGACCAGTCGGACCACTCGGCCCACTCGACTCAGACACGTATTGCTCGGCCCGTTCAAGTCAACCATTCGGACAAAACTAATATTCGGCTCTTGGCATACTTGACTCGGCCCGTTTGAACAATGGAATTGATCCACTAATGTGACTTGGCCCTCGGACCACTCGGCCCTCAACCACATCTATTCGATTATCTGAGTTGCAAGTTCGACCCGTGTTCCTATTTGGTCCTGAGTCCCCATTTGAATTTGCCACTCGGCCCCTACAATTCGGACGAGTTGGGCCGAGTTAGAATTTTGCAAATTTTGTGGAAGTTTGCACAAGACCTAGCTAGATCTCAACGGCGCCAAACTTTTTGAGCCATCCCGATGCCCATAACTTGATTTTGGTGCAAGGAATAGGCAAATTCAAAAGATGCGGCTGCTTAGCAGCTTGAGTAGGTTGTCGAGAGAGTTAGCGCCTTGATGGCAGCTAGTGGAGGCATAGATCCCAAACGAACCTAAACCGAGTAAGTCGGCGCAGCAAGAAATCCTAAAACCTACCAAGACGACAAAAAATTGATCGAACGAGCCTATCATGCCTAAGACGAGACGAGAGTGTGCATGCCGCTTAGACAGTTGCTCTCCACACTCACCTTGACTTCCAACAATTGAAGTACACTTAAGAACACCCAAAAGCCCGATTGAGTACACAAGTGCATGGAGAAGAACGCGCTCGCTAAGTGGAGCTAACTTGAGGATTGTGTGTGGCAATTAAGGAACTCATTCAGATAAAAGAACGTGAAGGAATCAACCAATAAGAGAAGATCCCAAGACATAGATGGAAAATTAGAGCCGAGCGTAGGACTAAGCGAATAATAACAGAGATGTGGATCTACCCGACCTCCTTAAGCTTATCGACAGTTTGGTGGAGCACGAGAACACAACCATGTCAGAAGAAAGCTTAGACTGCAGGCAAAACAAGGAATTTGACTTAGGGGTTTTCCCAAAAGCGATCCAGTAGTTGGTGAGTAGCTACAATTCTCACGCTCGGTATGAGCACCGCGGTCTCCATGTTTATTCACTCTTTATGTTTGTGTTATACCACTTTAGAAGAAAAGAAAAACACCAATGCTACAAGGACAAAGATTTCAAGGATACTTTAGCGAGTAAAACAAAAGTCTCAAAAAAGTCACAAACTATTTGGTAGCTTCTTGAATCTTTTACACGTATTAATTAGAACCAATTGTATCTTGGAGATACTCCACAAAACCTTCATTGTGAGTCTTTGAGATTTAGGTTTCTTCAAAGAGATTTTCTCTACTTCGCCTTGCATAACATTAATAAGTTACATCTGAATAAAAGCATACAAATTGAGGACATATTGCATAGAATATCTACATGACCATCTTCCATACATATTCTAAATATTTAAGTAAGCTCCAAATGTGAGTAATAGTTTTGATACTCTCTATTGCATTCAATGACCACTAAAAAAGGGCATCAATCAAGGCCTTCATCATCACAATAATTTTCATTGTGGCCAAAACCTATTATATGAGACATATGAAAAAAATTGTGGGTACCTTAATGATCAATTTGACCTTACTACAATTCACACATCCCTCACAAGGCATGGCAATAGGAGATGATGTCTAGTGTTTTGTTCTAAAACAAAAGTGCCTACTACTTTCACTATTACTAGTACATAAGATTAGAGATCTGAAAAATTCCAACCCATAAAGCTTAATTCTTGTGTAGCATAAAGATAACTCCAAAGAAAAATGTGCCACTTGTCAAAATATGGAAGATGTTTTTTACCAAAAAAACAGTGAGGTTGCACATTGCACCTATCAAAATGAAATGTGCATGTGACCTTAGAGACAGTAGCACTTTGGGTTAGTTTGCTACTAAAAAATGTACCTATGCCATAGTCCATTAGCGCCCATTTCATAGGTATCCGATAAGCTCCATTGTTGAGATTCAGCAATCACACTCACTAACAGCCTCTTTGTATGGAGCTTCAGGGCCAAGGACATGAAGGCTTACCTATCCCATATGCATAGTGGTGCCTTCTGCAGTTTCCTACTTTCCTATAAAGCATTGTACTTGCTTCCTTTTCTTAATGCAATGATAGTACTCTTTTCTTATCAGTAAAGTGTCAGTGTCATTGTCCACATACACAAGATTGTGTTTATGAGTCCAAGTCTCAATCTTGGAACCTATTTCACTTGTGTAACAAATAGTGTCTTTGTTTTCTACATCATGAGTTACTCTTCTTCTTTCATCCACCATAACTAACTGCCATGTCCTAGATCCGGCTCATTCGACATGGTATCAGAGCTCAGTTGGGCATGGCCCAGCCTCATCTCTGCTCTTCCAGCTCTTCTTTATCTTTCCTATGCTCAGCTTGAGTTCATGACTTCACTCCCAGCTCAATTCTGACTCTACCTTCAATAAAGCTCCAATGGCTACCATAGCCTACAGGACCCTGTCTCCTTGGAGCTCTTAGATCTCTTGAACCAAAAAATATCTCCCGAAGCTCTCTTTTGGAGGATCATTCCTTGACTCCCTGCGCTCCTTCCTGGCACATCACAGAGGCACATTGGCAACCGATAGCCCTGGCATTGCGAATTTTAGTTCTCGCTATCCAGATCTGTGCCAGTCCCGATTCGTACAGATGTTCATCTCCCACGCAGTGCAATCTAGTCCATGACCTTAGGGCTTTGTAATCCCATGTTATAAGCTCTCTATCCATAAAAAAATTTTGGAAAATTATCAAGGCTATAGCCCACACAGACTGAAAAACTAGGCCCTTGTCCTAGAAACCCTAATTCCACCATAGCCAAAATCTCCCAAGCTCATTTTTCTCTCATTTTCTCACTCATGCCTCTAAACCAAGCTAAAGCCCACTCTGATCTACTGTCCCAGCACCAAATCAAGGAGGGGAAGGACCTGAGAAGATTGAAGAAGGATCAATGACCCCGAGCAAGGAAGATTCAAGCTCAACATCAAGTTTCTACATAGTGTGTTTTCACACTACCATTACTTGTGTCTCTAGACACATTGTAATCTGCTCCTTCACCTATAACATCTGAGAATATTGGTACTGATTTGCTGCTGCTTCAACTATCCAACATGGGAAAAGACTCTCCAAATGCTCGGTTCAAGGGAGTCGGGTTTCACACCTGGCAAACCCGTATCAAGCTCATTCTGATAAAGAAGGGTCTTTGGGCCATTACCAATGGCAAAGAGAAGAAACCTCGGGATGTGGACCTTGCAGTTACTTGGTAGAAGAATGATGACAAGGCAAAAGCCATCATTAAGCTGGAATTGGATGACAGCTACATCCATCATGTGGATGCCTGTGACACGTCCCATGACACTTGGGACAAATTGGATACCTTATTTGGTGCACAGTCAAAGTCGTCTAAGTATGGTCTATTGATTGAATTTTTTCGACTTGATATGAAGCCTCATACATCCCTGGCATCCCATCTCAACTACATGGAAAGCTTGTTTACTCATCTTGCAGGGATAAAGCTAAAAATGGATAAAGATGTTTGCATTGGTGTCTTGTTAAAAAGTCTACCTCCTGCCTATGATAATGTATCAACCACTCTAACCAATATGCCTGACCCTCAACTTGTTGATATTAAAGCCTCTCTGCTAGAGGAAGAAAAGAAACTTAAAAGAAAAGAAGAGCCTAGCACTTCAAAGGATGAACAAATGTTATATGTAAACAATAGATACAAATGTAAAAAGGAACCACTCTTCTATGACTTCTGCAAAAGGACTACACACACTGAGAAGTTCTGTCATGCTAGGAAGAGGTCCCAAAAGGCCTATCTTGCAGCTGTGAAACAAGAAGAAGACCATAGACCAAAAGATGAAGATGAAGATGAAGATGAAGACCACCACGATCAGAAGGACAAGACTCATCAGTCCTTCTACTCTCATTACTCTGATAGATAGTTTTAAAAGCCTTGTATTTCCTTGCCCTAATCCTTCTTGCCATAAGCTTTGTAAACTCCTCATGTAACTTGTCACTACATTCCTTGTACACTTTGTGAGGCCCCTGTTACAACCTCCGGATGTCCATCATGTTTTGGTGCCCACACTTAGCCTTTTCTGCGACAACCTCTGGTGTCTAACATGTTTGTGGTGTGCCCACACTTTGCAGGTGGTTCTCATTACAGCCTCTACACACTTTGTGCCTTTCTAATTGTGATTGAGGAGGGGTGTTGAGATTCAGCAATCACACTCACTAACAGCCTCTTTGTATGGAGCTTCAAGGCCAAGGACATGCAGGCTTACCTATCCCATATGCACAGTGGTGCCTATTGCAATTTCCTACTTTCCTATAAAGCATTGTACTTGCTTCCTTTTCTTAATGCAATGATAGTACTCTTTTCTTATCAGTAAAGTGTCAGTGTCATTGTCCACATACACAAGATTGTGTTTATGAGTCCAAGTCTTAATCTTGGAACCTAATTCACTTGTGTAACAAATAGTGTCTTTGTCTTCTACATCATGAGTTTACTCTTCTTCTTTCATCCACCATAACTAACTGCCATGTGCTAGATCTGGCTCATTCAACATCTAGAGTAGTAGCTGACTTGGCACTGAAACCTCTAAAGCTCAGAACATCAGAGATACAATCACGGTCTAACTCAGAAGGTCAAGAATTAGTAAAATATAATAAAGAAGTACAAAGCTTGTAATAGGAGACATAATAACAAACTTATGGATATCATAATGATCAATTTGTCCTTATTACATAATGTCAGAGATATGCAAAATTCCATGATCAATCTGTCCTTATTACACAACGTCAGAGATATGCTAAATTCCAACCCATGGAGTGTTTTTTTTTTTGCACCATAAAGATAAATCCGAAACACCATGCTCTTATCAAAATGAGAGATGTGATTTACCATAGAAATAGTTGTTGCTCATTCCACTTGTCAATATGAAATGTGCAAATAACCTCAAAGATATTGACACTCTAGGTTAGTTTCATTCTCACAAATGTGCCTATGAGAGAGACTTTAAATTAACCTTTATTTCAATTGGGAGGGTAGCATAATTTGACTGCAACTCTAGTATCTCCTTCAATTAGTAAGCAATTTTGGAATGACTAAACATGAGACCATGATCTACACTCATAACAATAGTATGATTGGTTGGGCCCAATTACATTCTTCTCTCGCAACTTCATCAAGGCACATAGTGCCATGCAAGTGTGTGGGAAAGTAAACAGTTAAGTCCTATTAGCCAAAGCACAAGCATCCATTAGTTCTTCTTTTATAACCTCTTACAATCTCGTCCAAATTTCAAAGCGCATAAACTACATGATCAATGGATACTAAATCACTAGTTTGAATAGCAGATACAAAAGTGGGGTTGGCCTTCATAGGTGTATAGTTATTCCACCTGGTCTTATAATATGGATGCACTATATTGGCATTTGTTGTTGCAGCTTGCGCACCAACTAGCCTGGGAATCTAATTAGTCAAGCCAAGTTCTTTGCACATAACAAATCCCTAACAGAAAGCATAGATCTTCCCATGATTGCTTCGAGGTACAATAACCCAGTGAGGAATGTCCCAATCAAAATCTCTATGGCTATAGTTTTCTGGCCTTCCAAGTGAAGGTTTTATAAAGAATTAGCCAAGTATATGGGGATTGCTTCTATCACTTCTCAAATTCGATGCATGCACCTATCAAAATTGGTGTCGAGGCTCAATAAGAATACCCCATTGGCAATTTGTTGCACCAACTGGGCAATTTAGATTTTGTTTGCTAGCAAAAACACAATAGGAGGAATTCTAGTTGTAGCAAAGTAAGTTGAAAGTGTTACAGATGTATCAATGGTTGATGCACAGTTGACATCAATGAGAGGCTTATTCATTTTCCTTTACCTCTTCTCTTGACTCAACAAGACTGTCATGCCAAGATTCTTAAAGCTCCCCATGTGACTGATACCACACCACTTCACCCACAAGTCATTCAAATTCAACATCTCATTTTCAAATTGCTATGCATGGAACAAATTCGAATTCCCTTGGAAAGCATTTACAATATCATCATTGTCCATCTCAGGAAGTATACACACCTTTTCTTATTCCAAGCACTTGATCTAAAACGGCCAAGTAGTTTTACTAACATAGAAATCAAACAGAGTTCAAGTAATTCACATCATCTTCCTGAGGGCCTCCATATCATGCTCAAAATCAAGAAGTAAACCATCCTTGATTTTGTAAATGACATTGTCCAACAAATACCCCTCGTCGACAGGGTCATATGGGATGAAAGGAACTTACTTGGCAAAGAAGGTATTAGGTGGCTTGAACAAACCATGGTGGCATGCATTGTCATAGATGTTTTCAGTTGCCTTCTTTTTCCTACAGGCCGAAGTGGAAGAGGCGAGTCTTCATGGGTGAGCAGATCTCACGAATAGTGCTCTGTTCAGACTCCACCTCCTTTTACTGGTTTAGCTTAAAAAAATTGTGAAAAAATACTTTTCATTAACTCTTATTAATAGTTCAGCTAGAAAAGACATTCTGGAAGCTACATTAGATAGATAACTATGTTATTCAATATTCTCTTTGAGCTTTGCAAAGCAAAAAAGTCTCATGCGAACAAAAGCATAATCCTTTAGTTGTGATTTACCATTGCACACCTAGTAAAGCAAGTGAATGACCTTTGAATGGAGTTTGTAGTAGCTAGAAGCTTGCATTGGAAATTTTTTTGAGCACTTCCAAAGGTATGATAAATGCAAGTACATCCTACACATGCATTGAAACATGAGCAAGGGAAAATTTTATTTTAGTGGCCCTAATACATGCAATTATTTCAAGAGTGTATCAACCATCGAATGCACCGATCAGAATGGGGAAAAAATAGGCCATCCCACTAACTCATTGTTGTGATAAAAGAAGCCTTTACACTAAAAACTTGTTGCATTTATAGCTATTGGCTTTGCTTTGCAAGTTTCACATCTCTTGAGTCCATCTTACATTCATTTTCTTCCTATTTCAAATCACTACATAGAATGGTACAACATCTAACAAAAGGCATAGGAATTGCCGAGCTAGAATCTCATAGATGTAAGAGAGGCACAACAAATAACGTGATACATGTGTTACAAAGATTCCTAGTACATTTCATGGTAACCCGTAGGTGTAGTCGCAATCAACACCCCTCTTGATTAGGATGTTTCTTATCAATCATACTGACTGCCACTATCCTCGGACACAATATTAGTGAGTTTGGGAATCTCCCAATTCCCATTCCTTGAATACTAAAAAGGTGGCACCCGAATAACATACCCATAGGTTTCTAAAAACCATATGATGTGCCTACCATTGGAAAGTGCTTGAAAAATGGAATCTATTGAGCTATAGAGCGATCGATTTGGAGTTATAGTGTTCAAGTTATGACAAATCCAAAGATTTGACCACGTGTCCAAAACTTATGCGAAATTCCCATATTCCCCAACATGGTGTTCTCGATGAAAAAAAAATCTTACATGTGCAATTACTAGGCCAATTAGGACAAAAAAATTTAATTGAATATTTCTTACAAACATCGAAAAAGTAGTCACCATACTAAAGTGTATTGGTCCTGCAAAAGGTTATGTGCAAGGACTATCAAGGTGGTTGTGTTGATTCTTCACATGTTGACATTTAGGGTGATGTGGATGTATTCTAATCTTGGGCCCTCTAGATGAAATAGGTCCCACTCTAGCAATCATACAGGATCTAATTCCTTTTGTTTTATTTCTTTGGATTTTTTTAGTTTTATCTGTGGTGGCAAGTTAATGATGCAACACTATTCATAGTCTTTGGAGTTTTGAGAATGAAGGTATTGTAACAAGCTAAACATATTTGATAGCAATAGCCTATGGTCATACTTTCCATGATAATATATATCTAAATTCACAATTTTTTTGGTTAATAAATAGCTACCCCCAAAGATAAGTAATCTTACTATGTATGATGTGAATTGAATGCTTCTAAGTAGGTGATTGAAATAAAGAGAGCCATTGCTAGTCCCTTCCTCGAAACTAGGCAAATAGTGGCTTATCATATGGCTATTCATTCCCAAGTTCCTTGGATATAGTCATTATTTTTTCAATATTAATATCTAGAGATTGGTTAAGGACAGAAACTTAAGGAAGCGACTTCAGCTTCTAAAGAGTGAGTATAGAAAATGTAATGACTGAGGCATTAGTGTTATTCTTTGAATGTTGATAAAGAAACCCTTTGCTTGGCTTTAGACACAAGATAGACTAGAATATTAAGAAATAAAGCTATTACAAGAATAGAAGGCCTATTTAAGCTCCTTTTCTAGTTTATCAAATTCTCATCCATTAAGTCACCTAGTTTGGAAAACATCAATTGGAGGATTTGTTTGCTCATCATTAGTCATCTAGTGGAGTGGTTAATGTGACCACTGAAGTGAAGCTCAAGATAAAAATTTTCCATATTTCCTAGACTATTAAGGTAGGCATGCACTCAAGAAAGTAATTGTGGGAGCTCTCGCTGGACTGCCAAGACCCCCAGACCGCTTATTGTTTTAAGCGTTCCAAGCAAGCTCTAATGGCTACCTCTCACCTAGCCGACGCACCTCCAAACCTATGAATGTAGTGAGCTTACCTCAATGCAGAAATGAGTTGCCTCCTTCCTCACACACACCGGTAGCTCCACGATCCTAAATGCTAGCTCAAGCATCCTCAAGGCTCCTCCTTCAAGCTCCATCCACCACAGCTGTGCATGAGAAAGAAAAGAGAAGAGAAGAGAAGAAGAGAAGGGGGAAACAAGTCATAGATGCGCAAAGTTGGGCGCGTCTATCATTGCGTCTATATGCGCGTGTAAAAGAGCATGTAAATAGACACGAATTTTGCATCTATATATCCATGCAGATAAACACAAACATAGACGCGAATATAGAGGCAATTTCAGATGCGTAATTATTAAACCACCTAAAATTGGACTTAATATAATAAAAAAACCAGAGTTAATAATTATTTTTGCATTGCTCTCTAATGAATGGCAACTCCTCCAGTTGACAAGCCTGATATAATTATACAATTAGTAGCAAGCATTGCATGTATCTCGTAATTTCTCTACTTGAAGATGTAACGTGTCCACTAGAATCATCCAGGACACGTCTTAGCAGTCCATCGGAAAGGATGTCTAGAAAGCTCCGCCCGGCATTCCCATGGAATGTTACGGGGCTTGCGATCTAGGTCTTCCCGCGTCTGCCACGTAGCGGAAGTATCCTGGCCGTTCCCACTTAGGATCGACCTGAATTTGGGTTTTCCTGTTTGGTCATTAGCTAACAGCAACTAGCGTCAGACCCGAGCGAACTACTTTACGCAGAAATGCCATGTCCGAAGCAGATTCACGCTGCACTTGGTTCAAGGAGAATGGGAAACGAGAGGGATGTAAAACTCAACCTCTCTGCCATAAGGCATAGTCCCATTCCGTTCCCCTAAAACAGCGTAAAACATAACTCTAGGTCATTGCTTTCGATGATCCTCCCGCTGTTCTTCGAGATTTTTGAGAAAAGTTCTCGGCTAACCGGGACCACCCAACCATAGGACGGACCCATGGTCCATCCTCCGCACTTTCCTTGGTTTGTTTTAATTATCTAATTAACTAACACATTAATTTGACATATAACAATCAGCTTCTTTAATTAATCTTGTTAAGCACAGGTTCCTTCACGTAATCTTATCACATGACATAGAAAAACAATATCAGACAAATTCTTTATTATCATTTCATCATTTTATCTTTGAAATACAAGGAGTTCCGCCCATAGGCTTGTCCATAATCTGCCCGAAGGCTATCCAGCAATCCGCCAGGGATCACTATTCCAAGCTTCCGCCCGTAGACTAGTATGCGGGCCTCGAGATCCAATCCCGAGTCACGTTAGCCTCTTGTGCAGGACCCGGAAGGCGAGGGATTTATGGCTAGAGCCCCCCGTGGCACCCAAGCATCCTCCTGCTCCAAGTAGAGCTCAACGAAAAGACCTCTCGCGGCGGGTTCGGTCCACGTTCCCGGCGCGGTCAACAACCCCCTTGGTTAGGGTCAGGCAGGCAGTCGGGGGTAACTGAAGCTGCCTCTCCCTTCAGGCCTTCAACCTGAAGCATTAGATATCATTTCATCCTTTAGTTCTTTGAGCAAACAATGCAAACAGTGCTTTCTAAACTGTTACAAGCACAATCAATTCCAGGAAGCACCCATGCATGTTTGAATTCACCTAGTCAAGTTAAATGCAATTGGAAAATGAATTGGCTATTTGAACAATTTACTAGGATTAGCTCAAAATATGAAAATTGGTCATTGGTACATTCAATGGAATGAATGAAAAGAACATAAGGTGTCTATGCATTTTTAGGACCTTACCAATAAGTTTCCTTTTGTGCATTCAAAAGTGACGAGCCTAGGTCAACTGTTGCCTCATTACAAGGTTGAAATTATTGAGGTACACTTTTTTTTACTAGGCATGGAAAGATTAATGGCATGTCACATTTTTAGATAAATCTTCTTGGTAATGATTCATTCAGGAAGTCGTTATCACCCGTAGGAAATAGCAAAGCATGGGAATAATTCTAAGGGATGCATTAATAGGTTAACTCTAGCTTCAATTGGCATAAATCTCATTTAACTACGTGTAGTTAGGAAAGGATTGCATGTTGCACACTCATCGCACGTAAGAATTTCATTCATTCAGTGTACGAATATTTCTTTCAGAAATGTAGTTAGGGAAAGGCTGCACGGTTCATTTTGACATAAAACCCTAAAAGCTTAGTAGCATGAATTGTGAATCCAGGTCCTAGTAGGATCAATGGAAGTTATGTGAATTTTAGCAAGTGCTTGGTCTTAACAAGAGTAGTTAGGGATTGTGAATCTAGAGGAAATGAATCGCGTGCTTACGTGAGTTATGACGTAATGCAACTAGTTTTTCCCCTCTTAATTAGATCAAGACAATATCTTTAGGAATGGCTCGTCCTTGTCGTAAGACAAGTAAATGGGTTTACCCAAAACACCTAAACCACAAAGGACTCATTTAGGATGGTTAAATCGATACAATATACTCCAAGTGCTAGCTAGGGTTTAGCACATTAAGGACTTGACCTAGTTTCACGCATCTGTTACCAAGACGAACCCTTAAACCAAAGGTCCTACCCACATTCACGGAATGTAGGGCACAATTGGACGCTCATGCATAAAACAATCTAAGGTTTCTACCCTAAGAATCACTCGTTCAAATGATGAAACTCGGATTGAGTTGGAATTCCTAGGACCAAACGTTGTTGGCCTAGTGTAATTAGGAATGTGCTGGGTAAGAAGACACCCTAAACCCTGCTTCTCATCTGGAGATAATTCCGGTCGATCCTATGTGGGAACGGCCAGGATACTTCCGCTACGTGGCAGACGCGGGAAGAACTAGATCGCAAAACCCGTAACATTTCATGGGAGTGCCGGGCAGAGCTTTCTAGACATCCTTTCCGATGGACTGCTAAGACGTGTCCTGGATGATACTAGGGGACACGTTACAGAAGAAGATAAAAAATACTTCCTTTTTATTATGGAAAATTCAATTTAGCTTTAAATTTGACTATTGATTCTTGAGTATGCACATGTGTGTATGATATTTTCCATAGAATTAAGAATACACATTGAATCATTAAGCGAATTAAGTATGTTAGAGTGAATGATCCATCTCATCTTCAATGAGATCAGCCCTTGCTAAACTATCTACTTCTAGGTCTATGTTACCAAGAGGTAACAAAACAAATAAGTCTATCCCACTATCAGATGTATTGCTATATTGCCCAATAACTTCATCATCACCAATCAGATTATTGTCCTCTTCCAGGTTTCCTTGAACATTCTGGCGAGGTTCATCTTGTACTATATCACACATAACATCCATTGTGGTGTCATCATGTACATCATCATTAATTGTTGGATTGCCATCTGCTATCTCTATGTTGGTAATGTTACCATATATTGGTTTTGAACGATTCGATATAGGGATGACATAAATACTTATTATATTGTGTATATGTATCACATGCATACATATAAAAAAATTAGCTTTTACATATATACCTACTCGCATTGTTGAGGTAGCACTAATGTGTCATTCTTGTTTTGGTGAAATTTTGTAGAGTCAATGATTACAAAACCACTTGGATGATGTTTGATTGTGCAATGCTCACCATTTGTTACCACTTCTTTAAACCATTTCACATCCAGTATATATATAAATAATCGTCTGAAGTCAAGCTTCAGAATATCTTGGATCAAGCCACAATAACCTTCCATGGTACCATTGGCATCCTCGAAGTGAGCAAGGACACCACAATCTTGGGTATTTCTCTTTTCATCTATACGTTGAGTTCGAAGATGTTTACCCTCATACCAAATAGCATTGAATAATGTGGACTAGTAGTAAAAGATTAAGATTAAACATGTCAATTTATTATATAAAATATAACTAGAAACAATTTAATTGATAGTGTCTCACCTTTAATAAGCAACATATTCCCACTCTTCTTGAGATATATTAATTCCCTCCTCTTTTTCCATTCTCTCCATTTTCTCATGTAACCAATCTATATCAATATGACGTAGGAGTGCATTTAGATGATCTGAAAATGAGACACTACATCCATATCTGGTGCAAAATACTTGTCTTTCGCTTTTTCTTCCTTGCTCCATTATATAGTGTCACCCATTTGCTCATTACATCACTATTGAGCACATAAAAAATATTTAACTTACGAAGTTCTTCTTTTGTTAGCACTTTACTCCTTCCTTTTCCTTGAGGTATTATAGAGATCATCCTCAAGTCTTCATCATTTTTCCATAGTCGTAGTTGAGAGGGGTCCACTTTAGTAAGATATTCAGATATATAAACAAGGGGTGATTGCACTAACCAACCCTCAACCATGCTTCCCTCAGGCCGTGCTTTTTGCCTCACAAAATCTTTCAAGGTTTTCATGAAGCACTCAAGAAAAAACATCCGCTTTGCATGAACTTCCCCACACAGTGCGATCTCATCAATAAAATGTACGAGTAAATGTAACTGAGTAGTCAAAATGGAGCAAGGAGAAATTTTATCCACCGAACAAACCACCTCAATAGACAATACTCAAGTATCTTGCAATGTGTTAGGATCAATTTCCTTCGAGCTCACGTATCTGTCAGGATGTATTTGATAATTGTTTATTTTTGTGTAGAAATTCAAAGAGATTCACTACATGATGTATGCAATATATAATGAAAAAATACAATGTATACACACCTCAAAAGCTCTCCCATCTTGTAAATGATATCACGTACATCTTTGATATACAATGGGATATGCTAGTAGGAAGTACGAACTCAATGTAAATAATATTCATAGATCAAATGATTAGTTGAGGAAAAGTTCATTATACCCCAAAGTTTACACATAGTTACTTCACTAATTACTATATTCATGGTTAGAGATACCCTTACTTGAATCATTTTGTGCCAATTATGGGACTTCAAACCAGATAGTTGCTCTATACCTCTTTTCTTTTTCTTTATGAAGGCTCCCTTGAGACATCTCATACATCCTGTACATGTTCGAAAGCTACATATCTGTTCCTTCACTATTTTTTCCTCGTTCTTTGATACCATCCAAGGTGCATGGGGGGGTAGCTCAATTTTTCCTCTGGGTCCAATGCTTGGCCAGGCTCGTCTCATGCGACCAATGTTATGTAAATCCTCCCTTACATTGACTGAATCACGAGCCCCTATCAAGTGATCCCATAATGTAGATACAACATTTTTGAATATGTGCATGGGGTCCAATAGGTGATTGTTCTTGAGTTCAGTCCAATACGAAAGATGAAAAAATATAGAGAACCTAACAAACAAATAATATATTATATAAACAATTCATCATGCTAAATACTTTAAAGTCAATCGAGAGAAATATACTTCTTACTGACTCATGCCGAGTGGAGGGTGGTTATTGGCATTAATCCATCTCTCCTTCTAATCTCGAAAGGTTAGAGATTGTGGAGTCATTCAATTATTAGGGAGAACATATTTGGGATGGTCAATAGGAAGAAATCGATGATGATTGTCATAGATAACCTTCTTTAAACGTGCCAACCTTGAGGAAACTAGAGAGGGACCACAAATAGGACATGAATGATATCCTGATGTGGTTAAACCTGAACAAATAAGTGAATGAATAACATGCAATTGATTCAAGTCTTGAATTTCAAATATAGAGTTATATACATGTACATGAACACTCTCCATATCCTAGAAAGTCATGCATGGTCCACAACAACATAGTCTTCAAAGTGAAATCCCTAGATAATGCAAATGCGCTTGTATCTTGTACCTCAATACCTTCCCATAACATTTCTAACTCTTCAATCAAAGGCTCTAAGTAAATGTCCATGTTTTTTACCTTGTGCTTTCCAAGAATCAGAAGGGACAATATTACATGTCCCTTTTTAATTGCCATGGATGGAGGAATATTATAGTTCACCAATACCACTGGCCATACACTGTATGATGTGCTTTTGATGCCAAATGGATTGATTCCATCCATACCTAATACAAATCTTAAATTTCTTGGCTCTTCTTTGAAAATGGGCCACAAATTGTCTATATGTTGCCATGCCGTTGTGTTCACAAGGATCCTCCATTTTCCATCACTTAAATGATAACTAGAATGCCATGACATGAGCTTTCCAATAGACTTCATCCATTGACTTCATCTCCACTTCGTATCTTGATTCACCACAAACAGGACACTCTCGTGCGAACTCATGAATCCCACAAAATAAGACACAATCATTGACACATGCATGGATCTTGACATAATACAGGCCTCCCAAAGATGTCAAGTAATGTCTTGCTTGCTCTCTCTTAGTTGGCAATTTGTTTCCTTTTAGAAGCATTTGTGATAATAACCTACATATATTTTTAAAAGTGAGTTAAAAAACCACCAACATATATTTGTGTCTGATTTCAAAATAGAACAATTAATATTATGATTCATAAGCCAAACTAAATTGATACCTACTTCAATAACGCATTCAAACTAACATTACTCCATCCACAAATTGTTTGCAAGTTAAGTATCTCGAGGGACGCATGAAGAATGGAGTACATACAACCTTCATACAACGGAGTAGATGACGCTACATATAGTGGGTCATCTGGCTTCATCGAGTGACCTTCTCCCCGAACCAGTTGCGAAAATAGATCGTGCACCATTTTGTCCAAAATCTCATCCTCTACAACTTGATGGGGCATTTCATGAGGGCTACTATCATGGTCATCAGTCTCCACTCTTCTTGAAGACTCTGCGTCCTCACGTCGACGTTTTGCAACCTCTCGACAGTGGGGAGGGAGCATCTGAGGATGTGGCACTGCATTCTGCTCAACCACAAAAGGGAGTTACATGTACGCTGATATATATTTCAAACATAGAATAGCAATCTTAGTGTTAAAAACAATGAATACCGGTGATTTTTCTCGGTCCCATTCTCCTTACGTGCTGAGGTGTGGCATTGCAACTCGACGTGCTAAAAAAATACACCCTCGACAATGATCACACATGCATTTAATTTTTCATCGTAGCCATGCATCTCGATTATGAAAACGTAATGTTTCATCCTCACTTGAGGATGTGCTCGTTGACTCATCAGCATGCACCACACTAGGTGATGACAATGACATGATTAAACCTAATTCATGACAACATCAAATTTGTAATTTATATGTTTACTTAAAAACTTCAAGGCGTATTAATTATTCTAACATATTCAATTTTAAATACACAAAACTTATCATAAATACATAAAAACTTACTATCAAAACTTATCTTAAATACAAAAACTTATGATAAAAACGCAAGAGTGCTAAATACACGTCTATGCCTGCATCTATCTACGCTGTCGTAAAGTTCACGGAAAGGCTGCAGAACACAGGGTTCAAGATACAGCAAGAGAAGAGGCTAACAAGAAGAATTCAAATATTTGATGCCAAATTTCACTGTATTTCTTGTCAAGAGTGTTACAAGAAATTTATGATCAGAAAATTCTGGTGACAGTTACATTGAACAAAAGAATGGACATTATCAAGTAATCCAGACAAACATGTCCCTTAGTGCAGAGAATCATCTGTTGTAGTTTTCACTGTCATTATCCTTGCAATCACACTATCTGAGCTCCACTAGTCTGTGATGTATCATTACATCCTCCTTAGCAAGATCCGCCTTCAACTGTCCTGCACTGTGACCACCTTTAACTCCACAGAGGATGAAATTTGCATGTCTTGGATAAGGTGTGAAAACAGGAAAAGTCTGAACAGCTTAAATAACCGCTCTCTTTCAGCAACTAGAGCCTCTTTCACATTCTTGAGGTAGCCTGGATTGCTTAAAGTAGCGCATGCAGCCAATTCTGCAGCTACAGAAACATTATATGGCTGTTTAACTCTCCACAAGTAATTGTTAATGCTCAACGAGAAGCCACCATAACAAACACGGAGGCCTTCTGATCCTGCACGTTTGATGAAAATGCGAAGCACAATAAGATTTTCATGCTCCTTTACGCATGTAATTTGTGAAGCTCTCCAAAAAATTCAATGTATGCTTCATTCAACAGCGTGAAGGCTCTCCAGAAAATTCAATGTATGCTTCATCCAACACAACCAGTACAGGTACAAATTTTGAGCCGCAATTGTTAACATGGGGAAATCAAGGCATGATTCTGCAACCCTGTTCAGAGGCATCTTTTATTCCATTCTGTTTTTCCCAGCCTGGATGGTGCACCAAGCATCCATGGCTGAACCAAAACAAGGTTTCCATAATCCATAAGGCCCCTCCTTGCTTCAGCTGCTGCTGGCATTATTGCCTGGGAGGTTACTGGTGATGAATGTCTGACTGACAGATGCCAAGATGAAGCTGCTGCCGAAGTGGAATAAGGATGCTAAAAAACCATGCTTTTCAGCCGAATTAGATCGTGATCGGCTGTGATTCTGAAAATGGGAGCTGCCACCCAAATTTCGTTTCTGCTTCTAGTTACCAGAGAGGCCGCTGCCTGTGGGCTTTTCGTTGATCCTTCCTTCCTTCACAAGTAGAAGTAATAATCAGGCCTTCTGCATTGTCGTTAAAGTCTTCTATCGATTTCGTCACCGGCAAGTAGTAGCTCGCTTATCTCCTATTTGTTGTCATTTTCTTCTTCTTGGTCTGGTCCTTGTCCTTCGTCTTCTCCATCTTTATAATCAGAGCATCGAATGTAGCTTCCTTGTCATCTCATCGTCCGCAATTTTCATCGGCACTGCAGCTCTACGTCAACTCGTGCCGTCTAACATGATGATCCTCCATTTTTCGCACTACCTTTTTCACCGATTGATGTCTTGCTGTAGTCAACTGTCGCCTCAGAAAATATTCAGGATCAATGTATCCTGCTATTCCAGCTAGAACGGTTGAAAGATGAATCTCAAAACGAGGGCTAACCTTCGTCAATCCAAAGTTCGATTCCTTTGCTACTAGATTTTGATCCACAAGAATATTGCTGGGCTTCACATCTCTGTGAATAACTGGTGGGTCCGCGGAAGAACACCTTGAGCACTGGGCAAACTGGAAGACATATTATTGGCTTTATCACGCATCCAGCTAAACTCTTGCTTCCATCCTTCTCCTTACGTTTCCGTCAATGCCTGTCAAAGCTCTTGAACCCTTTTGTATGGTTCGTGAAGATGCAGCGGCAACCATGATAAGTCAGTGTTCTAGCTTCTTTTATCGGCCATTTATCACGGTTATGGCCCTCCACAGCATCCACATCAGGTCCTAATAAGGCGGCGAAATTCAGCTCGGTTGTTAAGGCTCAGGCTTCAGAATTGTCCAGATGGTGATAACTCCTTCCCCCATGAATCTTCTCTCCATCCTTTAACATTTAGACCTTTTCTCCATAAATTAGCCGGCAGGCCCGATAGGTTTTTTCCCATGAATCCCTGAGGCCAATGACATATCAAAGCCCAAAAATACTGATTCCCCTGTAATTTTTCCGTCATGCCGTCCTTCCTTGTCCCCCAAAACAACCTGCTTTTATCTTGCTTTTTTCCCTCCAAAAGCGATTCAAAACCCCACAAATTAGTTTCCCCCTCTTATGAATGAGTAAAACACAAATAGTGAAGTGCATCCATCTCTCGAATGTGTGACTGCATATACACATGAGACCCAAACCATGAAATCCAAAACAGAGACCAATAATTACAACACTTTAAGCTGTCCCACAGTAGCCATAACCAGTCCTATGCCTATGAAGCCATTACTCGCTCCGATTCTACAAACGTATACTGGACAAGATTTAAGCACCAGCATTGATTTAGACTTTGAGGTTTATCTTTGAAGTCATGCATTGCCCCTTTGTCAGTCAGCTTTACAATGAGTAATCTGCGCATAAACTTCGACTTCGGCCTTGAAGATTGGATGGCAAAATACTCCCTCGGTGCTTCACTAGCGCTTTGCTCGCTTAAGCAGCTTTTGAGAGACTTCCTTCAACTCTATGTCATGGGAACTTTTGAACTTAGATGATCGCTTCCACAAACCTTCCTTTGATTCCATAATTCCCTGCACTTTTCTTAGAGATCATCATTGAAATTATCAGCTTGATAATGTCCTTTGGCATCAGTTTTTCATATTTTTCTAACACACACACATCATGCATCCAAACAAAATCATATACATGCACTAACGGAATATATACATTGGATGCGGATTATCATAATGCATCACACACACAATGAGTCACACGCACAAAATAACACAAATGCACAATAAAAGAAATGGGGGTGTATACGACTCGGATGCGCAACAGCATGACATCCACCCCCTCTAAACCTACGCATCCTCCGGATGTGCCAACTATCCAAGATCATTCAAATCCACAAACAGGTCAAGTCCATCTTCTATTTCTAGTAGACCTGTTCCTCCATCAGCTTCATCATCTATATTCTCTACTTCTTCTGCTTGTCTTTCTTCTACTTGCTCTTCTTCTGTCAACTCTTCAAGTGCATATTCTTCATCTTCTCTTCTCTTGAAAATCTTGACTCGTTTTCCAGCAATGGGCACCCTCAATACTGTTCCATCTAATTCAGCCAACTCATAGGTACCATTGTCAAAAATCTGTTTCACCTATACGGTCCAAACCATCTTTGAACCATTTTTCTCATGCTACTATGCTGATTCTCTAGACTACTATCGTAGACTAGAACCCAATCTCCTTTTATGGCTCTAGGCCTCAAGCGATGCCTTAAATCAAACCTGTCCTTGTTTCTGAGTCGGGTTGCCTTCAAACGATCAACTGCTAGCTGCACATCTTCTATCCTTCTCTCTAGTTGACGAATCCGAAGAGCTAGAAGCTCTTTCCTTGATAAATTCTCATGCCACGGAAGAACACTCCAAGTGAGAGCACAAATTTCTGTAGGCATGACAGGTTTTTGCCCATTCATCAACTCTGCAGGCATGTATCCAGTAGTCACGCTATGTGTAGAGCGATCAGCCCACAACGTAAAAGGTAGTAATCTCGGCCAATCCCCAATCCGACCTCTACAAGCTTTTGCCAATGCTTTAACTATCGGCGGATGTCCTCTTTCACTCTTGCCATTTCCCTCTGGATTATAGGCAGTAGTAAGAGCCAATTTAATCCCAAGCCATGAGAAAAATTCTCTAGCTTCATCTGCATCTAGCTCTCCACGATCAGCTGTAATCTTGCCTATACATCCATACCTGCAAAATATTTCTTCCAACAAGAATTTACATACTGTAGTGGTGGTCTTTGTCTGCAAAGATCTGCCTTCAACATAGTTTGTAATATCCTCCCTAGCCAAGACAAGATATCTCATCTGCCAGCGTCCCACTGGCAAAGTAACCAAGTCTACCACCCACTTATAATGCATACATAGTGGATAAGTCGGATGCAACTCATCACGATGTCGTACTAAAAAGTAAAGCTGGCAGTCCCTGCAAGTCTCCACAAAGTGAGAAACATATTTATACATCCCTTTCCACCAGTATCTTTCTTTGATTTTCTCATAGGTAGCCCACACACCTCTATGTCCAGCCCATGAGCTCTCATGAAACTCTCGCATAATCTGTATCTGCATCGCTACATCACAAACTACTCTCAAGGCCAAGCCGCCTCTCTTCTTTGGATGCTTCCAAAGAAAACCATCTTTCAAGAAATACCCATAAGCCTTCCTTCTGATTTTCTTGAATTCATCATCTGTCCAATCAGCTCTTCGAGTCAATGAACTTAGATACTGTCCAATTTGCAGCCACTCATCAACATAAAGCTCTTCAATAAAGGCTTCAACAGTAGATACATGACAATCATGAACAAGGACAGAAGCAGCAAACTCTGTCTCATCATCTTCTGCGAGCATCAACTCCTCATCCTCATATCTCGCTCTAGATAGCATGTTAGCAACTGGATTATCTTTCCCTACTATGTGTCGAAATTCTGGATTCAATGATTTGATATAGGCAATCCACCCGAAGCATCGCTATATCTGGAGTCGAGCAACTAGTAATCATGCCAAGCAAAGGCAAACAATCTGCTTCCACAACAACTGAAGCTCCAATAAAATACCCTTTGTCACACTTCAATGCAGTGACTACTCCCCACAACTCTCTTTTGATCTGCGGATATCTCCTCTGTCGCTCATTAAGAACTTTAGCTCCAAAGCGGATTGCATACCTATTTCCATCAGCATCATCCTGTCCCACTGCCCAACCTATGCCAATAGGGCTAGTATCAACTGTCAACATGATCGGCCGTCCACACTGATAATCCGCCTTGCGAAGAGTAGGAGCAGACTGTAACAGCTTCTTGAGCTTACGCATGGCTTTCGAATGCTTCTCATCCCAATGAAATTTCTGCCCCTTTCGAAGCAGCTGATAGAGAACATCTGCTATATGAGAAAAATGAGGAATCCAAATCATGTAAAATACACAAGCTCCCACAAATCTCCGCACCTCTGAAGTAGTCGAGCAATACTCTACAATCCTGTTTATGGCATCCACCTTTGCAGGTGAAGGTTTCCTGCCATAATATCCAACCATATGCCCAACTATGATGACTTCATTAACACCAAAGACAGATTTCAGCCCTGAAAGAGTCAAATTTACCTCCTCTAATCGTGTCAATATTTTCTCACAAGCAACCAAGTGGTCAGCCACAAACTGTCTACATCCACGCAAATCAAGACTTTCATTCTTTTCTTCTTCTGCACAACCCTTAATAGGCACATCATCTAGAAAAGGCATGGTATACTGCGGAATAAAGTCTCGTAGAACTCTATGCATAGCATTCATCAAACTGAGTTTGTGGCACCTTGAGGCAAGGTACACATCCTCACAAGACCAATAGGTGTCCGCATAGTAGTAATATCCCTGCTTTCCAAGGCAAGCTGAAACTGATCATAACCTGAATACAAGTCACCTAGAGAATAGATGGCTCGTCCTGCAAAAGCCTCAGTAAATTCATCCACAACTGGACCTATTCCCACATTCCTGATTGTCACTTTGTTCACGGGCTGCATATCCTGAATAAATCTCAAAGTACCATTCTTATTTGGTACAGTAAACCACCTGTTAGAATAGGGTACAGAAGAGGGTTCCAAAATTCCCATCTTAATCTTCTCATTCAGCAACTCTATCAGCTTTGGCAAGTGTGCTTTAGGCACAGGTATAGGACATATATTCCATGGTACATGAGGAACAGTGAAGATGACCATAGGTGCAACCAATTCGGGACTAATGCAGCCAATTTCATGTGGAAAGAAAGCAAATGCCTTACCATGACGTCCAAGCATCTCTCTAAAACATTCTTTTTCCATTGGAAGCAAGAATTTATCATTTCCAATCTTCAATTCTACAAGAGTTTCAGCGGTAAACTTATGTCCAATATTTGCAGGATCTCTCAACATAGGCTGCTTCATAGCTTTTTCAATCTGCTCATCACTATCAGGAGGAAGCGGCCCTGCAACCGGCTTAACCTTCTTATCAACTGTTTTATATTTTGTGTCAACCTTGGCATCATTCAAGCACTCTTTTCTTTGCTGCAATTTCTGCAAATTTTCAGCAACTCTCAACTCTGTTGACTGAAAAATTTCAGCCTTTCGCTCTATGGACTCCATGGGTGTAGCCTGAAACTCTGTATGCAGAAATTTTTCTGCATTCAACTCTGTTGGTTGAATGGATTCAGCCCTCGGCTCTATGGACTGCATAGGTGCAGCCTGAAACTCTGTATGCTGAAATTTTTCAGCATTCAACTCTGTTGGATGAATGGATTCAGCCCTCTGCAGCTCTGTTAGCTGATCAAGATCAGCCATAAATTCAATTTGCTGAGTTTTCTCAGCCTCTAACTCTGTTTTCAGCATAAAACCAGAAATTTCCTGAAACATATCCAAGGTTTGCATAGGTATGATCTTTGAACCCTTACATACATCAGTTTTCAGCATTGCTCCCATCTCAAACAATGTATCTGCATAAGACATCCCTTCATACAATCCATCTACATGCCCTTCTGCTTGCAAAATACCTGCATTCTTCAACTCTTTCTCCTTACGACCAATGTACTACCTGGTAGCTCTAGGCAAATCTGAAATTTTCTGATAACTCACTGAACTATCTGAAGAAAAACCAACAAAATTATTGGAGAAAGACTAGCTGCCAGGAGGCGAGATCTCCTCTTTTCTCCGCTCCGTACCACTGGCGTCTCGCAAGACAACGGTACCTAATGAAGATCCAACTCCTTTGCAGGTAGTGGTGCCTCACGCAAGGAGTCCATGTTTCTCGGATGATTTACCCCAACAGTCATAAACTGAACAGCTCGCATACCATCTTTACTACGTATCCGTGCATAAGCTGACTCGTCATCCATCACTTTCGTTTCCATTCTTGCTTTTGTAATGAAAGGCTGTCCAAGAATAATCAGATAAGAGCAAGAATCCTGAACAAAGCAATGATAATCCTCTTCAACATTGCCAATAGAAATTCTGATACTCGGACAAGCAGCATACATATCACCAGAAGTATTATCGGCGGCTCTCATGCGCCAGCCATGCTCTGCATCCATAGGCCACTTGCCACTCTCATAAACACCTCGAGCAATAAGATTAATCTCAGAACCATGATCGACTAAAGTGATCAAAGGAATTTGTTTCTCTCCAATCCTTACCACCGTCTCAGTGGTTGCTCTAGCCCAATGACTTCGTGAAAAATGGCTGTGAGGAATGAGAATAGGGGTATCATCATCTTCATACTACATAGGCTGAACTATTTTCTCCAATTGCGGATTAACAGAAGCATTCTCAACCATCACTGCATCATCATGCTCTTCCCCAAGAGCTCCATGCCACAATCCATGTAAAGCAGGTCCTTCTATCGCATGTCGTTTCCTTCGCAAAAGATCCTGCATCTGATCCTGTATTTCTCTTCTAGCAATCCCAAGAGCTTCTCCAACAGTAAAAGTGACTTCACGATTCAAAATTCTTTCATGAAAAATCTTACTCATATCCGTCTGCATATCAAGGTCTGACAAGAGCTTGAATCTTGGCTCCTTTCTTGGTTGCCTCTTCTCTTTCATCTGCTTGTCTCCCATAGGTTGTTCAGGACCTGATTGAGTTGGAGAACTTGACATAGGTGGAGCTGTAACAGGTGGTGAAACAAAGTCACCCCCTCTAGTCTTTTTGGAGGTGCTGGGACCCTCCTCATCTCTTCTTCTCTTTTCCTCAACCATGGCATCTAAACCCTGTGTTTTAGCCATATAAGCGAAAATAGAATACCTGTAAACAGGAGAATCCCATCCCGTTTCTCCTCGGATGCTGGAACCCACACAAGTCATAGTAGATGCCTGAACTTTCCCTCTTCTCGCTATCTCCAAGGCAGAGGACCATAAAGCAGAGTCTCCATTAGATTTCTGCTCAAGCTGGACTCCATAAGCTGAAGCATCTCCTCTAACACTCACATAAGCTGATCGCGTAGCCATATCATCAACAAGCTTCTTCATGCCTCCCTTACCGAAGTTCGTGTCAAGAGGAGCGCCAGTCTCTGTCAGCCATATCTTCCCATCTTGTCCTCAGAACACTACATTCTTCTTACGCACTTCCTGAAAAGCATCACAATCTCTGCAATGTTGGTGCTCTGTACTATCGCACCAAATACATCGTCTCCCTTTTCTTTGACCAGCTAGAAAATCAGTCGCTGGAGCAGGTGCTACAACAGGTACTGACATAAGTTGCTCCTTTAACTTACCAACTTTAGCTTTGACTGCTTCAATCGTCAAATCTGCCAAGCCTTTAATAACGTCATCTATAGATAAGGGCACTCGAGCAGCAGGAATTGGTGGATTCGCAGCAGGAGGAGTAGGCTTAGGCAAAGAAGTTGCAGCAGGGGTAGAAGAAGAAGTCTTCAAGGATTTTTCAGAAACTGATCCTGTATTACGATGCAATCGTACTCTCCTGCGCTGCTTCTTAACAAGAGCATTCACAGCATCAATGACATGTCTCCACTCGGTCTTTAAACCTGAATCAGTAGCTTGATCTTCCAAAAGATCATCCAACTTTTCTTGTAAATCAGCATCAGCAGCTTGTAAAAATAACTCCACTTTTTGCATCTCCAAAGCTTGCTGCTCAGTCCCATCCAACTGATCATAGCGGCTCTCAAACTCTCGTAAAAGAGCGGTAACTGAAAGTCCCTTATTAGGCATAGAAACCCATGCTAAGAAATTCCTGCGATTCATAAGACCTGTATCCTCCAGGAAATATTCATCTTTGATGGACCTACAAACGGGCCGGCATTGGCTCATGCACTAGCCGGGCCTCGTCACTACGCACAAGACAACCCCTCCGCCTCGCGGCCAGGAGCGTCTATCAAAATCTCTGCCTTCCTAAACATTGCGTTTGTAATACGTTGTAGTCCAACTGGTCCTAACCCAATATTACTCCTCAGAGGGAGTCCCTTTTACATAGCCAAAAGGCTCGAATCACATACACATGGGGTTCCTCCTACGGCTGAATGCCGTCAACCCTCTGCGACTCTCCTACACCTTGGGGATTGGCCCCTCGATGCGTCGCTCAACATCTAAACATTTTGCACAAAAGTCGCTCAAGGTACCAAATAAGCGTGTCCAGGAATGTACCATTGTCCTTACTTCTCTTTCCCCTGGCCCCCACTACTAGCCTTCAGCATGGGTACCTCACTGCCTCTCATCGTAGGTCAGATTCCAATAAACCAATTGCCATGCATGTCCAGGAGCTGGTCACTGATATTTTCTAAATTCTTTTCATGCTCTATGCATTTGGTGGATGCCTAGTTCTCAAACATTTAGCAAAACAGTATCGTGCACAAGTGCAAAACCATTCTTTTAATGGTTTCCAACTACCGTTCGTGCTTCGTTGCATGGGCCTAGCACCGAGGTGATCCTCGTGCTACTAAGCTCTTAATTTTAATTATCATCCGTCCTAAATGCTTTGCATAGAAATCAGCAACTTTCCCATCATCTCACACAGCATTTAGACATATTTCAACTCCTCTACCCTTCCCCGTTTAAATATTGCATCGTTGGATAGATTTATAGGGTATTTTACCATCATTTTGTGTGAAAAAACGGAAAAAGACACACTAGAACAAGAAGGTGGGGTTGAACTGAGGCAAATCCTCATGCTTCAGTCCCCACAAACATTCACAAACATTGCTCTTATTTATTCTTATTTTTCAAAATCCAAAATATATTTTTCTCCTATTTTTTAGGGTTTTTTCACCCTTTTCTTGTATTTTCTCTTATTTTCTGCATTATTTAATTACTGAAAATTCAAAACAAGTTATGGGCTGTGGCCCTTAGTTCCTTCTTGCAGAAAAATGAAAGTTTTGTTGGTGTTCCTATTTACTTTCCCATTTTTATGCCAAAAAACCATCATTTCCCCTTGATTTTTCATATTTTACGTGTTTTAGCATGTTATTTTGAACCACAAGATGCATATTTTTTCTGATTTTCTAATTATGACCAACAAGAACTCATGGAAAACAACAACATAAACAATTTTTAGCCCACATGAACAACATTTCATCAATCAAAAGCCATAAAATCCCAATTTTCCTTTGAAAATTTTGAATTACCGCTTATTTGCGTGTTTCGGGTTTCATGTCCATGGCTGCAAATCTGAAAATCAGCAGCACTTCATGTCCAGCACAATCACAAATCACCATTTCTAGCCCGTGGAGCAACCCGATCCATGCCGGACAAGCCTCCATCATTCTTTCTTCTTCCTTCTTCTTCCCACATGAACTTGCCTTTAGAAGAGAGAGAGGGAGGAGAGAGAAAGACTAAAATCAGAGATCTTCAAAGAGAGCATCATTTGACAGGCAAGAGGCGGCGATAGAGTCTGCATCCAGAGGGGAATCAATGCCCAAGATCCATTGGGTGGGTTGCTCACAAGCTGCATGATGCCTCCTCCAAGATTGGGCGCAAAAATCGGGCGCATCCTGACATCTCCCTCCCCACGTTTTTTTTTCATGCAAGACATCAAACTTTCATGTGACATTTAAAATTGGGCTCCCAAGGGTCACTTGCCCATTTTGGCCAAATTTTGTCCACCTCTTCGCATCTTGACCGGTTTCTTGGCCATTTCCCCATCCGGACTCGGAATTGAGCTATGAAAAATCCTGGGCGTCCGGCTTAGCATCCCACATTGGCCAGTAGCTCGTGTCAACCCGCACGACTGTCTGAAAAATTATGAAAAATCAACAAGTGTCACTCGGGCGCCTTTACAGCACTTTGACGCTTAAAATGGTCCTAGATCGAGCCGTCGCCTTTGACAGTGAATATTTTTCCCTTGATATTCATAATTTTTTGCTATTTTTAAGCACTTCCCATCACCTAAATTCCGCTCTCAATCTTTTAATGCCTTCTTAAACTCTGCCCAACCTGCATGTGTTTCTTGAATTTCTGAAATGCGAACTTCAAGAGCGCGCACCACCATCCGCAAGAAGTAGTGGCTCCAAACATCTTGAGAAACCCCAAAAAATTCATCTTTTCTTCATACAAATGCAGGTAAGTTGACACTTGCTGGCCATTAAACTGCTTCATCTCCTGTTGGACAGCTTTCAAGGCATCCATAGCATCACTGTCGCGTTTCCGTGAGCTTGCTGCTGCATATAAATGGTAAATGACTGAAACAGGTTCTTCATGACATTATCATCTGTCATCTCTTCTTGCGAGTCTCCCATCTTACTGAAAAGTGACGCAACACTTTCACGTCGGGTTCACCAGAAATGTCGTAAAGTTCACGCAAAGGCTGCAGAACACAAGGTTCAATATACAGCAAGGAAAGAGGCTAACAAGAAGAATACAAATATTTGATGCCAAATTTCACTATATTTCTTGTCAAGAGTGTTACAAGAAATTTATGATCAGAAAATTATGGTGACAGTTACATTGAACAGAAGACTGGACATTATCAAGTAATCCAGACAAACATGTCCCTTAGTGCAGAGAATCATCTGTTGTAGTTTTCACTGTCATTATCCTTGTAATCACACTATCTAAGCTCCACTAGTCTGTGGTGTATCATTACATCCTCCTTAGCAAGATCCACCTTCAACTGTCCTACACTCTGACCACCTTTAACTCCACAGAGGATGAAATTTGCATGTCTTGGATAAGGTGTGAAAATAGGAAAAGTCTGAACAGCTTAAATAACCGCTCTCTTTCAGCAACTAGAGCCTCTTTCACATTCTTGAGGTAGCATGGATTGCTTAAAGTAGCGTATGCAGCCAATTCTGCAGCTACAGAAACATTATATGGCTGTTTAACTCTCCACAAGTAATTGTTAATGCTCAACGGGAAGCTACCATAACCAACACGCAGGCCTTCTGATCCTGCATGTTTGATGAAAATGCGAAGCACAATAAGATTTTCATGCTCCTTTACCCAGGTAATTTGTGAAGCTCTCCAGAAAATTCAATGTATGCTTCATTCAACAGCGTGAAGGCTCTCCAGAAAATTCAATGTATGCTTCGTCCAACACAACCAGTACATGTATAAATTTTGAGCCGCAATTATTAACATGGGGAAATCAAGGCACGATTCTGCAACCCTGTTCAGAGGCGTCTTTTATTCGATTCTATTTTTCCCATCCTGGATGGTGCACCAAGCATCCATGGCTAAACCAAAACAAGGTTTCCATAATCCATAAGGCCCCTCCTTGCTTCAACTGCTGCTGGCATTATTGCCTAGGAGGTTACTGGTGATGAACGTCTGACTGACAGATGCCAAGATGAAGCTACTGCTGAAGTGGAATAAGGATGCTAAAAAACCATGCTTTTCAACCAAATTAGATCGTGATCGGCTGTGATTCTGAAAACGGGAGTTGCCACCCAAATTTCATTTCTGCTTCTAGTTACCAGAGAGGCCGCTGCCTGTGGGCTTTTCGTTGATCCTTCCTTCCTTCACAAGTAGAAGTAATAATCAGGCCTTCTGCATTGTTGTTAAAGTCTTCTACCGATTTCGTCACTGGCAAGTAGTAGCTCGCTTATCTCCTATTTGTCGTCGTTTTCTTCTTCTTGGTCTGGTCCTCGTCCTTCGTCTTCTCCATCTTTATAATCAGAGCATCGAATGTAGCTTCCTTGTCATCTCATCGTCCGCAAGTTTCATCGGCACTGCAGCTCTACGTCGACTCGTGCCGTCTAACATGATGATCCTCAATTTTTCGCACTGCCTTTTTCACCGGTTGATGTCTTGCTGTAGTCAACTGTCGCCTCAGAAAATATTCAGGATCAATGTATCCTGCTATTCCAGCTGGAGCGGTTGAAAGATGAATCTCAAACCGAGGGCTAACCTTCGTCAATCCAAAGTCCGATTCCTTTGCTACTAGATTTTGATCCAAAAGAATATTGCTGGGCTTAACATCTCTGTGAATAACTGGTGGGTCCGCAGAAGAACACCTTGAGCACTGGGCAAACTGGAAGACATATCCTTGGCTTTATCACGCATCCAGCTAAACTCTTGCTTCCATCCTTCTCCTTACATTTCCATCAATGCCTATCAAAGCTCCTGAGCCCTTTTGTATGGTTCATGAAGATGCAGTGGCAACCATGATAAGTCAATGTTCTAGCTTCTTCTATCGGCCATTTATCACGGTTATGGCCCTCCACAGCATCCACATCAGGTCCTAATAAGGCGGCGAAATTCAGCTCGGTTGTTAAGGCTCAGGCTTCAGAATTGTCCAGATGGTGATAACTCCTTCCCCCATGAATCTTCTCTCCATCCTTTAACATTTAGACCTTTTCTCCATAAATTAGCCGGCAGGCCCGATAGGTTTTTTCCCATGAATCCCTGAGGCCAATGACATATCAAAGCCCAAAAATACTGATTCCCCTGTAATTTCTCCGTCATGCCGTCCTTCCTTGTCCCCCAAAACAACCTGCTTTTCTCTTGCTTTTTTCCCTCCAAAAGCGATTCAAAACCCCACAAATTAGTTTCCCCCTCTTATGAATGAGTAAAACACAAATAGTGAAGTGCATCCATCTCTCGAATGTGTGACTGCATATACACATGAGACCCAAACTATGAAATCCAAAACAGAGACCAATAATTACAACACTTTAAGCTGTCCCACAGTAGCCATAACCAGTCCTATGCCTATGAAGCCATTACTCGCTCCGATTCTACAAACGTATACTGGACAAGATTTAAGCACCAGCATTGATTTAGCAGTCACCTTTGAGGTTTATCTTTGAAGTCATGCATTGCCCCTTTGTCAGTCACCTTTACAATGAGTAATCTGCGCATAAACTTCGACTTCGGCCTTGAAGATTGGATGGCAAAATACTCCCTCGGTGCTTCACTAGCGCTTTGCTCGCTTAAGCAGCTCTTGAGAGACTTCCTTCAACTCTATGTCATGGGAACTTTTGAACTTAGATGGTCGCTTCCACAAACCTTCCTTTGATTCCATAATTCCCTGCACTTTTCTTAGAGATCATCATTGAAATTATCAGCTTGATAATGTCCTTTGGCATCAGTTTTTCATATTTTTCTAACACACACACATCATGCATCCAAACAAAATCATATACATGCACTAACGGAATATATACACTGGATGCGGATTATCATAATGCATCACACACACAATGAATCACACGCAGAAAATAACACAAATGCACAACAAAAGAAATGGAGGTGTATACGACTCGGATGCGCAGTAGCACAACAACGCGTCTATTAGTGTGTTTACATAAAATTAGGCGTGCATATACATGCAAAAATAGACGCAAACATCAAAATTCAAAAGATACGAGGGATTTCTTTTCAAATTGCGACTTTCCTATGTTTTTTACGCGTCTTGGAGCTCGAGTTCAGTCAACATGCAGTCTACCTCCACTAGTCTCTTCATGACTCATCTCCTCATGACTCACCTCTTCTTTCACTTCAAAGAGACAAGAAGGGAAAGAAGACAGCTAAAGAGAAGAAAGCCAAGGAGAGGAAGAAAGAGAGAACAAAAGAGAGGAGAACAAGAGGAACAAGAGGCAAAGAGAGGAGACAACAAGTAGCAAGCATCAAGTGAGAACAACTCACCAAGGAGAGGAAGAAGGCGAAGGAAGCAGCGCCACCACCCGTCCATACCAAAGACCCAAGGTGAGTCCTCTCTCTCTCTCTCTTTCTGTATTAGGATCTTTCTTTCTATGAAATTGAAGCTTTTATATCACAAAAAAATCATGGCGGTTGTCGGTCTGAGAGCGGCCGACTTAGCACGTCTGAGAGCGCGTGTAGTTTTCAGAGTAGACACAGATATAGACGCGCAGCTGTGTTTTCTGTTATCGTGTCTTCAGGCGCGTCTCTAAGCGCTTCTATTCTGAATGATAGACGCCAGTATACACACGCCATGCTAAAAAAAAAGCTTTTGTTTTTCCATAGTGGTACCGCATCTCTGAATGCGTCTATTCTGCATACTAGACGGGAGAGTACATGCGCTTTACTCAGAAAACAAAGGATTTGACTTCAAGGAAGCGTCTGAGAGCGCTTCTATTCTGCATCTCAGACGTGAATATACATGCGCCAGGTTTGATAAAAAAGACAAGATTTTATTTTTCAAATTGTACAAACATGTTACATAATAGTACAATTTACACAATATTACAGTTTAGCAAATTTTTCTTATTCATGTGTTTTTTTTGCAGATGTCGCATCGTGGTTCATCTAGCAATGACCCAGATTTGGAGCGCATGAATGATACTTTTGCGCAGTTCAGTAGAGGGGTCAATGCTTTCTTTTGAGGTTTTCCTAGTAAGGAAGACTTCATGGGAGAGATGACTATACACCTTGGCGGCTCTCCCACAGCAGACGAGGTGTTCAGCGTCATGTCTGGAACGCCTCTAACGTCTTTGCCTAGCATTGCTTCCCAAACACCAAATGTCCAAATCCCAATTGCAGGTACTGCACGTGCAGCGCCTGTACATGCATCAGTTGAAGCACAAGCGTCAGCCGACGCACGTGCATTTGCAAAAGCACGTGCATTCAGCGAGGCAGAGGGTAGTCGATAGAGAGGGAGGAGGGAGAGTCAAGGGGGAGGACGAGGCTTGTATGGGGATTGCCTAGGAGGTGGCAAGTGATAACCCTCACCACAAGATCACATAGAGGACCTTGTATGCTAGTACTATAGAGTTATAGATACTGATGGCATCTTCCATGATGATGAAGGAAGGGATGTAATGGCGTATATGAGGAGCGTCGTGCATGCTTTCTATTATCCATCTTTGAGCCTACTGCTTATGGCCACGCTTTAGGTCGCAAGTACTTAAACTCCCCATGTAAATGTGTTTTATGTATAATGAATACATGGATTTTTGTTTTCAATTCTCATGCCTTCAGATCCATTATGTTTTTCCCAAATGCACAATTTGATGTATGGGAGGGGTTTAAAAAAACCAGAGAGCATGCTCTCTGGTTTTTTTTTTTCAATTATGTGATTCACGTCTATTTGTGCATCTAAATTGCAGAAAATGCGCGTCTATACTCGTATCTAGAATGCAAAGTACACGCGTCCATAGATGTGCTATATAATTCAAATTAATTAAAAAATTAAATATCTTTTTTAAAAAATGAAACTTTTGGTTTTGCAGTCGCGTCTATTGGCGCATGTAAAATCGCGTCTATGTGTCCATCTAATCTTCCATGTAGACACACTTGTAGATACACAAAAGAAATTAAATAAATAATCATTTTGGTTTTCTTCTGCGCATTTATTTATGCGTGTATATGCGCGTCTAAAGCGCATCTATTGGCGTGTGCGGATTTCCTTATACATGCGACTATAGACGCGAAATGGTACACGCACATTTAGACGGGCTTATAGATGTGCCCGTAAGATTTTCTCTCAATTCAAAAATTGCATCTAAGAGCACATCTAAGATGCCTTTTTGTTGTAGTGGGAGTGGTGAAGAGCTTCACCCTCTTGATCCCTCACTCCCATGTGCTCACTCCGTCATGCTCTCAATCTCCATCTCTCTATTTCACACACACACGCACACAAACAAGACGAGAGAAAAAGACAAGGAGAGAGGCCTCTTGTTAGCCACACACCAAAGAAATGAGCTTCCATTCACTTTTTGAACTTTATATACAAGCCCTAAAATCCCATCAGCACCCATCCCTTTTTACATGGCTGGCCTTTGTGGCAATGTCATTTTTTTAATTTCCATTTTCTTGCCTCATGGCTTAAGCCTATACCCATCTATTCTTTAGAAATGGCACACGAGGGAGCTTGGCGCTCTTTTACAAGAGTTTTTAGAGTTTTTTGAGGCGCCTTCTATTTAAAATTGTGTTTTTGCCTCAACTTAGCTTTTAGGGGCTGCCTCTACACCTTTGCTCTTTTTTTATTCTTTTCTACTTTTTGCTTCATATTTCTACCATCTGAACCTAAGGTTAACATTACCCCCTTCAAGACTAGTGCCAGTCCCATGGCACTTTGAGGTCTTTGTTGTGGAAGGGTGGGGTCTGGGCCACTGGCTAGGGGGGGTGATAGGGCCACATGTGGACTTGTTTAATTGGGAAGCTTTGGTAATGATTTGGATGGAGAACCCAAGGTGTGTTGAGTGGACATTGAGGGCCTCCCAAGTTGGTGGTTTGCAGCATCCTGTTGTACCTGGAAGGATAAAGTGCTCAACTTAAGGGGAGTTTCTACCTCACTGTGTGGTGCTCTGTGCTCATGCTGGTGGAACATGGAGTTGGGTCTTACCCTAGATAAGCCTGTGTGATGTCCCATACTTGAGGACCCTATTGTGCCAAGGGAGGTGTAGTGTGTGTAGCTTAGGTTGATAGGTCTAACCATAGGTGAGTGTTATCTCCTTAGGTATGTCCTGCACTTGGGGTGCCCTAACTGTGAAGTGGGGAGGCAAAAAGGATTAGAGGGTTAGGACTAGAGTTGGACCACCAAGGCCATCGGATGTGCCTAGCTTAAGGACCCTTAGGTGTAGTGACTGTGATCTATATGCCGTGACTTGCATTTGGACATGTCACAGGCTCCTTTCATTGTTGCTTTGTTTTTACAAAAATCTTGCTGATATATAGGAATTGGGCAGTAGCTAATTGCTAGATCTTGTCATCAAAAGGTGGTGGTGAGGGGGATTTAATGGAGTGACTCCAAAATTTCCATCTCTACATGAAACCCTTGAGGTTCAACCAAACCTAGAGAGGGGTGGTGGAGAGGAATGGGTGGTTACAGCAGGTGAATTGTATATCACTCATATCCTCAAGAATAATGAGGCAGAAGGAGGGTAAAAGGATGACTCGCATCATTAGGCAGGTCATCGCGTAGCTATCAATGGCGTTAGGGTAAAAAAAGAGTGGGGGAGACCACGTTCCGCTAGGGTAGAGTCCTGCCTAAGTAAGATTTTTAATAGCCTAAGATAGTTGCATGTGGTAATGAAGGCGGGATCGGGATAGGAGGAGAAGTCAAGCAATAAAGCAAGTCATGGTGGCATCTAGGCTGTCGGAGGTGAAAGTGAAGGCTTGGACTAAGGTGGTAGTATAGGGGTTATATATGATGGGGAAGTCGTAATGGCCATGGGTGTATGCATCAAAGTCTACTCCTACCCTACGAGGATACGCCATAAAGGTGGGGTCGTTTCTCTCAGACTGGAGGGTATTATAGAAAGCAATCCATGAGAGCACATTGTCATCATAGATGCGTCTCTGCCAGAGTGGCTAGCACTTGTATCTGGGCACGCAGTGAAGCATTTCAAAAACCTTATTTTTCCAGTACTTCGCATCCTGAGTGCCCCAAAGGGTGGGATTATTCTCTCTTTCTTCTAGCCATTGTTGGCTTAACTCGCTTCTGACGCCGATCATCTCCTCCACTATTTTAGGGGGAAGGACTCTTCGCAGGGTATTGGGGACGAGGAAGCTCAAGGTGAATGGTTGTTTCTCTTTTTCTTATCTCTCTTAGACTAGAAGTTCAGCATGGAAAATGGCCGGCAAGTCATTTGGGCATGGTGGAAGGGGTAGAGACGACTGTGCCGTAGGGTTAGCCCTCAATCTTTATCTGGCTTCTTCCACCATTTGTCTTCTCTTCTTCCTCATGGTGGTTTTTCTTTCCACGGATGTTTATGTGGGTTGCCACTACTCTTTAGAATGGGGTGAAGGGGGTTGTGGAATCACTTATTCTTCGAATGTGCCCATGTCAAATTGTAGTTCAGCTTCAATTCCTGGAAAATCTTCTTGTTGTACCTCCTCTACAAACCCCAAAGTATCAATCTCCTGGGGGGTTAGGCTCACCAATAACACGTACCTATGTTGTTCATCAAAGCTCAACCCAATCGCAACAAGTTGGGGGGTCATGTGTAGCCCTGCTCAGAGAGCTCTGTGTGCTATGCTCAACTTCTTCTTTACCACCTCCAAGGACTCCCCTTCCTCCGCGTGAGTGGCATCCATCAATGTATTCAGGAAGACTTGTTGTTGAGTATTAAAACCAACTTGGACTGCCTCTGCTCTGCTTTCTGCTAGGACTTTCTCTTTTTCCACGAGAGCCAGGCGACACACCAAGGTCTTCACTCTTCGTTCATTTTGTCTTGCCCACTCTTCAGCTCTCCTTTTCATTTCCTCCATACCTTGTACTTGTCTTTGTACTAGGGCCATGAGTCTCTGCTCTTGGTCTTTCGATTACCTGCTCAATCTCTCCCGCTCCTCTCTTTCAAGACTTAGCTTTTCAGTCATGGTTTTCATTTCTATGTGATGTTGTCCCTCTTCTTGCTTCCTTTCTTCTTCCCTTGTAGCAAACTCTTTCATGCCCCGTTTGATTTCACCTATTTTTGCTCCTGGATCCTCATGTTGCATGATTAGAAGCTTATACTCTCTTTGCATTTCCACTAGCTTTTGATTTTCATCTACAAGCTATTGCCACTACCTTTGCTCCTTTTCATCTTTGGCCTTTAGTTCCTGTTTCAAATCAAGGATTTCCTTTTGTTTCTTAGCCATTTGCCTTGTCTTATCGAGTTGCAAGGTTGCCACTGACTCCTTTTCCGCTTCCACACACACACACACACAGAGGAGAAGGAGGAGAATAGAAGATGTGAGGAAGAAGAGAAGAGAAGGAGTGTGGAAGAAGAGAAGAGAGGAGGAGAAGAGAAGAAAAGGAGAAGTGGATAGGTGGAGAAGAAGAGAATAGAAGAAGAAGAAGAGAGGAGAAGGATGAGAAGAGGAAGATAAGAAAACAAGAGAATGGGGGAGAAGTAGAGACAAAGAAAGCAAGGAGTAGATGAAGAGACGAGGAGGATAGAGAGGAAGAGAGTGAAGAAAGAAAGGGAGTGAGATAAAGGAGAGCAAGAGTAGATCATCTTGAACCACAAAGGAAAGTACAACTTCGGCTTGCAAAGGTCTCATCTACCTTTCGTTCTTTTTGTACCCATGACACAAGTCCTTCCTCTCCCTACAAAGTCTTGGTCTTGCAAGGAGCTGCCTAACTATTTAGAGTCCTTGATCAAGACACTCAAAGGTGGAAGCTAGCGCCATAGACTTCTTTATGCTATGGCCCCAAAAAGACCATACTCAAGAGTGGAGAGTGTGGAAGCTATCAATACCATCGTGAACATGGTTGACACACTGTCAATCGCGATAATAGAGAAACATGTTTCTTTGCAAATTAATGTTCATTTAATACATGGTTAGGAGTATAAAAAAAGAAATTTTAATATTAGATAAAGAAATTATATCTTAATGATAATTCAACAAAAAAGAAATGTTAAAATTTACATTAAAAATATTCTTTTAGCATTTATAAATTATATAAATGTAAAGAAAGATAAAACTACATCTAGGATATTTTTTATTTACAAATTATGTAAATATCAAGAATAAAATATTTGGTATTTATACCTCATATAAACATAGAAAAATAGTTTTTCTTAGTATCTATAATTCATTTAAAATGGGTTAGGATAATTAAAGTAAGTGATCAAAGTTTTTTTTGGTTTAGGATTCTCTTCTTGGAAGGGAACTCCAACATATTGGAATGGGTTTTCAATTATTTATTTTGAAAAATCCATCAAGTTTGCTAAGATCAACTTCATCATCTTGTACCAATTTATCCATGTTATCCATTAACGTCCTCAATTTGGAGATAGGATTTATAGGATTTGAAAGATGAATGTGGTAGATTGTAATGATCCCATACAAAACGTGAAGGTACGGGGATGCTAACAGATTCGAAATAAAGAAACCTTAGTAAAAAAGTAAGGAAAAAAGATTGGCCGCGATAGAATGACACTACCAACCCCATCAAATTGAATGCCACCTCTTTGAAATTATCATCGACTCTCTCTCACGTGCGATCATTGACCTCTTTGGAACCCTCATGACTATTGTGAAAGTACATTGTCGAATGCCCCAAAGAATGAGTTGTGAGGACACGTCTTTAAGGCTGATAGACTTTGGCTATAAATTAGAGGCTAGCATAAGACTTAATAAAACATTTTGATTTTCCTCCCCCTCCCCCCTCTCCCACCAATTGCACGTGCACACACACACACACACACACACACATAGAAGAGAACGAGGAGAATAGAAGATGTGAGGAAGAAGAGAAGAGAAGCAGTGTGGAAGAAGTGAAGAAAGGAGGAGAAGAGAAGAAAAGGAGAAGTAGATAGGTGGAGAAAAAGAGAATAGAAGAAGAAGAAGAAGAAGAAGAAGAGAGGAGAAGGAGGAGAAGAGGAAGATAAGAATACAAGAGAATGGGGGAGAAGTAGATACAAAGAAAGCAATGAGTAGATGAAGAGAAGAGGAGGATATAGAGGAAGAGAGTGAAGAAAGAAAGTGAGTGAGACAAAGGAGAGTGAGAGGAGATCATCTTGAACCACAAAGGAGAGTACCACTTCGGCTTGCAAAGGTCTCATCTACCTTTCGTTCTTTTTGTACCCATGACACAAGTCCTTCCTCTCCCTACAAAGTATTGATCTGGCAAGGAGCTGCCTAACTATTTATCGTCCTTGATCAAGACACTCAAAGGTGGAAGCTACCACCGTAGACTTCTTTATGCTATGGCCGCAAAAAGACCATACTTGAGAGTGGAGAGTGTGGGAGCTACCAATACCATCACGAACATGTTTGACACACTGTTAATCGCAACAACAGAAGAACATGTCTCTTTGGAAATTAATGTTCATTTAATACATGGTTAGGAGTACAAATAAAGAAATTTTAATATTAGATAAAGAAATTATATCTTAATTTTAATTCAACAAAAAAGAAATGTTAAATTTACATTAAAATATTCTTTTAGCATTTATAAATTATATAAATGTAAAGAAATATAAAACTACATCTAGGATATTTTTTCATTTACAAATTATGTAAATATCAAGAATAAATTCTTTGGTATTTATAAGTCATATAAACATAGAAAAATAGTTTTTCTTAGTATTTATAATTCATTTAAAATGGGTTAGGATAATTAAAGTAGGTGATCAAAGCCAACATATTGGAAGGGATTTTTAATTATTTATTTTGACAAATCCATCTAGTTTGCTAAGATCAACTTCATCATATTGTACCAATTCATCCATGTTATCCATTAATGTCCTCAATTTGGAGATAGCATGTGTAGGATTTGAAAGATGAATGTGGTAGATTGTAATGATCCCATACAAAACGTGAAGGTACGGGGATGCTAATAGATTCAAAATAAAGAAATCTTAGTGAAAAAGCAAGAAAAAAAAGATTGGTCGACAGAGTGACACTACCAACCCCATCAAATTGAATGCTAGCTCTTTGAAATTATCATTGACTCTCTCTCACGTGCGATCATCGACCTCTTTGGAACCCTCATAACTATTGTGAAAGTACGTTGTTGTCAATTGCCCCATGGCATGAGTTGTGAGGACGCCCCTTGAAGGTTGATGGCCTTTAGCTATATAAAGCCAAGGCTACCCTGAAGCTTAGGTAAATATTCTAAGTTTTCATTGCCCTTCCCCCTTCCTTGCCAGGGAGAGGGAGAGGGAGAGGGAGAGCGAGAGAAGAAAGGGAAAAGTGGATAGGTGGAGAAGAGGAGAAGAGAAGAAGAATAAGAAGAAGAAGAAGAAGAGAGGAAGAGGAGAAGAAGAAGAGAGAAAGAGAAAAGGTAGTGAAGAAGAAGTGGTGAAGAAGAGAAGAAGAAGAAGAAGAAGAGAGGAGGAGGAGAAGAGGAAGAGAGAAAGAGAAAAGGTAGTGAAGAAGAAGTGGTAAAGAAGAGAAGATGAGAATGAGAAGAGGAGAGGAGAGGAGAGGAAGAAGAGAAGAGGAGGGGAAGAGAGAAAGAGGAGAAGAGAATAGCTAGAGAAGAAGAGAAGAGAGGAGGAGAACAAGGACATAAGAATACAAGAGAATATGGGAGGAGTAGAGAAGAAGAAAGAAAGGAATAGATCAAGAGAAGAGGAGGATAGAGAGGAAGAGGGTTAGGAAAGAAAGGGAGTGAGAAAAAGGAGAGCAAGAGGAGATCATATTCAGCCACTCCGGCTTGCAAAGGTTTCGTCTACCCTCACGTAAATTACTCATGAATATATGTGTTCCACATGTGGGTTCAAAATAATGTATTTTAAATATATTATTTTTATACATTTTTTACATACAGAAGGCTAGGGTGTAGTATAAAGGGATTATTTAAAGATTGAATAGAAAAGGGTTATGTTTTATTAAGGAAAAACTCACAAATAAGGATATTTATAAATAGGCCTTGAACTCATGTAATATAAAGGGATTATTTAAAGATTGAATAGAAAAGAGTTATGTTTTATTAAGGAAAAACTCACAAATAAGGATATTTATAAATAGGCCTTGAACGCATGTGATGCAGAGGATATACACATAGTAACTTCCTCGAGAGTCTACCTTTCGTGCTTTTTGTACCCACAAAACAAGTCCATCCTATACTTAGAAATTCTTGGTCTCACAAGGAGCTGTCAAACAGTTTAGAGACCTTGATCAAGAGAGTCAAATCTTAAAGCTAGCACTACAGATTTCTTCTTGCGATGGCCCCAAACAGGCCATATTGGAGAGCGAGAGGAGAGGAGAGGAGAGGATAGGATAGGATAGGATAGGAAAAGTAAAAGGAGAAGTGGATAGGTGGAGAAGAAATCTAGAAGAGAAGGAGAAGAAGAGAAGAGAAAAAGGGGAAGAGAAGAGGTGGTGAAGAAGAGAAGAGGAGAGGAGAGGAATAAGAGAAGAGAAAGAGAGGGGAAGAGAGAATGAAGAGAAGTGAAGAGGTGGAGAAGAAGAGAAGAGAGAAGGAGAAGAGGAACATAAGAATACAAGAGAATAGGGAAGGAGTAGAGAAGAAGAAAGAAAGGAGTAGTTGAAGAGAAGAGGAGAATAGATAGAAAGAGAGTGAAGAAAGAGAGGGTGTGAGATAAAGAAGAGTAAGAGGAGATCATCATCAATAGCAAAGGGGAGCACCATTCCAACTTGTGAAGGACTTATCTACCTTTTGTGCTTTCTGTACCTACGACACAAGTCCTTCCTCTCCCTACAAAGTCTTGGTCTTGCAAGGGGCCTTGAAAACATTTGGATTCCCTAATAAGGGTTGAAGCTACTGCTACGGATTCCCACTACAATAGAAACGAGGCATAGACGCACATGTTAGATGCGCAAAGTCAGGTGTGTCTATCATAGCATCTATAAGTGCCAACCAAGTAACAGGACATAGACTATATATCTGCACAAATAGACGCTAATATAGACGTGTCAGCAGACGCACAATTATTTAACCACCTAAAATTGCAATTCACATAATTAAAAAACCAAATTT